>NC_064924.1:221628911-221943286 GCF_023897955.1 Schistocerca gregaria
CACAAAATGTACTTAAAATTAACTAATATTCGAAAACTCAACCAACATGTAAGTATCATGGATATAATGTAAGAACTCCGATAGAAACCAACCATTATTTGAAAGCATTAATAAGATTAGTGTTTCAGCCAACCTCAGCAACAGTAGTTGTATATATCGAAATAATCAGCAGCCAGTTCCATAAAAGTAGTTTAATTTCTTAACCGGTTTCGGGCACTTGGTGCCCTTCCTCAGAAGTATGTGCAGGAATATACTACCCAAATTTGATACAATACAAACAGTGTTGGTTCAAATGGCTTTGAGCACTATAGAACTTAACATCTGAGGTCATCAGTGCCCTAGAACTTAGAACTACTTAAACCTAACTAACCTAAGGACATCACACACATCCATGCCCGAGGCAGGATTCGAACCTGCGACCGTAGCGGTCGCGCGGTTCCAGACTGAAGCGCCTAGAACCGCTTGGCCACAACGGCCGGCACTTTCAGTGTCATTCAACTGGTATAAAAGCCGCTAAACACAATTGTTTCACGAAAGGCAACTGCGAGATGTATATATACACATAATCGCGACCTGTTTATATACCAGTACTATAATTGTGCCCAAGCTTCTTTTACTCTATAGCCACTTTCCGATACTTAATATTAGCTAATGATTGAGAATTGCCTCTCCACTTCCTCCAGCCACAAGTTCCAGCCCCATGATGCGCTTCGCAATTTGTTTTTGTTTACAGGTTTCCGTGTAGCATTCTGCTGACTTCACTACAGCCGTTTGGAGATTATATCCCGAATTTCTCATCCATAGCGTCAATTGTCATTGACATTAAATTGTTTTATACATCAAGATGTATTTGTAATACTTATTAAGCTGCTTATGTCGACTTACATTTTTGTTTATACCTTACGACAACTGTAGTTGTATTTGGTTTTGTTTTCTTATTTTATCGTACTTTCACCTCCACTCTGAGACCAACTACAAGATATGCATGTAATCAGCTGATTAACTGCAGTTCTGGCTTGACGTCTGCACTGGTTTGGCTTCTTTATACCATTTTTGTTCACGCAGTATGAGCCACATGCAAGCATCTACGAGCACTTGTGGTATTAACGGATTCAGTACTGTACTAGTTATTGCTCCCGTATTCTTTTTATGACCACAACATTTTTCTGTCTGCAGTTATTGTTGACAATCGCAAGTAATGCGATAGGTATAAGTATATACAATTTCTTATCTTTCGTTTTTTAAATTTGTTAAAATTTTCGTCCCTAATTTCAACATTTTTATCTGACTTCTACTTATTTGTGGTGTATTTTCCTGTACATCCTTATGAAGAAGGGTATTAAGTACCCCAAACAGGTAAAGAAATTGAATTTCTCTAATGCAACTGGTTGTTGCTTATTTCGATATACAGAATAATAAGACTTTATAACCCTCCATTTAGTGACTAGCTTTGTTCAACATGCAAATATTTCAGTTCGCGATATCAGAATAACAAAAAGTTATATTAAGAACAATGTCGCAGCCTGGGACTCCGTTAATCAGAGCTAACGCGTCCTATTAGATACATAAATCAAGTATTAAGATAGTAAGAATTACAAACCTGGAATGAGCAGAAATGTTGTAGATCTGGAGAACACTGGTGAAATTTGTTTTGATGTGGATACTGCGGCTGACAGGAAGAGTTGAAAGCTGTAAAATACAAAATTTAAGGATGTTAAATATTAGAACAGTTTAGATTGCCATAGATTACATTAGATCAAATACAAAGTCGTTTCATACACCCATCATCAGGATATCGTCTTCGGTGTGGAATACGTCATACACAAACACTCTGCATGAAAAGTGAAGGACACAGGAGAGGAGGAGAAAGCGAAATGAAGCATGAGGGACTGAGATGGTATGTGTTGCTATACTCATTTCAAAACAGAGCCAAATTTGCAAATAACTTAGCAATATAAGCCGATTTATCAGTATGAAACTGCACCCCCTTTGTCCTGGACTGGTCCTTGACATCCTGGACGCAGGTACTGGTAAGCTGTTGACTTCTACATCTACATGACTACTCTACAATTCACATTTAAGTGCTTGGCAGAGGGTTCATCGAACCACAATCATACTATCTCTCTACCATTCTACTCCCAAACAGCGCGCGGGAAAAACGAACACCTAAACCTTTCTGTTCGAGCTCTGATTTCTCGTATTTTATTTTGATGATCATTCCTACCTATGTAGGTTGGGCTCAACAAAATATTTTCGCATTCGGAAGAGAAAGTTGGTGACTGAAATTTCGTAAAAAGATCTCACCGCGACGAAAAACTTCTTTGCTGTAATGACTTCCATCCCAATTCGCGTATCATATCTGACACTCTCTCTCCCCTATTACGTGATAATACAAAACGAGCTGCCATTTTTTGCACCCTTCCGATGTCCTACGTCAATCCCACCTGGTAAGGGTCTCACACCGCGCAGCAATAGTCTAACTTCCGAGATGCCTTGACAAATGTTCTGTCAAGGACAGAGCTGGGAATTTCGCTTACCACGGGAGTACATCAATATCACATAGATAATTCATAGAGAGAGGACGCATGTGTGGACGAGAATTGTCCTGCTGGAGAATGATCCCACATACTGTCGCGTGGAAGGTAACACATGGGGACGCAGGATGTCCGTCAGAGTTACCTCAGTCAGTACCAGCTGTGACCTGATGGCAAAACCACTTACTGCCCTCCCCCTGCCGCGCGGGATTAGCCGAACGGTCTAGGCGCTGCAGTCATGGACTGTGCGGTCCCGGCGGAGGTTCGAGTCCTCCCTCGGGCATAGATGTGTGTGTTTGTCCTTAGGATAATATAGGTTAAGTAGTGTGTAAGCTTGGGGACTGATGACCTTAGCAGTTAAGTCCAATGAGATTTCACACACATTTGAATTATTTTTGTTTTTGCTCTCCCCCCTCCTCCCCCCCCCAACTTGACGCCAGGAGTAACAACAACAATGTGCCTCTCCAAAGCGTACTGAAGCAGGATGGTCGTCCCAGGTAGTGCACAACCGCGATTCATCGCTGAACACAGCGATTCATCGCTGAACACACTGCGACGCTAGTCACCTGCAATCCATGCTATCCGGTCACCACTCCAAATGCAGCCCTTTGTGTTGTGACGCAAACGCCAGCCTGCACATGGGACGATAAGTCCCTATACAACTGCTGCTAGTCTGCGCTCAATGATGGTTGGGTATGACGCAGGATGTCGCAGTGAGTTCTCAGATGGCAGGGGCAACACTGAAGGGATTATGTGCCTGATGGACAGTGTGATGATCCTCCCTTATGGTGGTCAGATGTGGTCCAAGGGGTACTTTACGACGAGCATGTCTGCCCTCACGTTCCCATAGAGTTCAAAACAAATTCACTCTCACATCCGATTGCTTCACAAATCCGGATGTTGCTCGATTCGACTAGCAGACGGAAGGGAGCTGCACAATGAGCCACCTCCCAGACTCTCTCAGGTAGTGACAACTCTGACACGAGTACACGGCATCTCCGTGTCATTCACAGGGGCCATTTAACATCTGACACTTTTCTCGCGCTTTATATACCTTTCACCACCACTGGTAACAACACGAAACGCTAATAACACTAACGTACCTGGGCACCATTCTACTTTTTACAGAAAACTGCAGCTCTAATGATTTACACAAGCGCCTATGGTGTGTACGTGTACCAAGTTACAGTAACATCCGACCAGGTCTTCTGAGTGCTTCGTCTCTTGTCGCGTAGTGTAACAAAATTACCAGAGAGGCGATTCATCGGAAAAACCTGGAATTGTCACTAAATACAGTTAACCTGGCAAAAAAAAATCAGCGAAATTTCAGAGAATTTAAGGAATTTCCTAAAATCTCAGGAAATTCTGTGGTCATAATCGAACACTGGATTTTAATTTAATTAAGTTTCATATATCACAAACTTTAAAATACTTAATATTTCAAAGTATGTTAATTATATGAATACTATTCCATATAAACTATCGATGTTTGAAAAATGCTATCAAACTATCTCAGCCGACAGGAAAGAAAAATCGTTCTTTTGAGCTGCTGTTCCCTACTCATCGTTCATTATCAGTTAATTATTAGGAATTTCTTACGACGCCACCTTGCTCCCCGTATCTGGAATTCTCGGGAAACATTTTTTTTGCTTTTACGAGTTTGAGTATCCACCCTGATTACACATTGCGTTCAAGAATTAATATGGTTACATTTAGCATTCGTCCTACAGCTCTTTACTGAATCTGTCCTAAGGTATCTAGAATAAATAAAATTAAAAAGTACCTTAATTTATAATCTCAAATATGAAAGAGATGTAATGTTTGCTTATAGTCAGCATATTCGGCAGTTACCATATGTGGAAGTTGCATACATACAGGGGTGGCAAAATTCATGCGATACCTCCTAATATCGTGTCGGACCTCCTTTTGCCCGGCGTACTGCAGCGACTCGACGTGACGCGGACTCAACTAGTACCTGGAAGTCTCCTGCAGAAATATTGAGCCATGTTGCCTCTACAGCCGCCCGTAATTGTGAAAAAGTTGTCGGTGCAGGAGTTTGTGCACTAAATGACCTCTCGTTTATGTCCCATAAATGTTCCATCGAATTCATTTCGGCTGATCTCCGAACCAGTCGCGAAAGATTGGGGCCCGGTGACATGGTGCAGTGTCATTCAAGAAATTCTACAGTTGTCTTGGAACGTGAAGTCCATGAATTGCTGCAAATTGCCTTCAAGTAGCCGAACACAGCCATTTCCAGTCAATGATCGATTCAGTTGGACAAAAAGACCCAGTCCACTCCATGTAAACAAAGCCCAAAAATGGAACCACCAACAGCCTGCACGTTGCATTGTTGACAACTTGTATCCATGGCTTCGTGAGGTATGAGCCAACTCGAACCCTACCATCAGCTCCTACCGACTGCAGTTGGGACTCATCTGACCAGGCGACGGTTTTCCAGTCGTCTAGGGACCAACCAATACAGTCATGAGCTCAGCAGAGCCGCTGCAGGCAATGTCGTGCTGTTAATGAAGTTATTCACATCGGTCGTCTGCTGCCATAGCTCATTAACGCCAAATTTTACCACACTGTCCTAACGGATATGTTCGACCAACTTCCCACATTGATTTTACGCAGGTTGCTTGTCTGTTAACATTGACACTTCTACACAAACGTTGCTGCTCTCGGTCGTTAAGTGAAGTCCGTCGACCACTGCACTGTCTGTGGTGAGAGGTAACGCCTGAAATTTGGTACTCTCGGCGCACTCTTGAAGCTCTGGATCTCGAAATATTGAACTCCCTAACGACTTTCTCAATGGAGTGTTAGCGTCCAACTCCAACTACTATTCTCCGTTCACGTCTGTCAATTTCCATCTTGAGGCCATGGCAACATAGGAAAATTTTTCACATAGATCACCTGAGTTCAAATGACAGCCCCGCTCCGCTCCACCCTTCTATACCAAGTGTAAGCGATACTATCGCCATCTGTATATATGCATATCGCTATCCCATGGCTGTTCTCATCTCAGTGTAAAATGGTATTCCAAATTTGCGTACTTTGACTAACATATCCTTAGCTTGATTTTGTTAATGAAATCTCGATAGACGGTACCTGGAACCATTATATTCTATATCCCCCTCTTCACCTGTACGATATTAGTGGCTAGACTTTTTAGGGTTACTGGTAGTTCATGGAGATGTATTTTCCCACACAATGGTCACCTTTTGGACGAAAGTCAAGCCCTTCAAACTTTTATTCAGATTGGTTGGTTCAAATGGCTCTGAGCACTATGGGACTCAACTGCTGTGGTTATCAGTCCCCTAGAACTTAGAACTACTTAAACCTAACTAACCTAAGGACATCACACACATCCATGCCCGAGGCAGGATTCGAACCTGCGACCGTAGCAGTCTCACGGTTCCGGACTGCTCGCCTAGAACCGCGAGACCACCGCGGCCGGCTATTCAGATTGTTCTAATTTCTAAAGTCTCATTTGTATTCTGAGTTTTAGGTTAGAAAGAAATACACTCCTGGAAATGGAAAAAAGAACACATTGACACCGGTGTGTCAGACCCACCATACTTGCTCCGGATACTGCGAGAGGGCTGTACAAGCAATGATCACACGCACGGCACAGCGGACACACCAGGAACCGCGGTGTTGGCCGTCGAATGGCGCTAGCTGCGCAGCATTTGTGCACCGCCGCCGTCAGTGTCAGCCAGTTTGCCGTGGCATACGGAGCTCCATCGCAGTCTTTAACACTGGTAGCATGCCGCGACAGCGTGGACGTGAACCGTATGTGCAGTTGACGGACTTTGGGCGAGGGCGTATAGTGGGCATGCGGGAGGCCGGGTGGTCGTACCGCCGAATTGCTCAACACGTGGGGCGTGAGGTCTCCACAGTACATCGATGTTGTCGCCAGTGGTCGGCGGAAGGTGCACGTGACCGTCGACCTGGGACCGGACCGCAGTGACGCACGGATGCACGCCAAGACCGTAGGGTCTTACGCAGTGCCGTAGGGGACCGCAGCGCTACATTCCAGCAAATTAGGGACACTGTTGCTCCTGGGGTATCGGCGAGGACCATTCGCAACCGTCTCCATGAAGTTGGGCTACGGTCCCGCACACCGTTTGGCCGTCTTCCGCTCACGCCCCAACATCGTGCAGCCCGCCTCCAGTGGTGTCGCGACAGGCGTGAATGGAGGGACGAATGGAGATGTGTCGTCTTCAGCGATGAGAGTCGCTTCTGCCTTGGTGCTAATGATGGTCGTATGCGTGTTTGGCGCCGTGCAGGTGAGCGCCACAATCAGGACTGCATACGACCGAGGCACACAGGGCCAACACCCGGCATCATGGTGTGGGGAGCGATCACCTACACTGGCCGTACACCTCTGGTGATCGTCGAGGGGACACTGAATAGTGCACGGTACATCCAAACCGTCATCGAATCCATCGTTCTACTATTCCTAGACCGGCAAGGGAACTTGCTGTTCCAACAGGACAATGCACGTCCGCATGTATCCCGATCCACCCAACGTGCTCTAGAAGGTGTAAGTCAACTACCCTGGCCAGCAAGATCTCCGGATCTGTTCCCCATTTAGCATGTTTGGGACTGGATGAAGCGTCGTCTCACGCGGTCTGCACGTCCAGCACGAACGCTGGTCCAACTGAGGCGCCAGGTGGAAATGGCATGGCAAGCCGTTCCACAGGACTACATCCAGCATCTCTACGATTGTCTCCATGGCAGAATAGCAGCCTGGATTGCTGCGAAAGGTGGATATACACTGTACTAGTGCCGACATTGTGCATGCTCTGTTGCCTGTGTCGATGTGCCTGTGGTTCTGTCAGTGTGATCCTGTGATGTATCTGACCCCAGGAATGTGTCAATAAAGTTTCCCTTTCCTGGGACAATGAATTCACGGTGTTCTTATTTCAATTTCCAGGAGTGTATATTATTTACCACATATTTCATTAAGTAGTAAATGCATTGAGAATAGAAAGCTTTGAATAAATTTTGCACAATGTTCTTGTGTTCAAATCATAAATACATCGTAATATCTGCTTCTGGATACGGTTTGAGGGGTTATCCCGAAATATGATACTCTACGGAATCATGGAATGAAAGCGAAGGAAACATGTCATCTTTTCCATTTAGGCGCTATATACCGGGAGATCAAAAAATCAGTATAAATTTGAAAACTGAATAAATCACGGAATAATGTAGTTAGAGACGTACATATTGACACACATACTTCGAATGACATGGGGTTTTATTAGAACAAAAAAAAAAATACAAAAGATCAAAAAATGTCCAACAGATGGGGCTTCATCTGATCAGAATAGCAATAATTAGCATAACAAACTAAGACAAAGCAAAGATGATGTTCCTTACAGGAAATGCTCAATATGTCCATCATCATTCCTCAACAATAGCTGTAGGCGAGTAATAATGTTGTGAATAGCACTGTAAAGCATGTCCGGAGTTATGGTGAGGCATTGGCTTTGGATGTTGTCTTTCAGCATCCCTAGAGATGTCGGTCGATCACGATACACTTCCGACTTCAGGTAACCCCCAACGCCAATAATCGCACGGACTGAGGTCTGGGGACCTAGGAAGCCAAGCATGACGAAAGTGGCGGCTGAGCACACGATCATCACGAAACGAGATCTTTCACGCGTCTAGCAATATGGGGTAGTTCTAATAAAACCCCATGTCATTCTAAGCATATGTGTCAACTTTTACCTCTCTATCTACATTATTCCGTAGTTTATTAAGTTTTTAAATTTATATCGACTTTTTGATCACCTGGCATGTCTGACAAAATCCGCAATGCAAATAATTATTTGTTTAATCGTTTTCTTAGATCTGTGGCACTAATCCTCCCAGATGAATTTATAATAAAATTATAATCCCAGGAATTACACGCTATCAACTTTTCCCTTCTCCAAATCAACTTAATGTATTTGAGAGGTGAGACTATGTCATTGAATTGTATCTTGTTATGAGAATACTTGCTAAGAAAGATTACAGGAATTTGCAGAAGAAATTTTTTAGATCAATTCCTTGAGAGTGAATGCCCTAATAGCAATCCTGTTTTATTTTAAAATCGTATAATGGCTGTGTGATAATGAAATAGTGAACATCTGTATAAAATGATACCCGTGAAAGACAAAATAAGAAGTAACAAGTAGTTCCGAAGAAAGTAGTAAGTAGTGAAGGTGAATGTAGATTAGATATTTTTTTACATATGATTAGTGGGGTGCTAGGTCTTGTGATACAAGTTGCAAAGAAGTATAACGTTTCCTTGATGATTTATAGTACTAGCTAACGCGCTTTGGAGTTCATGTTCATTTACGTTATTGGTGAAGTATTATCAGGCGATGTGGTGCTGACATAAGACTTTGAACTATTTATCAGAATGTATTTGATAACTGCGTTTCTCCAACCATCCTCCATCGTAAATACTCCAAAATATTTGTTTATCCCATTGTCAGTAAGACTCAAGTTTTACCTATATTTCGTTTTCTGACGGAATGTCTAGCAGCGTAGACGTTACAAAGCGGTTTCAGATGGCGTAATTTCTTTTTTCATGAAGGGAAAGAAAGACAGGAAGATCAGCGTTATCGTGGAGTTCTCACAGAGGATACACATTTGGATCACAAGTTTTTCTAGGTCGATACTGTTGAGTCCCAAAATGGAAGCCATACGTAGTTTTTGCTGACTCAATTGTAATAGTGTACACTTAGTAGAAAACTGAATACGGATATACGGAACAGTGTGTGAGCGTGACTGGATGTCACTTGCTCTCCCTCCCCCTCCCTCTCTCTCTCTCTCTCTCTCTCTCTCTCTCTCTCTCTCTCTGTATGCGTGTGTGTGTGTGTGTGTGTGTGTGTGTGTGTGTGTGTGTGTAGTTTTACAGGCTAAGCCCTAAACAAATTTCAAGAGAAACAGAGGTTGGAGCCGTGCGTCACCTTCAGATGCTTAGTAACAAGACAAAATGGTAGAAAAACGTAGTTTGTACAGCTATAAATATTTTCTAAGTGACTCTAAAACTGAAGAGTAAGTGATGTGGTACCGGCTGCCGTAGATCATAATTTAAGTGGACAGGAAGAAATTAAACTACCACATGTGGAGTACTGCAGCCATTAAAAACTCTAATCATAACTTCTAAAACTAGATTACGCAGCAACAAAGGTGGTCAAATGTGTTATTTGCCATCTTTCATTTTTAACTAAGAACTGTCTTTTGACATTTTGGAAAGTAGGTGGTTGCAAGTAATCGCAATTTGTCCGCCGTGTGGGCGTGAACCGCAATTACATGGGCACGTGTCCCGCTAATAAAGCGGCGCCTGGTACAAAAGCCGTTATTAATACACGTGGCGCTATTATGACAGCAGATGGGTGCCACGCGACCACCAATTCACTAGTGGGAAACATCAGCGTTGCAGGTTGCTGAGAACTGTTTCGTTCTCATTTTTCTCTTTCTTTTTAGAACGTTGCTTCACTCAATGTTAACGAGAATCTGACGATTTGTCAGTGTCAATGGCGCGGTGAACTTTCCTCATCAGTGTTTCGCTGCAATTCTACGGTTTCATCCATTGATTCCGAAAGGTGAAGGTGAAAATTAAATTTGCAAAGTTCCTTGATAATTTTTTTCTGTTCTAGGTTGACGGATTTCACACGTGCGATGGTCTTCTCTGAAATATTACTTGCAATGGATAGAAAAATTTTAGCGTAAATAAAATAAGAAAGGCCACAAGCTGAGTGGAGATGGATTTGTTTTTTAGCGTGTTCTTTTTCTTTCGCATGATGATGAAATAAGGGAAGAAGGTGAAACTCAGTTTCGGCTCATGCCTAAACCCTCTCGAGGTTAAGGTCCCATCCGACGGACGGGTCACCATCAAACGATGCCACATCCCTTCATCCATTGAGACATTCAGGGAAGGTTTGGAATTTAATGCAGTACATTGGCGCAAACTCTGGTGATTGAGAATTTCGTGGGACCAACTCTCCTCCTTCTGATGACTAGACTAAATAATGGCGAAGAAAACTTTTTCCAGTTAAAGAATTCTAAAGGGCTAGCTGATGAGGATCATCGCTCAGCCGTACATTAGGTATCCTAGATATGAGGACGGGTTCGATGCATATAGAGTAGATTAAGAATCTCATTGTGATGGTGTTGGTCAAAAATACTGCCAAGAACATTTTAAAAACCTTCTGAATCAGGCATCAGTTATTAACTGGTGTACGACATCGTGGAACAAGTACTCATCAAAGAAGAACATGGCTCCCCGCGAAGATGAAGTTAAGTTCGCTGTCAAGTCACCTAAAGCAACACTGATAGTATACTACTCTCCACGCTTGTGGTGAGGAATTCATAGGACACATATATGAACTGATTGTTACCATTTGTAACAATGAACTAATGACTCCTGGTTTCAGAGGCTGGCAGCTCCCATATTTAGGCAAGACAGACCCACAAATATCAACGTCTTTAAGAGACACATACAATCACTATAGAAGTCATATTTTTAAGGCACCAATTACGATGGACAGTGCATGTAAACGGTTTGCCCAGTAATTTCTTTTCAAAAAAGAGCTGTAATCTGAATTAATAGTGGGAAAACGCTGTGTGAAACGTCAGAGGAAACAATTTACAGAAGTGATTAAGGCTAACATGGAGAAGTATCACATTAATGTTAGCAACTGGAAGACGTCAACCCTCGACTCTTCATCCTGGAGATCACCTACCAAACATGGAAAGCTCCTTCATTAAGATGAAATACTACAACCAGCGAATGATACGAGGCAGCAAGATAAAAGAGGAACATTAGATGAAATCGAAGGATAGAAGCAACTAAAACTGTGAGCAGCAAACAGTGCATCGGACTACACAGTCGCCTATTAACAGAGCAAGTTGGAACCACCCTCTTGTTCTTATTCCATTCCTAATAATAATAAGAATATTAATGTAATGTTAATAATTTATTTTTTCTTAATTTTATCTTGTTTTCGGAATAATACATCTACAATAATTACACAAAAGCGTTATTTCCTATTCAAGACGGATTCCATTAAATTTTATTTTCCTGGATGCACTTTACCCGATACTTATGACAACAGATACTGATGACAACCGACTAATTACCTTACTTGCAAACAATCCTGACAGAATTTCTCAATTTGATGATCTCTATAAATAGGTGGAGATAGAACTCGTAATGAGCTAATACGCAACTTCAAATGTGCTTACATACTTATACTAAAGGCTCTTCGGTTTTTATCTTTTCCAAAAACATCGTAGTTGAAAACTTATTTGTAATTAGTGTTATCGCTTTCTAGAAGCTTTCGGTATTAACTGGAGCTTTATTACCAAATTTCAAAATCCAAGTTGTGTAGCCCTTGTTACACTAATTACAAAAATGTCCACTTTTATTACGAAAACATGTTAGTTTGTTAACATCCGATCTAGAATATTATGTAAGTTAATTAATTTTGGCATGTTAGGTAAATACCTGAAGGAGTATTAATGTATTCACAACATTTAGTTACAACTTTGTCAGTTTTCCAGTTATCTAACGCATAGTTAAACCAGATTACTTCTTGGTTGATTGCAATTCTGTATTCACTAATGTTACTCTTTCCCTGTTAAAAATCTAAGTGCAAGTGAGAATGCTAGACAACGATCCAGTTATTTCTGCAGGTACGATTAATATCGGTAATATCACGTAACAAAGTCAGTCTTATTAACCACCTCGTTAACATTTTTGTGTCGCTCTTAAAATCCGCGATTTCCTTTCATTCGATCAACAACTCTGTGTCAATCAAAACGGAGAATTTGGAATTAATACCGAATGAAACTGTATGAGAAAGGACGGAAGAGTTTAACGTTCCGTCGACAACGAGACCATTAGAGACGAAGCTCAAATTCTGGTTACCTAAGGGCGGGGAAGGAAAGCGCCCGTGCCCTTTTCAGAGGAGCCATCCTGGCGTTTGCCTTAAACGATTTAGGAAAATCACGGAAAAGCTATATCTTTTGGTTGGACTGGGATTTAAACTGTCTTCCTCCCGAACGTGAGCCTACTTAAATCGTATCAGTGGGTTATTTATCAACACGTGATTATTTACGTGTTATCAGTTAGTCAACATTATGCAATTACTGTGTTATACCCGTGTCAAAGTCAGTCCGCTGGTAAAATTCATTATCGTAACTTCATTGTGCATTGAATAGGTAACTGAACTTTTTCATTTTATAATATTACTTGAAAATACAGCTCTTCGGTTGCACACGTAAAAAATTTTCAACTTTATCTGTGTTTCAACTGCTCTAAGGAAGCCTTCATCAGAAGTAAAAAAATGTACATTACATAGCGTAAATAGTTATGAAATGGTTTAGAGAAACAGTGCTCACGTTAAAGATTAAAACATATTTGTATATTATAAAATTTTCCTATGAATTCACAACTTGATTAAGACGCGCCGCTAAGGGTCGCGTGTGCGGCCGGCACTGTAAGCAGAATTTTATGTTTTTGTCAGTAGGATGTATAAAGTTGTACTAGAAACATACAGTGTGTGTAAATGTGAGACAAATCTCTTCTACTGCTAGCTGTTTGCTTCCCATACTTTTGAGTATGCACCAAAACAAGAAAAAAAGTCTAGTTAATAATGTCAGTAGAAGAGGTGCGTTTCACAGTACGGAAGATGAACAAGTCCTCAAAGCTCTTAAGGTATGCACTTTAGAGCCTCTCTTTACTAAACTTTTTTCTTCGAATGATCGTTCACCTCGTATTCTTAAACAATGACCATTCCTCCTGGAACAACCTGTATTGCCATTCTCAAGCACTTCTTAGGAGTAGATATATGTCCAGCTCCGATGAACATTCTCTACACATTATCTACCACAAGTTGAACAACATAATAATATGTGTGTCAATAAACGTGGAAAAATGTGCAGCTAATTGATGCAGCATTGCGTCATTTCTAATTTGTTATTAACCGAATACCTGAAGCGCACATACCAAGGGATTTGTCAAAAAATGGTAAGACATTCCCACTAATACTATGAAATGCGTCACCCTGTAGTCAGCTTTGTGTTTCATTCTTTTTCAGCCAACAAGTTTATTGCTCGATATGATATGACAATTTCCTCCTTAATTTACAATGTATTTGCAAAAGAGCAGTACTAGCCGTGGGAGAGTGTGATGGTTGCAGAGGAATCATCTCTTCTTTTAATTCTAAAATGCTTGTAGTGTTCATTTCAGTGGTAAATATCGGGGAGTGAAGTTAAGGACCAACAGTTTCCGCCATCCTCAGGAGGCGAGGCAAGTTACAAAAACCGGCCTACCTGAGCTGTTGAGAGAAGGCTCACGGCCGATTCACTGCAGCTGAGGGCGCCATGAACCTTTGACCAAACTAGCGGTGCTCGTGGAAGACGACGCTTATGTGCTGCGAGTTTAGTGACTGCCCTCAGTCCTCGCCGCACCAGCGAATATCAATACGGAACTTTCTTCAAAGGGAGCACTAAGCCCTGTGCAATGCTCTGTGCCTCGTAAAGATAACATCTCACTGTTGTGTAGGAGCCACAGGACGCCTCCACAAGTGAGTCTTTTTTCTCGTGTCACTGTGCTACCAGCGCCATGATTGTAAACATTGCGAAAGACAATGTACAGGAAGTTTTAGAGGAATGGCTTTTAGTTGGTTGGTGCTCGCAAGTTTGGGACCAGCGGTCTGCCGTAGTTTCGAGCTCGCAACTTGTTGGAATTGGGACTTATCATAGGTCGGTGCTCACAATGTTTCGAAAATAAAATCTTTAGAAGTCTTCTGACTGGGAGAGTAAGGTACACGGTCTCAGATTGTTTCAAACCGCATTTTTAGCGGGCTCCCACCGCAGAGGAACAAGAAGCACAAGCTTACAGGTAGATTTCATATTCAGAGTTCGTCGGAGGCGACCCTCTGGGACTGGAGTGGAGCCGTCGATTCGGCTTTAGCAGTTCAGAGGCCAGTCAGCAGTTTTCTGGAAGCAGACGGGCCGCAACATGGCAGAGCCCATTTCCACCTGCGTTCTTGTCACGCCTCGTCACAGCAACTGCTGTAAGTTTCACAGGAGAAAAGCGTACAAAAATCGTACATGATGTTAGGAACGTTGTTTCACATCATTTGATCAATCACTTTTAAGGTTACGCCTGGTCATATTTTTGTTCTTTGGGATTCTCATTCTTTTACTTACTAACTTTCCAATGCAATAATCATCGCCGAGCAAGATGGCGCAGTGGTTAGCACCCACTGGCTCGCATTCGGGAGGACGACGGTTCAATCCCGCGTCAGGCCATCCTGATTTACGTTTTCCGTGATTTCCCTAAATCGCTTCAGGCAAATGCCGGGATGGTTCCATGAAAGGGCGCGCCCGACTGCCTTCCCCGTTGTTTCCTAATCAGATGAGACCGGTGACCTCGCTGTTTCGTCCCCTCCACCGGACCAACCAACCAAACAACCCAAAACAACCAACCAAGCAATCATAATTACCAATTTAATTTCGTGATTAATAATAAGTTAGCATGTGTGGATATGTTTCTTATCCATTCGGTTTATTCTGTTAGAACATTTCTGGACACTTCTTTGCCAGTCATCCGTAATTATCACGCACTGTTATGCGTGTTTGCAGTCATTCTCTCGTAGCTAGTTATTTGAATCAATGTTCGTTCCGAGCACCGTCATTTGTAATTGAAATCAATAAATGCTTGTGGTTTGGTAATCCTTGTTTCATTACAGAAGCTGATAGTCCCCATCACTGCTTACAAGTAACCTTCTCATCACACCCCCATCAGATTTAGTTATAAGTTGGCACAGTGGAAAGGCCTTGAAAAACTGAACACATATCACTCGAGAAAACAGGAAGAAGTTGTGTGGAACTATGAAAAAAAAGCAAAATATACAAACTGAGTAGTCCATGCGCAAGATAGGCAACATGAAGGAGAGTGTGAGCTCAGGTGCGCCCTGGTCCCGTGGTTGGCGTGAGCAGCTGCGGAGCGAGAGGTCCTTGATCCAGGTCTTCCCTCGAGTGAAGAGTTTACTTTCTTTATTTTCGCAAAGTTTGACGTATCTGTTCACTGTAATAAGTTTAGTGTCTGTGTTTTGCGACCGCACCGCAAAACCGTGCGATTAGCAGACGAAAGGACGTGCCTCTCCAATGGGAACCGAAAACATTTGATCGCAAGGTCATAAGTCAACCGATTCCTCCACAGGAAAACACGTCTGATATATTATATACGACACTGGTGACGGCACTTGGCGAATGGGTAAAAAGATTCATCTACCTTGCCCGATTTAGGTTTTCTTGTGGATGTGGTAATCGCTCCCAAAGAAGTGATGAAAACATAAGAGGTTGTCACATAAACTGCAACAAATGAATGCAACAGTTTCACAGTCGCACAGTTTTCCCTGTGCTCTGTCGAAACATACGTTTTTAACGTTTTCAAATTTTTCCGTGTGTAGACCGTCAAATCCTGCATATGTCCAAGCAAATCTGAACATGTCCTGGAATTTTGGAGAGCGAAGTTGATTATGTGTGAGTGCCTGAACTTTGATAACTGTCTGAAAATAAAAAATTAAACTTTTCACTCAAGGGAAATCTTGGACCAAGAACCTGTCGTCCCGTAGCTGCTCACGCTAACCACGGGACCACGGCGCTCCTGAGTTCACATTTTCCTCGATGTTGCTTATCTTGCGCAAGGACTACTCAGTTTGTATAGTTTGCTTATTTTTTTCATAGTTCCACACACCGTCTTCTGTTTTCTCGATAGATCTGTGTTCAGTTTTTCAACGTCTATCCACTGTGCCAACTTGTAACTAAATGTGAGGGGGGTGCGATGGGGAGGTTCCCTTGTTAGTAATTATTAATGTTTATAAGGCCACACAGCTACGGTCCACATGTTAGATGCCACCCTCCCTTCCGTGTCCTTGCGCACAGTTCAATTACGTACAAGACTGGCGGTCTTGCTCCTTGAGCGGGGATACTCCGTCCACGTGAGTAGCAAATTAGATCGAGTGCAGCTTTAGCCCCAGTTGCGCCTTGCAACTACACTCCTGGAAATGGAAAAAAGAACACATTGACACCGGTGCGTCAGACCCACCATACTTGCTCCGGACACTGCGAGAGCGCTGTACAAGCAATGATCACACGCACGGCACAGCGGACACACCAGGAACCGCGGTGTTGGCCGTCGAATGGCGCTAGCTGCGCAGCATTTGTGCACCGCCGCCGTCAGTGTCAGCCAGTTTGCCGTGGCATACGGAGCTCCATCGCAGTCTTTAACACTGGTAGAATGCCGCCACAGCGTGGACGTGAACCGTATGTGCAGTTGACGGACTTTGAGCGAGGGCGTATAGTGGGCATGCGGGAGGCCGGGTGGACGTACCGCCGAATTGCTCAACACGTGGGGCGTGAGGTCTCCACAGTACATCGATGTTGTCGCCCGCCAGTGTTCGGCGGAAGGTGCACGTGCCCGTCGACCTGGGACCGGACCGCAGCGACGCACGGATGCACGCCAAGACCGTAGGATCCTATGCAGTGCCGTAGGGGACCGCACCGCCTCTTCCCAGCAAATTAGGGACACTGTTGCTCCTGGGGTATCGGCGAGGACCATTCGCAACCGTCTCCATGAAGCTGGGCTACGGTCCCGCACACTGTTAGGCCGTCTTCCGCTCACGCCCCAACATCGTGCAGCCCGCCTCCAGTGGTGTCGCGACAGGCGTGAATGGAGGGACGAATGGAGACGTGTCGTCTTCAGCGATGAGAGTCGCTTCTGTCTTGGTGCCAATGATGGTCGTATGCGTGTTTGGCGCCGTGCAGGTGAGCGCCACAATCAGGACTGCATACGACCGAGGCACACGGGGCCAACACCCGGCATCATGGTGTGGGGAGCGATCTCCTACACTGGCCGTTCACCTCTGGTGATCGTCGAGGGGACACTGAATAGTGCACGGTACATCCAAACCGTCATCGAACCCATCGTTCTACCATTCCTAGACCGGCAAGGGAACTTGCTGTTCCAACAGGACAATGCACGTCCGGATGTATCCCGTTCTCTAGAAGGTGTATGTCAGCTTCCCTGGCCAGCAAGATCTCCGGATCTGTTCCCCATTGAGCATGTTTGGGACTGGATGAAGCGTCGTCTCACTCGGTCTGCACGTCCAGCACGAACACTGGTCCAACTGAGGCGCCAGGTGTAAATGGCATGGCAAGCCATTCCACAGGACTACATCCAGCATCTCTACGATCGTCTCCATGGGAGAATAGCAGCCTGGATTGCTGCGAAAGGTGGATATACACTGTACTAGTGCCGATATTGTGCATGCTCTGTGGCCTGTGTCTATGTGCCTGTGGTTCTGTCAGTGTGATCATGTGATGTATCTGACCCCAGGAATGTGTCAATAAAGTTTCCCCTTCCTGGGACAATGAATTCACGGTGTTCTTATTTCAATTTCCAGGAGTGTTTTTGCCAGGCCTGTCAAACGAGCTGCTTGTTCTCTAGTGACGCCGTGGCTGTCGGACGAGGGGAGCGGCGCCGTCCCCAGAGGCCGGTCTTCCAGTGTGCCTCTTTAATCGCGCAGGACAGAGGAAGCCGGTCTATATATATAGGCGCGGGCGAGCGCGCCGCGCGGGCCGGCCAGGTGGTTGGCGGCTGCGCTGCGGCTGCGGCTGCGGCCCCGGCGCTTGGCGCGTCATTAGAAGTGGCGGCCTTATGTCAGCCAGTCACGCCACTCATCGCCGCGCTCATTGCTTTTTTCCCCGCGCTCCGCGCCGCACCGAGGATTATTTAGTGGAACAAATAAGCTTTTGGCGCGATGCGGCTTATCGGCGCGAGCCGATCGCGCTCGTGCCGCGGACGAGCCGGCGCGGCAGTCGGACGGACGCGCGCAAACACACACACACACGCGCGCGCGTCTCTCTGGAAGCACACTCACACGTCGGCATTTAATTTGTGCGGCTTCAATTACGGCGCACTCGTCTATCACGGAGGCGTATAACTGCGCCGTATCGCGCCCGCCATCGGCCCCATATTGCCTTAACGACCTGCTGCCCCGCTCCCATAATTCATTTATAAATAAACTTTCCATTAAAGCCCTCGCCGGCGGCGGCGGCTGGTGCGGCCTAAAGACGTCGGCAGGGCATGTCTGGTAACCCAGATGCGCCCGCGGCTGCCGTTTGATCGCTCCTTTGTGCCGCGAAGCGCCGTTTCACCGAGTGCGATTCTCTCGCTGATAGCCTAGTCACGTATTGCGTGAATTAGGGGAAAAACGGTCTCTGCAATGCTGTAACGACCACAATGACTGAAATTGCTGAGGAACATGGCGAAAGTACGACTCGTAATAGTGGGCGCGACACGCAGTTTTGCGTACTTAGGAACAAGCGTACACGCACAGCTTTCATACTCATTGTTCCACAAGTAACAGGGTAAAGGAAAAATCTTACCTGTCCGTTAGACAGTGTGCTAGGGGTATATGTGATGATATTTTTATTGATGACTTGCGACAGTGTGCTGAACAACATTACATCAGTATTTACTTCATTTGAAACCTAGTAATTGCAGCTATTACGAATAGTACGTTTTCAGGTTGGTTAGTACTTCGAAGTACATCCACATTTACATCCACATTTATACTCAGCAAGCCACCGAACGGTGTGTGGCCGAGGGCACTTTACGTGCCACTGTCATTACTTCCCTTTTCTGTTCCAGTCGCGTATGGTTCGCCGGAAGAACGACTGCCGGAAAGCCTCCGTGCGCGCTCGAATCTCTCTAATTTTACATTAGTGATCTCCTCGGGAGCTATAAGCAGGGGGAAGCAACATATACCTCATCCAGAAAGGCACCCTCTCGAAACCTGGACAGCAAGCTACACTGCGATGCAGAGCGCCTCTCTTGCAGAGTCTGCCACTTCTAACATTCTGCGTGGTGTCTGTTTGTTCTATATTGTGTGTCCCTACCACTTTCGCGCAACGACGCTCTGAGCGTGTTTTTTAGGGAATTGACTAGTTTGCACCTGGGACCTGTTGCTGGTAAGGACACGCCAGACCACACATGACATGTAGAATTCAGAAGAGTTCAGTGAGACTCGCGATGATATAACCAAATACTTAATGATTTCAGCGTAAACTCCACTGCACTCCCTGTAAAAGAATCTTAATACTAACTAAATTTAGTGGAAGGGGTTCAAGGCTTTCCTATTTTTAGTTAGCTGGTAAAATAACGTCGAAAAAGCAGTTAAGTTTACCATTGGAAATTTTATTCTACTGACAAAACATTGTTTATAAATTGCACTATTGATAAAAGGAAATGTTTTAATAGAGGATGGTAAAAACCAACTGCGTTCAACAGAAATGTGAACGAATATTCCCTGAATGGGTTTCCAAGTTCTACAATGGATCGAAGGATGACCTATGCCATATCACATCTATAACCTAGATTGAAATTAAGTTTCACAAAAGAGAAAACTATCAAAATGGTCTACAGTGACCCTCAATTACCCTTAATTACTGATCTAACTAGTCTAAAATAACAGTGGTTGATGTGGCTTCTCAATAATTATACAACAGAAAAATCATCGCGTTTCAGATTTTTACTTCAAGTGGCAAATGTGAACACCATGAGCTATAATTGACGATCGACACTAGTATTACGCAAAAAGGGGGTGTAATAGATGAGACTTCTGCAGTTCTGAGTGAAGCTTTATGCGCTGTTATGCGGCACCGCGTGCGTTCATTACCTTGTCGGTGTTCGTCAGGGGGCGGCGGGTAGCACAGTTCCGCTCACCTCGCCGTCTCGCAAGCAACTCTTTCCTCCTAACCTCTCCATACTACAATTTTCCGAAGTAGGTTTAAAAAAACTATCTGGCTGTGTTTTCATCTGACCAATCAGGGTCTCAATGTTAACCTTAAGCTCTGCCTACAAAAATTCTGCCTGTCCAATGAGAAACGTTATACTTTTCGTGGTGGGGCAATGTTTTTAAAGTTTGCAACGTAACAGAGACGCGAAAAAGTCTCACGCTAAAACTTGCGGGTGGTAGTGGTCCTTTTTGCGTTATCATAAGATCTATACTGTTCTTCTGGAGGGCTCTAGCTTTTAACATGGGCTGGGGGGGGGGGGGGGGGAGGGGTGGACGTAGCGGTTAGCTGGCGTCGTGACTGTCCGTCCCTTATCGTAGGGCCTTCAGCTTAACACGGTTCTGCTCTCGGCTTCTGTTCTCGTTTCTCCCCTCGGAATTGCGTCTGTCTCACGGTGGGAACGTATGACATGCATTTAGGCATTCTTGTGTTAGTCTGTGGTATTCCATTTGATCACTTGTTACTCGTATTACTTTGGTTAATTTAATGTCACGATTTATTCGGAGCAATGTGACATACTACTGGATTTGCTTATCATGTCAGGGTTTTCATGGAAGGTTTTGGATTTGCCTGACACCTTACACACTTGAGTCTGCTAAACATCTCCGTAACGCTATCACGCTTACCAAATAACCCTGTGACGAAACGCTCCGCTCTTCTTTGGATCTTCTCTTTCACCTCTGTCAACCTGACTTCGTACGGATCCTACACTGATGAGTAATACTCAAGTATAGGTCGAACGAGTGTTTTGTAAGCCACCTCCTTTGTTGATGGACTACATTTTCTAAGGACTCTCCCAATGAATCTCAATCTGGCACTCGCCTCACCAACAATTAATTTTATATGATCATTCCACATCAAATCGTTCCGCACGCATACTCCCAGATATTTTACAGAAGTAATTGCTGCCAGTGTTTGTTCCGCTATTATATAATCATACAATAAAGGATCGTTCTTTCTATCTACTCGCAATACATTACATTTGTCTATGTTAAGGGTCAGTTGCCACTCCCTGCACCAAATGCCTATCCGCTGCAGATCTTCCTGCATTTCGCTACAATTTTCTAATATTGCAACTTCTTAGTATACTACAGCATTTGGCGAAAGCAAACCGTTAATACTTATATTCCACTGGGTACCAGGTTAGATGTTGAAATGTGGACAAGCGAACGTAAGACATTTAGTCTGTGCTGGAAGGTATAGTCTAATTAGTGGTACAATTACGACTGTGATGAAAACGTCAGGTAGTAAATTATGTGATATCTATGCAGGGATGTTAGAGGCAGAGAAAAAAAAAACAACTAACACACTTTTGTGAGTACATATTAAGGCATCAGTGGTTACAGTTTCTGTACTTATACCCCTAACACCAGAAATATATTACAACGGTCTCATGACAAAGACGAAAGACAAATCCAGGGTATTTGAAAGTATTTGCATCAACTGTCTAATGATGACACGTCACATCGTGGGGAACAACAATAGTTAGAGAAAAATATTCACTGACGGTTCCTGGCGACAATAGGCACCCTGTTGTATTGGTTACGCTCCTGAGATGAGGCGGGGTGCAGGCACTCTGGCGGGTACGTATGTCACGCGTGTTGCCTATAATCCAGTCATCCGCTGTGTGTGAAAGGGGATGGGCCGATCAAAATTGAACTTCCTGATAAGATTTCAAATATATTTTTCCGCTTATAGACATTCATTGGTTCTAAGCACTATGGGACTTAACATCTGAGGTCACCAGTCCCCTAGACTTAGAAACTACTTAAACGTAACTAACCTAAGGACTTCACAAACATCCATGCCCGAGGCAGGATTCGAACCTGCGACCGTAGCAGCAGCGCGATTCCGGACTGAAGTGCCAAGAACCTCTCGGCCAGAACAGCCGGCATAGACACTCATTCTTACTTTTTTCTGTCACTTTTTGAATCTAGGTAGTATGCAGCATACCTAGTTAGTTCGGTGAAATCTCTTGGTCTCATGGTTGGCGAATACTCGTACTTACCGTTGTTGGTAAGCGGTAGCGAATATACTATCCCTGACAAAAGTTGTTCTCTATGACGTGATCTATCATCCCTTGACGGTTGATGCAAAAACCCTGTGTAAAGCAAAAATATTTTCTAATAGTTGGGTGATAATGTCTTGCCGGCCGCGGTGGTCTCGCGGTTCTAAACGCGCAGTCCGGAACCGTGCGACTGCTACGGTCGCAGGGTCGAATCCTGCCTCGGGCATGGATGTGTGTGATGTCCTTAGGTTAGTTAGGTTTAAGTAGTTCTAAGTTCTAGGGGACTGATGACCACAGCAATTGAGTCCCATAGTGCTCAGAGCCATTTGAACCATTTTTTTATAATGTCTTCTCCGTTATGCTATGACACTTAGGAGTGCCTAACACTTTCCATTCTTTAGATTATTAACTCTGGGTCACACGTCTTGGCTGTGGGCAGTCGGCTCTGAGGGGTAGCGCTGAATGCAGCGCAACCCACCAGACTCACTCGCCACACACAGAGGCACCGCTGACACAACAATTATGGTGTTTTGTTCTCCGTGACAACGTTGGGGCTACAGGGCAGCGTCTTTTCATTAATTAGTCACATTTCAGTTTTAAAAAAATTTTGAACGGTTATGTCTAATAAAAAATCTGTACAAAATACAGGAATTATCTTCTGTAATTCGGATACTACGTAACGTTTCACTGTGGTAGACGCAAGTATTAAGCATTAGGAAAGGTGAGGATGAGTTGGGATTTTTGTGCAGAGCATTGAAGAACTAATATTGTGGTTTCATGGATAGATTTCGAACGAACAACAAGATAGCAGTGGTATTGCAACGTAAATGCATCAGTGATGGTAGTCAGTGTGTGGCGAGAAAGCAAGCAACCAACGAAACCGTAAAGCAGCTGCTGAAAATAATTTAGATACGATGACATTTGACTAAATATTTCACCATTGAAGAAAAAGAAAAAAATCACAAAATTAAATTTCTTTGATATGTCTTGAAATTCCAAACAAGAGAATGCAGAGAGCTCCACACAAGTATGAGATGAGTAACGTCTGTTGTAAGGTGGTCATGTCATTTTGATTTTTGTACGAGGGTAATCCGAAAAGTAAGGTCTCATATTTTTTTATAAGTACATAGACCTGTTTATTTGTACAATGATTTACATTAGTTTACAGCTTGAACATTTAGCTATTTTTCGACATAATCACCATTTCTGTCGATGCATTTTTGTAGACGCTGTGGCAGTTTTTCTATGTCCATGTCATACCAGCTCGCCGCTTTGCTCTTTAGAAAGTTATGAACCTCATCTTTCACCTCGTCGTCGGAGCTCAATCGCTGGGACCGCAATTAACGCTGACAGGTACTGTGAGACTCTGAAAAAACTCAAACGGGCAATTCAGAACTGGAGATGAGGAATGTTGAGCAAGCGCATACACATTCTCCATGACAACACTCGGCAAACCGTTGCTCTCCTTCAAGTTTCAGTGGAACATACTCACCCACCCACCCCATGGTCCTGACTTGGCGACCAGTGCCTATCACCTGTTCCCTAGGTTAAAAGAACATTTGGTCGGAAAACTATTCAGCTCCAACGGCGAGGTGAAAGAAGAGGTTCATAACTTTCTGAACAGCATGGCGGCGAGCTGGTATGACATAGGCATACAAAAACTGCCACAGCGTCTACAAAAATGCATCGAAAGAAATGGTGATTATGTCGAAAAATAGCTAAATGTTCAAGCTGTAAACTAATGTAAACCATTGTAGAAATAAACAGGTCTATTTACTTATAAAAAATAGGAGACCTTACTTTTCGGATTACCCTCGTACGTTACCATGTACACGTCGGAGAGAGAGCCGAGATTACCCGAGCGGTCTGAGGCGCTGCAGTCATGGACTGTGCGGCTGCTCACGGCGGAGGTTCGAGTCCTCCCTCGGGCGTGGGTGTGTGTGTTTGTGCTTAGGATAATTTAGGTTCAGTAGTGTGTAAGGTTAGGGACTGATGACCTTAGCAGTTAAGACCCATAAGATTTCACACACATTTTTGAACAAGTTACGTCACTCGAAAATTGGAAATTTTTAATAATGTCTTTTGGGACCAAAGTGCTAATGTCATCGGTCCCTAAGCTTACGCGCTACTTAATCTAAGTAACGCTAAGGACAACACACACACCGAAGCCCTAGGGAGGACTCGAACCTCCGTTGGGGGAAACCGCGCGGACGGTGCGTTACGTAACTGTTAAACAATCTTTGGTTTTGTCGTACCACAGTCTATGCTTCTGCGCAGTTCAATACATTCGTAGTTGAAGTATGGTAGGTCATGGATGTTTTCAGTAGTGCTGTGTTGACTTGTGATTGTATCTGTAAGATGAGGAAAGATTTATTGTTAACGACAGCAAGGATGAATATGATGTATATACTGAAAAGCGAGAGGAATATAAATTTTGATTAACGTAAATTTTATTTAAAAAAAGAACTTTGAGGTAAGACTGCGGCACTGCGCACCTAATTTGTAGAAATGATTTCTGGCAGTTAGTTAACTTCATCCACTTGCTCAGAGCTGAGAGAAAGACCACCCCACTTCCCAGAGTCATGAGTTAACATATTAAATGGTTAAGCTGCTTGGCTTTTGTAGAAATTCTCTGTTAACATTGTGCCCTGTTTAAATCATTGTTCACTTTGTTAAGCATAGTATTCTTCAGATCAACATTATGTGTGAAGCTCTAGTGAACTTCTAATCTGTGTTTTTCAATACCTCCGTCAGTCTAAAATCGTTGTCTTGGAATACCATTTCATAGGAGTTACTCTCCCCATCCCAGTGTTTGTCGTTACGCATTGCCACATTTCACCATGAGCTATGTAACAGTTTGAAAATAGTTTGGAAATTTTATTTAGAAATAGAACTCTAGCTTAGCAGCTACCTGCTTGCTGTTTGCTGTTGTGCTTACAATGTTTGTAGCATCTTAGATAGTAACGTTCGTTCAGGAAAAGTAGTTTCTGTAAGACTAATAGCATGATTTAGGAAACTTTACGCGTATGTGATACGAAAATGGTTCAAATGGCTCTGAGCACTATGCGACTTAAATTCTGAGGTTATCAGTCGCCTAGAACTTAGAACTACTTAAACCTAACTAACCTAAGGACATCACACACATCCATGCCCGAGGCAGGGTTCGAACCTGCGACCGTAGCGGTCGCCCTACTCCAGACTGTAGCGCCTAGAACCGCATGGACACTCAGGCCGGCTATGTGATACGGCTCGCTCTTTTCACACAAGTTATTTTTCCAATAGTAGACGCCGGGTAACTTCTAAATTCTATCTCCTAAGGTTTGCGAAAGTCATTCGACAGTGTACTTACTATCTACTGACAAGTAGAAAAAAGATCAGAGGAATAATTTTTCCAAAAATATGATTACACTAGACGGTAGAAGCTATACAGCAAACACGGTAACATCAGATATGACCCAAGAAAGCTTAATAGATCTCTCAGTATTTAGTATTACTAAATTTGTCAGACATGGTTAGTAAAACTCTCAGACTTCTAAGTGAAGTTTTTGTTCCGTACAGGTAAGTATCGTTATTGAAAGATTTGCTAGTGAATGCACAGTGGAGCGCAGAATTTTCTGACTTGGTATACAGAAATTACTCAACTTAAATATGATATAGCGTACTATTATAAATAAAAAAAGCCGAAAAGCATCCTACTCTAAAAACTAGTTGTAAGTTCCTGGGCTTAGAATCCTTCTTGTATGAAGAGACAGAAAACGAAACGAACACGAATGATCAGTAGTGGGGAAGAGGAATGGAAGACTTAAGACTTATTGAGAGGCTTATGAGATGGGGCACTGTATTTGCACTAAAGCACCAAATAAACTAGTACAGGCATGCGTATTCAAATACAAAGATATGTAAACAGGAAGAATACGGCGCTGCGATCGGCAACGCCTATATATGACAACAAGTGTCTGGCGCAGTCGATAAATCGGTTACTACTGCTGCAATGGCAAGTTATCAAGATTTAAGTGAGTCTGAACGTGGCGTTACAGACTGCGCACTAGCGATGGGACACAGCATTTCCGAGGTGAAGTGGGGATTTTCCCGTACGACTATTTCACGAGTGTGCCGTGAATACCAGGAATCCGATAAAACATTAAATCTCCGAAATCGCTGCGTCCGGAAGAAGAGCCTGCAAGAACAGGACCAACAACGACTTAACAGAATCGTTCAACGCAACTGAAGTGCAACCCGTCGGCAAATTGCTGCGAACTATTCAACGAAACATCATCGATATGGGATTTCGGAGCCGAAGGCCCACACGTATACTCTTCATGACTGCACGACACAAAGCCTCACACCTCGCCTGGGCCCGTTAACACAGACTTTGGACTGTTGATAACTGGAAACATGTTGCCTGGTCGCACGAGTCTCGTTTCAAATTGTATCGAGTGGATGGACGTGTATGGGAATGGAGACAACCACATGAATCCATGTATCCTGCATATCAGTAGACGTCTGTTGAAGCTGGTGGAGGCTCTGTAATTGTGTGGGGCTTATGCAGTTGGAGTAACCTGGGACCCCTGATACATCTAGATGTAAGTCTGATAGATGACACCTACGTAAGCATCCTGTCACATCACCTGGATCCATTCATTTCCATTGTGCATTTCGACGGCCTTGAACAGGTCCAGCAGGACAATGCGACACCCCACACGTCCAGAATTGCTATACACTGGCTCCAGGAACATTCTTCTGTGTTTAAACGCTTCCGCTGCCCACCAAGCTCCCCAGATATGAACATTATTGAGCATACCTGGAATACCTTGCTATGTGCTGTTCAGAAGAGATTTCCACCCCGTCGTGCTCTTACGGTTTCATGGACAGCCCTGCAGGATTCATGGTCTCACTTCCCTCCAGCACTACTTCAGACATTAGTCGAGTCCATGCCACGTTAGTGTTGCGACACATCTGTATGCTCGCGGGTGCGCTGCACGGTATGAGGCAGGTGTACCAGTTTCTTTGGCTCTTCAGTGTACTAAGGAAATTGTGTACAAGATTCTAGTGTAATCCGATCTAAAGTACTGCTTCAATATTTTGGGGTTTTATCAAACTGACTTGACGCCAGAGTTCGAAGGAAACCAGAGCGCACAGTTAGAATCGTAAGGGCCTCATCAAGCGAACTTGACACCAGAGGCCTAAGAAAATCTGAGTGCGGTTTTAGAATAGTAGGAGGCTTATCGAGATGACTTTGCACCAGAGGTCGAAGAAAATCCGAGTGCACTATTCGAATCGTAAGGGTATTATCAATTTGACTTGACTCCAGAGGTCGAAGAAAATCAGAGGTGCACTGTGAGAATTGTAATAAAGTTGGAAATGCCCAAGGAAAGTATAACAGACAAGCTCATGGTACTTAAAAGACAACCGTTAGAGGAAGAACTAAGCTGTTCTCGGAAAATGATCTTGTGTAAATTTAGAGAAGTAGAATTAGAGACAAATTGTCGACCATACTTTCGCGCGCATATTATGAAAAACAGATTCGAATCAGGGCCTGCAAAACAACATACCGACTGTCATTTTTCGCTTCGTATGCAGATAGAGTAGGCAAAAATGGCTAATATTAGTACCAACTGCTTCTCTTTATATACTGTACGGTAGCTTTCGGAGAATATATGTAGATACATATGTAGTTCAAATATAGGTGAAAGTTTTAACATGTTGAGAAACTGAAGTTCAGGGAATGAAGTTCACGAATATTCCAGGTAAACTGTAGGGTAGCTTTCCTGGTGTATATGTAGATATGTAGGGAGATCAGATATAGGTGAGTTTCTTAATAACCTGAAAAAAAACTGAAGTTTGGGGAATGAAGTATGAAAAGTACGTAGATGAATTTGGCTGTTATATTGATTTATTCCTTCCCTATACGGCATGATCCCTAAGTAGTTTTAATCTCTTAACAACGATTATGCAATAATATTGCAGACATGATTTCCTCCTCGAAAACTGAAAAAATATTTCTTATATTCCCATTACTCCTATCTGGCTTGAGCCATATGACTACCATTCACAGATGAATGATAGCTGCACTCGGACGCACAGCGCTAAAATGCACCAGATCTGCTTCATTCCTAAACTGAATATTTAGTGCAGGGCACAGTAGACGTAGATGCAATTTTCTCACAACCTTCTTTCTTCATATGGAACAATTAACTTGAAAAATATTTGCGTACCATTTGCTTTCAAATGAATGCAACTTAAAACAAAATACACGACGGCAAGATGCCACGTTACTGCATACCAACACTAGAGGCCCTGTACACTTCAGAATGCCTTCCTATGGAAAGGTCTGAGCGAGAAATTAGAAATAGGAAAAATCCTAGGTCCAATTAACCAAACTAATGAATACCCTTGTAGGAAGGATCAGACACCATTCGTAGCAGTCGGTCACATTGCTCGTATGAGTCCATTATTCGTAGCAGTCGGTCATATTGCTCGTATGAGTCCTTCGAGATTGAGCAATCGTATCTTCCGCTCTACTGTCAACAAAAAAAAAAAAAAAATCAACGGGGCGTAGTTAACAGAGGTACAAGAAGTCCTCAAGTGAAGATAGCATAGGAGGATATCCAGAAATGCATTCCGCTCGAGGATAAATTCCAACAGCACCTCGGGTCACACACAAAAAAAAAAAAAAAAAAAAAATAAAATAAAATAAAATAAAAAAAACAAGTTCATGTAAAATACCACGCCGTTCACTCAAAGCGTTTCACATTAACCTGACGGTCTAGTGTTTACTACATTTGTAGATGTTGTAATACAGCAGCAAGATGTACGAGGGACATTCAGTAATTAAAGAGACTAATTGTTCTTGAGAAAAATGGATTTATTTTTGCAAAACAAAACTTTTTCTACTTTCAACATAATCCCCTTGAACATTTATGCACTTCTTCCAACGGGATACAAGCTTTTTTATTCCAGCTGCAAATAACTCTTTATCTTGATGTTCGAACAAATTTCCCACAAGCTTTCTCACGTCCTCGTTGTCCTGGAACCTCATCCCACGTAACGCCTCCTTCAGTGCACCAAACAAATGGAAATCACTTGGTACTAAATCATGACTGTAAGGGAGATGAGGCAGTACTTCCAGGCCATTTAGTCGATGGTTTCACGGGTTAGTTGAGCAATATGAGGACGTGCGTTGTCTTGCTGGAGAATCACACCTCTGCTATGAGGTCCACGTCTCTCTCTCATGACTGGCTTCACCTTGTTTAAAAGCAAATGCGAGTAGGACTGGCTGTTCATAGCACTCTGCTCTTCGAGATAATCGCAAAGAACTGGACCTTCAGCATCCAAAAACATGAATTTTCCTGCTGATACTTGGGTTCCGATTTTTTTTTTTTTTGTTGTTGACAGTCGAGTTGGTGTGCTTCTACTCCAAGCTTTGTCTTTTTTATTCTGTCTAACAACAGTGAACCAAAGTTTCATCACAAGTTAAAATTTTGTTGAGGAAGTGCTCAATTTCTCTTTAATAACGTTCCTTTAGCTCTGTGCACACTCTCAACCTTGTTTCCTTGTATAGCCGCGTCAACTCCTTTGCTACCCATCTTGTACATGTTTTGCGGTACTTCAGCTTGTTACAGATGATGACATGAGGTGTACCAGTACTAATTTGGACCTTATCAACTATCATTTTGAAAGTCACGCCGCGGTCGGCACGAATAATGTCACCAATTCGACTTCCAAGTGAGGGGCTCGTACTTATGAGAGTATTTCACTTCGTTATCTGAATCTAAGTGGCTGTAGATCAAGCCATAACGTGCATCAAAATCGACTGCAAATAATGTAAGGAGCAAACACAGCTGAGCGGAAAATTAGTGTGAAAAAGCCTGTGCCCTCTAAAACAAAATAATTTGTAGTAAGTCCCCATTCTTCAGTAGCGTGGAAGCTACAGAACTACAAACGTGACTGAAGAGAGAAAGTAACAGTGTAGGAAACAAATGCAGGAGAAATACAGTGGTGCGTAATGGCCCATACTGGAACAAGAGGAAAACGAAACGATGGCAAGGAGTACTGACAAGCACTAACGCAGCTGAATGGCATGAAGCCTCACAGGAACAGACTTCCACATTTTGCCGCAAAACTTCAGCGGCGCCGGCTGCCCCGTGGCGCGGTGGCATGCCAACAGGCCATCCATCTCGCATATTTCCGGCGCCGGCCCACCCAATACCGTTTAACTGCGCCAGCTCTCGAGAGCGTTCGGCGCGCGCTCCCCCGTATTGCCATAACAATGCCGATATAATCGCCTTCCGTGATTCACACAGATATCCCTCCATATGCCGGCCCGGCACCGATTAAGCACCCTCCCCCACTCTCCGCAACCACTCCAGCCGACCTCGCCGGCTTGTAGCCGTTTCGTGGAGCTACCGGGTGCGGCCACAGCTGTGCACGTCCCGCTTACCAGCTGCGCACGCGCAGAATTGGCTTACTCAGCTTTCATATAAGGAACTTTATCACTTGTATCTGCATATAATTAGGTATTTCAGCTATCCACACCCACAGAAAAAGAAAAATATGAAACGACAGAACTAGTGATAGAAATTTAAATTAGTTCAGCGCAGGTCATAAAATCGGTAGAGGAATAATTAAGAGAGTGCTAAAATTCGTGTACCTAAAGGAGCGGATGCCACCAAAAGCCTGTCAGGTTCAGTATCAGAGTAAAGGGTAAGGACGATTGAGACATCTGTAACTAGAAATTATCTCCATTGAGTGAGGAACTTCATATATAATCCAATGCATGACACTGAAAAAAAGCGCCTGTCAATGAACGATCCGAGAAAAAAATTCGAGTGAAATACGGAATGTTTAAAGGAGATTCGCCCAGTTCCACTGTACTTTCTACATCAGCACACACAGACACTCATGTGAATTTTAGATTACGTATCGAAACTAAAGTTTACTTTTGTGTCAGCCGTAAGCCTTCGATTCATATGATTGCCGGCTGCGTTCTACGTGGTGCAACTACCTTGCTCGTTCATTAACCATTCTGCGTCGACTTGAGATGGTCATAAGAGAGCAACAAAAGGCGTTCTGCGTTCTCCGTTTCAGCAGTTGAGGCGCAGTTACAACTGTGAGGCGTCGTTTCTTTAACCCCAATAATAGAGTAAAGAAAGGAAAATTAGGGGAAAAATTATTGTGCTTGTAAACTTTTGTGCAGTGGTTGCAGGGTGTTCCGTGAAGAACGTCCTAAAAATCCAAACCTAATGGGAGGGATTGAGTGGAGGGAGGTGAAGATCATTTTTTTCTCCTTGAATAACTTTAAAACTGCAGCTTCTAGTGCAAATGCTTCTTCATACAAAGTTAAACTATATTATTTTTCCTACGAAGAATTCTTTTTTTCTCTGGGACTAATAGTTGCCGCGTTGCATGGGATGGAGAAAGTCGCAGAGTATTAAAAATAGTGTTGTACTGGAATAAAGTCAATGTTCCTTGTTAAATGAAGAGGATTAAGAACAAATTTTAAATATGTACACCGCATCTAAGAGTAGCAGAGCCGTATTATGTGATGAATTGTGTTGTGTGGGAGCAACAGGATGGAGGGGAATGGAAGGTAGAATAGTGAGGAAAGGTAGAACGTCGGATTGTGGTCAGGCAGTCCGCATACATGTTCGGAGAAGGGGGGGGGGGGGGGGTGAGAGAGTTTCCACAAACTGCGTTAACACTACCTGGAATACGGATATGAGCTACTAATAACACTAATCCAAGAAAGGCGTATGAAGAAATTCCGCATAAAGCTCTGCACATTGTTCTACAGTGCTAGAGGGGCACTGAACCTGTACGGCAGTCATTGCGTTCTTCCGGGGAATGCAACTACCCTCACCATGTCCCTTATTTGCTTTTCAGTTTACAGACTGTACCTCCCTACCATTTCCTGTTCTGTTCTGTTATGTGAGTCGATAAAATGACTTCACTGTGCTAGTGTTTATGTCCTGAAATTATATAAGTTTATTAAGCGAGTACTTATTTGTAATTATTCCAGTTATTTCCAATGAGGAAAAGTTTCAAAAAAGTAGCTCGAAAACTTGTAACCTCATTTTGTGTTTCGACGTAAGTAAAGGCTGACAATACCCGAAAGGTGTCTTCTAACACTATAGTGTCATATTCCCAGGCTTCTCTACAAAGTACTTACACATTCTACCGGTTGACTGACACACATGTAGCACTGAAGCGCACAAAGGAATCATGCCCAACAGCCTATTTTGGATAGTACCTTTCTTGCGCTTCTTCCTTATTGATATAAATGTATGTGTATTTAAGAAGAGAAACAGCTAGAACGCAGGTGTACAGATTATAATTACTAACGTCTTGTGGAGACGGCTTCACTCTTAATTCTTGCACTGAAACAGGTCACACAAAGAATACGAATTCCCAGCTCACGGATATTTGAATGAACGTAACAACCTGTTAACATCAGTCTTAGGTCAAGATCGACAGTGCTGAATTATTCGTTACTTTTTAATTAGAAAATCTGCAATATGTGAAACATCTAGAATTGGTACTAACAATATATACAAAAATACTCCAAGACTATAATGATAGAGAGTCAGAAGATTACAGCTTCGTGGAGAGCCAGAAGGCGGTTTTACCAGTAAACAATTCACTGCACCAACACGTCAATTACGGCTACAAATACAGACAGAACTAAAATGATAACAAGAATACAGATCTTTCAAAATTGGTAGAAATGTAATATACCTTAACAACTCCGTTAGAGTGGCATGATGTAGTTCAATTCTGTTTTTGAGCAGCCACTGATTAATAGCGTGAAAGCAATAACCATTGTAGTCACTTATTTCATAGTTTACTATGCTCTTTTTCATAAAGAAGGAAAATGAAACTTACGAATCGAAAGTAGATTGACAAGGTGTACTGAAACCCATGAAAAATATGTGAGGAACAAACCAAATAATGCATCTCACTGGAAGAAAATAGAAAAAGGTTATACACTATTAAAAGGTCGTGTTCATGTTTAGAACCCTGCACAATTCGGAAAATCATGTTCCTGATGAAAATATTGGTGAGCACAGTTCAGTATCAGCTGAAAATTACCGTGAGTGGCTTGGTACCATCACAGTTGCTAAATCTGAGTACCGTATTTCCTGCTTTGCTGGTGACGAAGTTTGTAGGAATTGTTGCCAGTACGCTGATGTTGACGATTGAACAGAACGTAAATCGCTGGCATTCCACTCCTGAATACCGAATAAACACTGAGTGTTCCACACGAAAAGTTATTCCTCTTCACTGCTGTCAAATACCTCGCAGACAGCTACGAGCCCATTCGTTAGAACGGTGCACAAATATTTTAAATCCTGTGTAGTATAACACGATAATCAGCCACTTGTCACTGCTTCTCGTGTTAAACATGCACCTTTTAACAACGCTCATTTTTATGCTTTATAAATACCACCGGAGATTTTAAATTAGAACGCATTCGGAGACAGCGGAAAGGAATTCGCTGCGCGGTGTGACGAGCATGGCGGGGAAAAGCTGCAGATAAACACGAGCATTTAAATTCCAGCTGTAGACGTAACAAATTGCCGCGGACCTCGGCTAGGTGCGGGAGCGTATATTTTAAAAAGTGGAATAAATCCAAGACCGTGTGTCGCGGAATATTTCCCGCGGGTTCAGTCGCTGCGGCCGTAACTCAGCCCCGGTCCTCGCTTCCTGACATATTTTTCACTGGCCCAAGAGCACCGTTTTGCCTATATATCAGGGGCCACTAGGTTCTCGTCACTTCCCAAGTGACCGTCAGATACAAAAAAATGATTTAGGAAAAGAACCCTCTGCGTCTTCCGGACACTATTAGACAAACACATGAGTGTGTTGCAAGAAACGTGCCACCGATCTCAGAATCTCTTCCCTTTTGAAAACAACGTTAGTCTGAAAGCCGCCCATTAGAAAATACCTTTCAAATCATTTATCTTTACGTGAGTTATTAGTCACTGTTGAGGTGCAAAGGCACATTATGCCCTGGTTTCGTCTGATACGAATGCCACAGTCTTTGGCTGCATAGCGAACGTACATCTATAGCTATGCTTTGAAAGAGTAGTTGTGTGACCAACCCGTTAACAGTGCGGCGGAGTATCTTGAGGAACATGCACGTGCAGAGTGTTTCCGGAATCTTTGTTCTAAGCTTCCTTTCAATTACTATTTCTGTGCGTCGGCCGGAGTGTCCAAGCGGTTCTAGACGCTGCAGTCTGGAACCGCGCGACCGCTACGGTCGCAGGTACGAATCCTGCCTCGGGCATGGATGTGTGTGTTGTCCTTAGGTTAGTTAGGTTTATGTAGTTCTAAGTTCTACGGGACTGATGACCTCAACAGTTAAGTCCCATAGTGCTCAGAGCCATTTCAACCTTTGTGTGTCGCCTTAGATCAAGCAGCGGAATGTGTGGAGCTTACTAACGTAGATGAAATTCTCTTTAAGGAAAGTTTTAAGACAGCAACGTCAAAAAATCGCACCGAAGCACTGTATACATGACAGTCAATTTTCTAGTGATTAATTTAACTTCTTATTGACACTGAGGTCAAAGCACAGGCCACGAGGCGTTATTTAAAGAAATATACTTGTAATTCACGAGGCTCATACTTGCTTGAAAGCGCTCATTGGCACAATATTTTATTTGATGTTTTGAGCTCTATACACATACCTTCCCGGTGACCAAGATTAAATCCATTCTTCAAAGCGAGAGTCTTTTCTGCACGTTCATATGTCAGTGTCGGTATTTCATTTATTCATTCGTGAATATAGGTCATGTCAAATGTTATTATTCCACCTATTTAACATTACTACGAAAATTTAACATTATGTGCTGTTCCGTTTTGACCTGATCAAATGCTTTGTGATACTGTACTTCATTTGATCCGTTAGTGGACAAATGTAACCTTGTTACTGATCTTTGTCACTTGTTTATTGAGAATAATACGAACTGATTCTAAATTTCTCTTCAATTACACTCTACATCTACACACACACACACACACTCACACACACACACACACAGTAAGAAAACGAACGGCGCCTGTACCACTACTAGTCATTTCCTTTCCCGTTCAACTGGAAAATACACTATGTGAGCAAAAGTATCCGGACACCTGCCTGCCAAGTTAGTGGCGCCCTCCATCGGCAATGCTGGAATTCAATATGGTGTTGGCCCACCCTTTGCCTACATGACTGCTTATACTCTCGCAGGCATACGTTCAACCTGGTGCTGAAAGGTTTCTTGGGAATGGAAGCCCATTCTTCACGGAGTGCTGCACAGACAGGTATCGATGTCGGTCGGTCAGGCCTAGCACGTCGGCGTTCCAAAACATCACAACGGCGTTCTATAAGATTCAGGTCAGGACTCTGTGCAAGCCAGTCCATTGTAGGGATGTTATAGTCGTATAACAACGCCACTACAGGCCGTGCATTATGAACAGGTTCTCTATCGTGTTGAAAGATGCTATCGCCATCCCCGAATTTCTCTTCAACAGTAGGAATCAAGAAGGTGCTTAAAACATCAATGTAGACCTGTGCTGTGACAATGTCATGCAAAACAACAAGGGGTGCAAGCCCGCTCCATGAAAAACACGACCACACCGTAACACCAACGCCTCCGATTTTACCTTTGGCGCTACACATGCTGGCAGATGATGTTCACCGGGCATTCGCCTACCCACACCGTGCCATCGGATCAGCACATTGTGTACCGTGATTCGTCACTCCACACAGCGTTTTTCCACTGTTCAGTCGCCCAATGTTTACGCTCCTTACATCAAGCGAGGCGTCGTTTGACATTTACCGGCGTGATGTCTGGCTTATGAGCAGCCGTTCCGACTATGAAATCCCAGTTTTATCACCTCCCTCCTAACTGTCATATTCCTTGCAGTGGATCCTGATGCAGTTTACAATTCCTGTGTGATGGCCTGGATAGATCTCTACCTATTACACATTACGACCATCTTCAACTGTCGGCGGTCTCTGTCAGTCAACAGACGAGGTCGGCCTGTACGCTTTTGTTGAAAATGGTTCAAATGGCGCTGAGCACTATGGGACTTAACATCTGAGGTCATCAGGCCCCTAGAACTTAGAACTACTTAAACCTAACCAACCTAAGGCACATCACACACATCCATGCCCGAGGTAGGATTCGAAACTGTGACCGTAGCGGTCGCGAGGTTCCAGACTGAAGCGCCTAGAGCCGCTCGGCCACACCGGCCGGCACGCTGTTGTGCTGCACGTGTTCCTCCACGTTTCCACTTCAGTATGATATGCGAAAGAGTGGACCTAGGGATGTTTAGGAGTGTGGAAATCTCGCGTACAGACATATAACAGAAGTGACACCCAGACATCTGGGCACGTTCGAAGTCCGTGAGTTCCGCGAGGCGCCTCATTCTGCTCTCTCACGATGTCTAGTGACTACTGAGGTCACTGGTATGGAGTACCTCTCAATAGGTGGCAGGACAATGCACCTAATATGAAAACCGTACGTTTTTGGGGAAGTCCGGAACTTTTGATCACATAGTGTAGTGCGATGGGAAAAGGATTATCTATTTATCTTCGTATGAGCACTAATTTCTCGTATCTTATCTCCGTAGTCCATACGCGGAGTATATATTGGCAGTAGTACACTGATTTTGCAGTCAGCTTCAAATGTCGGTTCCATATTTTTTTTTCTCAGTAGTGTTTCTCGAAAATAACGTCGTCTACCCTCCAGTAATTCCCATCTGCCTTCCCGAAATATCTCCACAACACTTGCGAGTTGTTCGAACCTCCTGGTAACTAAGCTAAGAGCCCGCCTCTGAATTGTTTCGATGACTTCCTTTAATCCGATCCTGGTGTGGATCTAAAACACTCGAGCAATAATGAAAATAGGTCGCGTTCTAGGCGCCGTCTCCTTCATGGCTGAGTTACATTTTCCCAAAATTCTCCCAAAAAAGGGAAGTCCAGCATCCGCATCCCCTATTACCAATCTGATCTGCACGTTCCGTTTCATATCTTGCAACATTATGTATATACATTTAATCGAAGTGACTGTGTCAACCGGCAGCCTACCAGTCCTATATTCGAACGATACAGGACTGTTTTCCCTATAAGTGGTCTCCACTGCAGATGAACCACATTCCCAAAGTTCTCCTAATAACCGATGCCGACTATTTCCCTTCCCTACCACAATCCTCACAAGCTCGTTCCACTTTATATCGCTCTGCAACGCTACGCCCAGGTATTTAAACGAGTTGTTTGTGTCAAGCAGGACACTTCTATTGCTGTATCCGAATATTATGTGCCTTTTTCCCTACTCATCCACATTAACTTATATTTTTTACATTTAGAGCTAACTGGCATTCATCACACCAACTAGAAATTTTGTCCAAGTCATCCTGTATCCTCCTACTCACTGGACTTCAGCACCTTCCTGTACACTACAGCATCATCAGCAAATAACCGCAGATTGCTGCTCACGTCGTATGCGTGTTTGGCGCCGTGCAGGTGAGCGCCACAATCAGGACTGCATACGACCGAGGCACACAGGGCCAACACCCGGCATCATGGTGTGGGGAGCTATCTCCTACACTGGCCGTACACCTCTTGTGATCGTCGAGGGGACACTGAATAGTGCACGGTACATCCAAACCGTCAGCGAACCCATCGTTCTACCATTCCTAGACCGGCAAGGGAACTTGCTGTTCCAACAGGACAATGCACATCCGCATGTATCCCGTGCCACCCAACGTGGTCTAGAAGGTGTAAGTCAACTACCCTGGCCAGAAAGATCTCCGGATCTGTCCCCCATTGAGCATGTTTGGGAGTGGATGAAGCGTCGTCTCACGCGGCCTGCATGTCCAGCACGAACGCTGGTCCAACTGAGGCGCCAGGTGGAAATGGCATGGCAAGCCGTTCCACAGGACTACATCCAGCATCTCTATGATCGTCTCCATGGGAGAATAGCAGCCTGCATTGCTGCGAAAGCTGGATATACACTGTACCAGTGCCGACATTGTGCATGCTCTGTTGCCTGTGTCTATGTGCCTGTGCTTCTGTCAGTGTGATCATGTGATGTATCTGACCCCAGGAATGTGTCAATAAAGTTTCCCCTTCCTGGGACAATGAATTCACGGTGTTCTTATTTCAATTTTCAGGAGTGTAGAAAATAATAGCTGTCCCACCATACTTTCCTGGGGCACTCTTTCCGGTACCCTTGTCTCTGATGAACACTCACCGTCGAGGACAACATTAAGGGCTTATTGCTTGAGAAGTCTTCGAGCCAGCCACTCACATATCTGGGAATCTATTCCATAGGCTCGTACCTTCGTTAACAGTATGCAGTGAGGATCGTGTCAAATGATTTCCGGAAATCTAGAAATGTGGGAACTACCTGTTATTACGTTTTTGTGGACTGTTCTCATGTGCTCACGCATTCGCAGTTGAAACACTATTTGATAGAGCACAGTTTACTAGACATGTTCTTCCTTCAGCAGAATCGTTTTCCAGATATACTGTCACCAGCACAGATATTTTCTATTCTTTGCAAGCATTTTACAGCAACTACATAGTAGCTTTCTGTTACTGAGAATTTCAAGAATTCCTGCTTATCCTGAATATGTTCAGAGTGATTATTGTGATTCATGTACCTTGTGAACAGGTTTAACACAATATAAAGTGAAGATTTACATCCTCATATTACATATCCACTCTATAAGGGAGAATGGAGGGGTACTTTTCGATCGTAGCAGGAGGTTAGAGAGTTTCAATCGTAATGTTGTATTCATTAAAAAAAGGAGTTCAAGCTCCTCGTAAATTACTCGTTGCACTTCGGAAGTCTGTCCTGATTCTATCAGTCAAATAGAGGTCAGATTGCGTTATTATTCCGCCATGGATCATAAGTTCGTGTAAAAGGGGTAACAATTTCAGGACGTTTTCATTGAAGTCATACCGTCCTTCCTTCCTTTTCGTGAAACGCTCTTTGGAGAATTCAGAGAATCGACATGCAAGGCAGCTACAAAAATGAAGAAAAGGATTATTGATTTGAGAAACTATTTTCTATAAATAAGCTCCCTGAAGTCTGAGGTATTTTCCCATGTATCACAAGTACCTGACAGATTTTACCATAAATCTTTGTGCTTCTGTTGGAAGCATGCTGTAGTTTCCCTGCGTCCCTTGGGCTTATGTTTATACAAGGCGAGAGTTGCTATGTCTAGCGCTTTATTGTTGAGAAAATGGGCCCCGGAGTTGTGTATAAGGACTAAACAAATGGAAGTCGCACTAGATGAGACCGAGTCCGTGAGTTTAATACGCAGTGAATCAAAACTCTGTCGATGAACTTTCAGATATCTCATCAGTGCTGGTCGCAGGGCCAGTATCAAACCACACTGTGATGATAGTCTGCCATACAGACACAGATACGATTGCAACAGTGCGTTCTCTTGAGTGAAGGGAAGAATATCTTGGCCAACATCCCTCTTGTCAATAAAATTTACCTAGAAAAATTGGACAATATTAAATAAGAAACACTTTTATGATATTCTGCACAATGTGACTTATTTTATCACGAATCGGCGTTGACTTCTTAGGTCATCGTCAAGCGTCAGCTAGATGTCACGTGGCAATGCCTAGGATATGAAACATGGTTCGTGATCAGATGAGAAATATTTTCTAGAACATCAAGAAAGTGTTTTGCATTTAATAGTGTTCTTTCAGGGGATGATATAAAATTCAGTTAATATTAAAATCTTGGCAGTCTGAGTGGTATTTCACGGTTATACATTAATTCACAGGAACTTCCATCTTGCAAGTGCTGTTCCTGTTTCTATATATACATTGTTTCATATCTAATGCCATCAGCAGCCGTGGATTATTATTATACGTGAGCTATTCGGAAAGTAAGATCCGATCGGTCGCGAAATGGAAACCACTGTGAAAATCATAAATATTTTATTTGCAACAGTTAGCTACACCTTCCCGTTGCAAAGTTTTAAAAATGGCTGCTTGGTTCAGTGACTGTTTCTAAATTAAATTGAAACAAATGAGCCCCCAGTCACTATTATTTTTAGTCTTATTGACCAGGTTTCATCACTTCTAAGAGTGCCTTCATCTGAATTAAAACAATTAAAATGGCCTATAACAGTTACAAATTTATAGGAAAAGACATTTTTATACAAAAAGTGTAAGTACTGACTAACAATTAAAGACAGAGGCAGTACTTACATGTCACATATAACATAATTAATAGGCCAGAAGGGCTTTAGTCACATAGTATATAAAAAGGAATGCGTGAAGGCGAGCCACTATGGGCTGCTCGTACCTGTACAGCCACAGGTTGCAACGGAGGACTCATTTGTTTCAATTTTACCTTCCAGTTGCTTCCCTACATAGTCGACGATCCGACTTAAGACATTTGTCGTAGCGTTGTACCAATTTTCCAATAACCTCGTCATAGAAAGCAGCCGCCTGTACTTTATGCAAATTTTCTACTCTGGTCCGTATCTCGTTGTCTGTGCCAGCATGTTGTCTTCATATCCAGCGGTTCGTGTAAGCAGAGGTGAAACTCAGAGCGAACGAACTGCGGACCGTGTTGTGGTTGATCAAACACCTCCCATCGAAAACGCCACAGAAGCTTCTTCATTGGCCCTTCAGAGTGCGGCCGAGAATTGTCGTGAAGAAGGAAGCGTATGATAGTTATGCTATATGGGTTGCATGAAATCAAGCAAACTCTCTGACCAGGCCCTCATACCTGGCAGGAACACAATTTATCTAGGCACCTTGTAACTTTCTTTTAAAAGTTATTGAATTAATGCCTGAACTGTGGATTGGACACAAAACTAGAGTGTGCTTACTCTGTGTTACTGTTAGCAAAACTTTAAACAAACTGATTGGGCAATGCAACTCCCAATACCTAGGGAAGAAATACATTCACTGCAAAATACCAGCCCCTTACGCACTGCATCCTCTGGCCCTGTTCAAAACTGATAACTTTGATCCCTGTGCACATAAAAATAAATTAAATTTTCTTACCTCTAAAGCAGCAATGGTGGAACGCGATATATTATGGTCTCTCATAAAAAAATATGAATGCTAGCTACAGGCTCAGCAGTGTGCAATGCTGACCATAAAACTTGAAATGCACGTGAACGTCTTTTGGCCGATAAACGAGAACATTTAAGAGAATCCAACTTCTTTGAAAAATACATGACCTGGACAGAGAGGCGGCATTGATTGTGGTGAATTACATACACTGAGGATTTTAGCAAAATTGTATTGCAAATATATCGTATTTACTAACTGAGTCAAGAACAATGAGATTTATACAGCAAGTATTATCTAACCTTACTAAACCAGCATCAGTGCAAATCATCAAATTACAAAAATGGTTCAAATGGCTCTGAGCACTATGGGACTTAACATCTGAGGTCATCAGTCCTCTAGAACTTAAAACTAACTAAACCTAACTAACCTAAGGACATCCCACACATCCATGCCCGAGGCGGTACTCGAACCTGCGACCGTAGCAGTCGCGCGGTTCCGGACAGAAGCGCCTAGAACCGCTCGGCCACAGTGGCCGGCGTCAAATTACATATAGCTCTGTTAAAAAATCTTAGAAACATTAGAAAAGTGAAGTATCTAAGCAGCCTTTTTATCAAATCAGTTTACTTACTTTCTGGCTTTACTCAACAATTAGAAATTATCAGCCAACTCATCTATACTAACACGCTGGCAAAACAAAAATCATAATTATTTAACATCTTTACCTTGCTTGCATGAAGACTTCTCTTGCATGTTCAACAATATTGACATACCTACATTAATCTAACACTTGGTAGCTTCACGGAGCATACGACAAAAGCTGCCTACTTCATCCTCTTTCACTCGCAGACAGCTACCTACAACTGTGCACCAAGCCCTCCCTTACTGCAACAGTACAGTCTCAGGCCAGAATCTGTATCTTTGGTTCTGCGGTCGTACACAACGATCCGCATTATACAGCATATCAGAGACACACATCGTTTATCATATTCGGGTACCACACACAAATGTGCCCCAGTAGACTCCTTTCAACCTTTACGTGCTCAGAACTGAAAAGAATCACACTCGCAGGAAATCTTGCAAACCCGAGACTCATGGAACATTAAACTATCTTTAATGGAACCCTAAACTACACCTGTTTTCGGTAGAGGGCGAAATATCACTATGATTTAGTGATCGTAAATATACAGCTATATCCAAGAAAGGATCATGCATCTAACCACATATCCAACGTCCAATGTCAAGTACTCCAGTCAAATTGTCATAATGAAGCCTATATATTGTAAAAGGGGGTTTAGAAGATTTTAGTTTTTCAGTTCGGTCATATGATCGGGAAGATTAGAAAATCAAGTTATGCCAACAAAATTTGTACCAGATTAACTTTCTGTAGTAAAAAAGTTAAAATTTCTGACTTTTTTCAGTTTTTTAAAGAATCTCAGATTTGTGCTCCTAACGCTTTGGTATCTATTTTCTTTTTAAAAGAGCACAAACTTCTTTACAAACTTTGAATACTGCAAATTTTTTCTGCCCCATTACTAAGGGCGCTACAGTTCGACAAAAAAAGGATTTTTCAAACTTTATACAGAATAGCAAAATACCAAGTTCTTGAGCACTTTTATTTCAGTATCTGTTTATATGGCACCGCTGACACTACATTATCTACCAACACAGTCAGGTCAGTTTGTGTGAAGGTTTTGCACTCAAGACTAAGATTCGTACATTGTTGGTGGAGGCTTGCATCTAACAGATTTCGTGATATTTTGAAGCTGAAAATGTGTGGATCTATTTTAAATCCGTGTTTCATTTGCAAAACAATGTGATGAGTGAAAAAGAAAGGAGTGAGCACACTAATCGATTGTAGGAACTCTTCTGAAAAGGCTTAGTGAAAGATAGTGTATGAAACATACTACAAGAAGTACGTTAGCCGGAAAATGATAGCAGCTAGCTTTCGAGATCCTAAGGAATCAGCCGGCGTGTCACGTCTGTCGCAGAAAAAAGATCAGTTCAGTTTCAAAGAGGAACGCTTCTTGTGTGCAAAAGGAAATGCTGTTAACTTTTTAATCAAGCAGCTGAAATTTCTATACAACAAACGAAATTTTGTCTACAAAGAAGTGAAATTACAGTTGCAATCTACAGTATTAGAACAAGCTATACGACATAATGTTTCGGTCTGATGTGAGTTGAGCTGTACCTGCAGAAAAACCAGTTTTAAATGTTCTTCATTTGCAAGAACTGCAGTGGAGTCAACTGTGAAAATGGGCGGCAATATTTATGTGAAGAAAGTAAAAAATAAGTAAATTTTACGGAAATTCGAGGAAGCACACGTCAAAACAAACGAACTGAAAGTGGGTGACTCACTCTTGGAAGAAGAGATCGATCTGGGACCCACTCGATCTAATTATCCTGATTCTACTACTCAAAGATTTTTTGGTGACATCGAGGAACTTGCCCTCCCATTGATCGGAAGTGACTCACGTACCTAGTATCTACCTTACGTGTGCCAGAAATTGGATTACACAGTCAGAAGTACTACGCATGAAAAAGTGAGAGTAATAAGTGCTAGAAAATGTTTATACATTGTTAATATCAATAAAGATACCTATGATTCATTTGCATTACATGGTTTCTTACACAAGTATAACTAGAAACGTATTGACTGTTTCAGCACTGCACAACACAGTTAAAGCATCATGTCTTCGAAACGTCGTAACTGTTTCCCATTGCGCCGCGTATGTTTGAAATTTGTCTCAAAGGTGCCTACAACATTCCTGTGTAATGGTGAAGAAGCGTGGCGGCCTGTTACGTCAACCTCCAGCTCGACGACTCTGTAAAAAGCATGGTGTCAACACATGCATAGAAATGGCCACAGTTCAGAAGTTCACGTGGCGTGTAAAGTGGTTTCACAAAAATTCTACCCAGCACCACCGTGGACGTATTACACACTCGGAACGTCGTCACACGCATCTTTTACCTAAATTCCATCCCTTCTTTTGACGCCTCTGCGATGGAGGTCAGAACCACGACGCCCAGCATTCACATTAGGCTGTTTTCTCATGAGTGGCCGAGAAAAATATTTCAGACACACAGCCACTCAGAATAGACACGATAAGGCTTTAAGGGGCGGTGTAAAGCACGTCATTGAAACCACCTCTTCCCTTGGGACGTTCATTCCCACATATCTGAGCAGAATTGTGATTAAATTCTGTGCAAATGTGACATCCACCATACGCCTCACACGAATATATGTGTATCGATCTTTTTTCGCATTGTGAGAGTCCACTTGTACGTGAAGCCCTATTTTGTGATATAATTAATGAAAAATGATCTGAAATGGTTATCATATGTAGAAGAAGTTGTATCTTTGACACTACCGAATCAAAGATGTTGCCTGAGTGGCAGAACCGCTTGTAAGTAGGAGCGCGCGGAGCGCAGTAGCAGTTGTCTTTGCACTCTGTTATACGTAGGATGTAAGACAAATCTAGTGGCTAGCTGTGAGAATTTAGTTTTTGGTCTATAGACACAGCATAATACAGTATTGCCGGCCGGTGTGACCGAGCGGTTCTAAGCGCTTCAGTCTTGAACTGCGTAACCGCTACGGTCGCAGGTTCGAATCCTGCGTCGGGCATGGATGAGTGTGATGTCCTTAGGTTAGTTAGGTTTAAGTAGTTCTCAGTTCTATGGGACTGATGACCTCAGCAGTTAAGTCCCATATTGCTCAGAGCCATTTGAACCATAATACAGTTTTTATAATATAATGTGATGAATCATATCGTTTGTGCTCACACAGGGCCAGTAACTGTTAGGTCATAGTTATTTGCATAAAAGAGTAAAGTATGTATTATTAATTTGTAAGACTATAAGATTATCAGGAACTGAAGTGGTATTGATCGTTAACAAATATTGAGCATTGTTAATGGCAATTAGGGAAGAGTATTGAATTGGTTCAAACGGCTCTGAGCTATGGCACTTATTATCTAAGGTCGTCAGTCCCCTAGAACTTAGAATCATTTAAAAATAACTAACCTAAGGACACCACACACATCCATGCCGAAGCAGGATTCGAACCTGCGATCGCAGCGGTCACGCGGTTCCAGACTGAAGCGCCTAGAACCGCTCGGCCACACAGTATTGAATTGACACTGTAACTCAAAGGAAAGCAAGTGGAAGAAATTTGTAAGGTAATGAAATTTCGTACATTTAGTTTTAAGTATGCAGCAACGCGACACGTGGATTTCGTTCAGTTTTGCAATACTGATCCTTGAATGTAGGAACCAGGCATTTTCCATGAGCTTTAATGTATAGGTTGATTATGTATATCCGATTTGTAATATTTTGTGTGTTTTGTAATCTGAGCTTTAATGTGTAGGTTGATTATGCATATCCGATTTGTAATGTTTTGTGTGTTTTGTAATCCTGATACAGAAAAGTTAAATCTTGGAATATTTTTTATCGAACGATGTCGGACTTTTTCTCGTGTAACAATCCAGGTATTTTTTAAAAATTATGATAGTAAGTTGAGAAGTTCACTGATTTTGGAGTTAATGTAAAATGTTTCATATCAGATTTTGTGAAGGAGAAACTTTATTCTGAATACAATTTTAAAACTGAAGCTTTCGGTGTTAGCATATCCCCTTATCAGAAGCTCATCCTCTTCCGTGTAGTGTTTATTTAAATTCAATGGATATTTTTTAAAAGAAGTCATCTTTCAATTAGAATCAGAAAAATATTAATGTGCCAGAATGAGAAAAGTATTAATGTTTGTGACAGTTTCAATAAGGGCAGCACTGCACAGCGCTGATCCAATACCCAGTATTTTCACTGAACTTTTGCAAGATTATTCAATTATCAGGTAGTCCTTTGATATGAAGGTATTTTAAGGCCGGCATTGTACTTCGCTGTGCCAAGATTGAATACTTTCTATGCCTACTGTGGAGAGAACAGAAAACCAAGATTACATCCGTTGCGGCTTTAGAACTATGGAAAATTTATTTCATTGTTTATTTGTACAGGAAATTTTATCAGTTTACTGCACAGGACCATAGAACTCGGTGGTCACGAGACTGGGTAAATTTCAAAGGGATTGATTTCATTATGAGCATTGGCTATTGGTTTTGCAGAGTAAGTCATTTGCTCAACAACTTATCACAAAGTAAATCTGCGTAAGACAAACATTACGAATTTCCTATTCATTGGCAAACAAACATATGAGGTTTATAAAGGACACATACATTTGTTCATATTCATTAACAAACAAACACCTACAAATTTTTAAAGGACGTTGCACATTTTAAACAACGTTACAGGAGGTGTCGACACATTGCTGTTCGAACCGTCGCCGATTGCGGGTGCGACGTCGCAGGGCGCTACGCTTTACAGAGGAAGGTTGTGGGCACCTGTCACCCACACTTCAAACTCATACATCGCAATGGGAGACAATTGCGGCGTTCCGAAAAAGTCATCCTTTAATTGTGTTGTGCAGTTTAGTTCAGTTTTCTGTCGCTGGTTATTTAATATACATAATAGAATGAGTGAATGAAGTTCTTATAAATATGCATGGGTCAGAGCTGATATGCCCTATTCTTTAACCTTGACTAGTGATGTTCAAATTACTATAAATAGATGGCCACGATTCATCGGACTGCATGTAGAGTAATTTAATACCACAAAATGAAATGTTCATTTCAATAAATAACGTAGCACATTATATATATTGTTGCTGTACAAACACAAACTAGAATGAAAGTTCTCGACAACCAGGTAATTTGTCATTTTGTACAAAACTTGAAAAAAATTATGTTCTTTGACGAACTGTAGCGTCCTTGGTACAGGTTGCGGAAAAAATTGTAGTAATTAATCTTTTAGAAAGGAAACATTTGCTAAAGCTCTAAGTCCACAAGACACTGAGATTTTTTGAAAGAACTGAAAGAAGTCTGGAATTTTCAGAGGTATTTGACTGCAGCTTGTTGGCAAAACTTAGTTTCCCAATCTTTCCGATCAGAAGAAAGCGTTTAAAAAATATAGTCTTCTATCCCAACCATTTACATGATATAGCTACAATTTAAATAAAGTTTTTTGGATGAATAAAGTGCTGTAGCTAGCCTCAGTTTGCATCTTTTCTCTCCTCGGAGCACCTTTGGATGGAATACATTAAGCGCACAATCCAGTTTTGGCATCCAAGTATCCTACCCACTAATCACAAATGCAGCTACTCTGCTACGTCATGGCTCCCCCCACCGCCACCCCCCGACGGAGGTTCGAGTCAACCCTCGGGCATGGGTGTGTGTGTTACCCTAAGCGTAAGTTAGTTTAAATTAAATTAAATGGTGCGTAAGCTTAGCGGCCGATGATTTCAGCAGTTTGGTCCCATAAGACCTTACCACAAATTTCCAATTTCTGCTACGTCATGATATTCAAATCCCAACTTCCATACACCTTCATGCCTTACGCATTCTCTCCCGCCGCAGCTTCAACCAACTCCCACAATCCAACATTGGAGTAAATCCCGAGACATACCTTTCTTTCCAGTCCTTATAATGCTGTGCCTCACATCACTCTTGCGTTTTCCTCCCTCCAACTTCCTCATATGCGGTTTCACGAGGCTCCTTAGTCATACTCACCGTTCCACATTCTTCATGAACAGAATCATTTTCATGTGCCTCCCGCTTCACCATTATCCCCTAATAACGTTAACTTTATCATCAGTGGTTATACTTAATCATATAAAACCTGCTAAAATGTTTGAAAAATTATAAAGATTAGCCCCCAGGTTTGTAAAAAAAATTATTTCTGTTCATTTCTTTTTTATTTTTAAACTTATATTAAATGTAAATTCTTTGGCTGAAGAGCGGCTTTATGCACTGCCAGACTGCCCCTTCGTAATAATCTGAAATAAGGATTAAAGAAGTTGTACTTCATTCTGTTGATGCACTCATATGATGGCCGGAAAGTATATGACCGAAATAACAGGTGAAGAAATGGGGTTTTTGCGGCCGTCAGCCCGAAATCTAAGGGATCGTACTTTGCACCTAGAAAATATGGACATGCAGAACAAAAATTGTTATATAATGTACGATATGGCACCTGATGCCCCAAACTGTTTCCGTTTGCTTCCGCACGGAGTCTCGTAGCTACCAGCAATGTCCAAAGGAAGCTGTCGCGCTACAGTTTTGTCGTCTCGTCGTCGACATTCGGCCCCTTTCGTGCTCAGGTAGCGCCGCGCCACTGGCTGGTTTCTAGGGGCTCTCAGTTCGCGTTGCTCATTTTGCAGCTAGCATTTGCTCCTTTTCATTTCCATAAATGTGTCTCACACTTACACCCACTGAGTGTAATTTTTGCCTAGCTCGTCAGCTGAAAAGTATTGTATCAGCTGAAAATGGTTGATCATCTGCGGTGTCAGACTGATAGTGCACAATGTCACTGAATACTATCTAAACATAAAACGCAGACACATTGATGTGCCGAAGGTTTATAACCACTGCCCAAGGTGGCAATGATTGCCGCCTTTTGGCATTGAGGACAAATGATTCGATAAGGAAAGTATACACTGAGGTGACAAAAATCGTGTGGTAGCGACATGTATATATAGGTATGCAGACTGTGGTAGTTTCGCGTACAAGAGGTATAAAAAGCAGTGCATTGGTGGAGCTACCATTTGTACTCGGGTGATTCATGTGAAAAGGTTTCCGAAGTGATTATGGCCAGGAGATAAAGGACGCTGCCGATTGCCTTCACATAATGACCGAGAGCAGCTGTGTTTGCTTAGAACTGTCATTGCTAATAGACAATCAACACAGCGTGAAATAACCGAAAAAATCTATGTGGTACGTACAATGAACATATCCGTTAGGACAGTATGCGAAATTTGGCGTTAATGAGCTATGGCGGCAATTGACTGTCACCGAGTGCCTTTACTAACAATACGACATCGCCTCTCTTGCGCTAGTGATCATATCGGTTGGACCATAGACGAGTGGAAATCCAGCGCCAGTCTCGATTTCAGTTGGAAAGAGCTAATCATAGGGCTCTACTGCGGTGCAGACCCTACGAAGGGCCCCCATAATAGTGCGGGCTGTGTTTACATGGAATGCACTGGGTCCTCTGGTTCAACAGAACCGATCATACGGAAATGACTCTGTTCGATTACCTGGAGACCATTTGCAACCATCCATGGACTTCATGTTTCAAACCAGCAATTAAATTTTTATAGATATTAATGCGCCATGTTATCGGGTCACAGTTGTCCGTAGTTTGTTCGAAGAATATTGTGGACAATTCAAGGGAATGATTTGACCATGCAGACCATCCGACATGAATCCCATAAAATATTATGGGACTTAATCGAGAGCTCAGTTCGTGCAGAAACTAATGCACCGCCAACACTTTCGCAATTATGGGCGGCTTTTATTTATTTATACGTGTCCAGAACATAACATATTAAATATAACTTATAGTACATAGCATATCATACATAGCATATCATACATAGCATATCACATAGCGTATCATACATACCATATATATTACAAGTATTACAGAGAATATGTGCGTCTTTATATTCCATGTGCTGCCCAGTATTCCGCTGCACAGACTGCCTTATCATTGGCGATAATCAAATCGTTCATGGACACAGGTTCCGACAGTATCCTGCAGTTGAGTAGGTGCTGATGGTCTCGAGGTTCACCACATTCACATAGTTCGTCCCCTGAGATGCATCCCGATTTCTTCATGTTCTCCTTACATCGAGATACGCCAGTTCTAAGTCTATTGAGTACGTTCTATGTTGTGTATGGGATATGATGACCTATAGCAAGTTATTCCTTGGGGTTGTTCCAATATTTCTCTGATGATGAGCTGCGCCAGAGTTGTATCCTATAGTCTGCAGGTGATGTCTGGATTGGTCGCGTTGTCTGGAGAAAACTTTTTCTCGACTTGAGTCTTGGCGTTTGATGTTCGCATCCAAACAGGGGGTGTCTCTGATCTGTCTCCTGTTTCTTTCTTTCCGCTTCAGCTACTGTTCTCCTTCGGATGTCTGGCGGTGCTACGCCCATGAGGTGGTAGATTTTGTCAACAGGAGTTGCCCGCAAGCAGCCGGTTACAATTCGTCCTGTTTCATTTAGGGCAATATTTACCTGTTTGGCATGGCTGGAGTTCTGCCATACAGGTGCTGCAGTTTCATCAGTGGAGAAGCACAAAGCGAGGGCAGATGTGCGGAGGACCTGTGGGTGTGGTCCCCAGTTGTTGCCGGTCAGTCTCCAAATAATGTTGTTCCTAGCACTGACTTTCATTTTTGTATCTGTACAGTGGTCCTTGAAGGTGAGGGACCGGTCCAACTTCACTCCGAGGTATTTTGGGGTGTCACAGTGGGCCAGCTGTTGACCTCTCCAGGTTATTCTCAGTTTCCTCCGTGCCTCTCTGTTCCGTAAGTGAAATGCACACACTTGTGTTTTGGAGGGGTTTGGCTTCAGGTAGTTGCTATCGTAGTAGTTAGATAATGCCTCAAGACTTGTTGTGAGTTTTTCTTCCACCTCCTGAAAGGTTCTTCCTTGCGCTGCAAGTGCTGTGTAATCTGCATAAATGAAAGATCTTGTGAGAGAATTAACAGGCTGGTCATTAGTGTAAATATTAAACAGCAGTGGGGCTAGCACACTTTCTTGGGGAATACCATTTCTCTGTGCCCTCCACCGGCTCCTCTTATTTTGTAGGGTAACAAAGAAACGTCTGTTTTGTAGCAGGCATCTTATAAACTGTGTTAGGTGGAAGTCTTTCGTGATGGCATAGATCTTTGTTAACATTTTCCTGTGATTAATGGTGTCATATGCAGCAGTAAGATCCACAAAGGAGACACCGGTGATCTGCCCGCGTTCATATCCATCCTCTATGTGCTGTGTCAGGTTCAAGATCTGTCCACAACACGACCTCCCGGAGCGGAACCCAGATTGTTCTCTGATCAGTCTTTGATCGACTTGGTCCGAGATGCAATTGACGATCATTCTCTCTCAAACTTTGTATAGATGACACAGGAGTGATATGGGTCGGAAATTGTTGACATCTGTGGGCTGTTTCCCCGGTTTCAGTAAGGCCACAACTTTGGTTTTTCTCCAGATCTTTGGTATTTGCAATGTTGAGACACAGGTGTTAATCATATCTAGAATCCACTTCTTGGTTGCTGGTACAAACATTTTTTTCTGTTCCGTCCTCAAGTCATCTAACCCCGCAGCTTTATTGTTCTTCATTGAGCATATTGCGGTTTCTAATTCTTCCAATGAGAATGGTGTGTCTATATAATTATTCTCCTCAGTAATTCTCTGGATCTTTGGAGTTGCCGATTTTTTATTAACTTTGCCATTCAGCAGTAACTGATGTGCTATCTGGTTAGGTGTTATATCAGAGATGGCCGAGGGAATAGCTGTTGGGTCGTTTCCAAGATTTTTCAGCAATTGCCATGCCTTTCTACTATTTTGTTTCATATCGAGCTGCGTCATAAGATCGCACCATTTTTCTTTCCTTCTAGCTGATATGGCTAGTATAAGTTCTTCACCAAACTGTATTGTTTTTTCAGCAAATGGGTCATCTTCAAAAAGGTGTTCATATTTATTCATAAGTGTTTTTGTATCTTTGTCTAGTACTGGTATGTAAGTTGTTCTACATCCTCGGGGTATATGCCTACAAGAGACAGCTTTCACCAGCTTTATAAAGCTATCATATTTCTCTGGAGAAGGATCTAGTTCAAAGATTTTGGAATCGAGTTCTTCAGTAAATGTATCCCATTGTGCTCGTTTGAAGTTAAATCTTCTCTTGAAGGGGGTATAGCTGGGTTTGATGACTGCTTCTATAGTGCAAATAATTGCTCGGTGTTGTGTCCTTGGAATTGGGTCTCCCATTTCTTTTTTCACTTGGTGGGCAACATTTTCACTTGCAAAGATGTTATCTGGGTTATATTCACGGCCCCACCTTCCACTCTTGAAGGAGTACGGCAGTTTTAGATCATGTATTAACATAAGCCCCTTGCTTTCTACCCAGTTTTCAAGGTCTTCTCCACTTTTGTCTGTTTCTCTGTAGCCTCATGATACACTGTGGCAGTTAAAATCTCCTATGACCAACTTCACTGGTTGTAGATTGAAATTATCAGGTTCTTTGAAACGGAATACATTATTTGGTGGTTTGTACACTGATGTTACTGTATAAGTCTCTGTTGCTACAGTCAGTATTTCTGTGTCGTTATCTACAGTTAAGTCTGCGGACGAGATGTTGAGGCCTGGTTTAGCAAATATTGCACTGCCATATTGTTCGCTGGGTCTCTCAGTGATTAATGTCATTTCATGTATCCTCGGCCTTCTGTCATTCGGACGTCTATGAGTTTCCTGGATGAGCAGGAGATCACAGTTCTTTGTCTTACACATATTGGATAGTAATAATTCTTTCTCTGCTGATATTCCTTCTAAATTTATGGAGATTGTTGTAACAGCTGGCTTTGAAAAAAGCCTTTTTGATTTATAATTTCGTGTAATGTTCTGGTGGTGGAAGGATCTGCCACTGGAATTACTCCCAGCGTTGCCCAGGGTACGCCCGATCGCTGATGATGACATGTCGTGTCGTATATGGGCGGCTATAGAGACAGAATGGTCCAGTATTTCAGCAGGTGACGGCCAACAATTTGAGTCCATGCCTCGTCGAGTTGCTGCGCCACGCCGGGGAAAAGGAAGCACGACACGACATTGGAAGGTATCGCATGACTTTTGTGACATCAGTGTGCAAGCGGAGCGTGACCAATAGGGAATTAGTCAAGCACTGATAAGGGCCGCAAATTGAAATAATCTACTGACGTCAGCGACCTTGACACAGAGATTGTTATGGTTCAGCACCTGTGAAATAGCATCTCGGAAATGGCAAACCTGGTCGGCTATTCGTCTCCTATTGTTTTGGCGATCTGTGAAAAGTGTTTAAAAACGGTGAACCCCCGCCACATCGCAGAAAGCAAGTCATTCTCAATGGAGAGAAGTCTTCCGTAGTAAGAGTGATTTCAGGTGTACCGCAGGGGAGTGTCGTAGGACCGTTGCTACTCACAATATATATAAATGACCTTGTGGATAACATCGGAAGTTCACTGAGGCTATTTGCGGATGATGCTATAGTACATCGAGAGGTTGTAACAATGGAAAACTGTAGTGAAATGCAGCAGGATCTGCAACGAGTTGACGCATGGTGCAGGGAATGGCAATTGATTCTCGATGAAGACAAGTGTAATGTGCTGCGAATACATAGAAAGAAATATACCTTTATAATTTAGCTACAATGTAGCAGGTCAGCAACTGGAAGCAGTTAATTCCATAAATTATCTGCGAGTAGGCATTAGTAGTAATTTAAAATGGAATGAACATATAACATTAATCGTCGGTAAAGGAGATGCCAGACTGAGATTCATTGGAAGAATCCTAAGGACATGCAGTCCGAAAACAAAGGAAGTAGTACACTTGTTCGCCCACTGCTTGAATACTGCTCACCGGTGTGGCATACGTACCAGATAGGGTTGATAGAAGAGATGAAGATCCGACGGAGAGCAGCGCGCTTCGTTACAGGATCATTTAGCAATCACGAAAGCGTTACGGAGATGATAGATAAAGTCTAGTGGAAGACTCTCCTAGAGAGACGCTCAGTAGCTCGGTACGGGCTTTTGTTGAAGTTTTGAGAACATACCTTCACCGAGGAATCAAGCAGTCTGTTGCTCCGTCCTATGTATAACTCGCGAAGAGAACATGAGTATAAAATCAGAGAGATTAGAGCCCACACAGGGGCATACCGTTAATCTTTCTTTCCACGAACAATACGAGACTGGAATAGAAGGGAGAACCGATGGCGGTGCTCAAGGTATCGTCCGCCATATACCTTCAGGTGACTTGCGGAGTATGGATGCAGATGTAGAAGTAGATGTAGAAAAAGGAAGTCAAATGCATTTCCGCTCAGGAACGAAGGCTACGTGGTGGTCTGTGGCGGGTCAGACGGCCGAGTGCAATGCTCGAGAGTGCAAGGTGTTTAGGGGCACAACGATCACAGCAAGTAGCTGAGCATGCGACTCTGCAGTAGACGATCCCTACCTCTTTCCGTCCTGTCGACATCGACAAATAACGATCGCACTTGTCATAGGGTCATTGAGATTGCATCGTGGATCAATGGAAACGTGTCCGATGAAACATTCGTTATACCAAGTCGATTGTCGAATCCGGTTATGCCGACATCCAGACTAAAGGCAGCTGGACATTTAACAGGCCACGGACGCAAGCCGGTGTGCGCAGTATTAAGCAAGGGGGGAAATTCACCTGGGTTTCCCTGCTACATATGGTACTAATCCTCATTACCAATACTGCTATGGACCACGGGAACATTATTAACAGCACCTGCATCCCTTCACTCTTGAAGTCTTTCCAAATGGCGTCGTCTACTTCCAGCAGGATAACAGCCATGTCACAGGACCCGAACTCTCGTTGTTCTCTTGACCGCCAAATTCCCGGTCAGCACGTGACGAAAGGCATTTGGGACGCTATAACGCGCCATTGCCTGCACTATGAGACAATAGAGATAGCTAACAAGATTGTTTCTTGTAGACCCAGTGGCACACACGGTTTTGTAAGCAATAGTTGCAAAATTACTTAAAACAAATTTTACGCAACAGAAACTATCGACTTCTGACTTGTTTGCAAACTGTAGCGACACTATATCGATTTGAAGGTAACAATCAAAAACAGACTCTAGTTTTGCGCAAAAGAAGAAAGCAGAAAACGGTCTCTTGTTTTTGAGACAGGGGTTGGGTAACGCTTTAATGAAAGGAAGTAGGGAGTGTAAAGCAGTGTTACGCAGTGTACATATTACACTGTATTGAATGAAACAAATTCCATAAATCAACTTCAAAAGGTACTGAATGAACATTTTGTTTAATGCTTTACAGTACAATTGCTGAAAGTTATAAATTATTTTAGAATGAGAAGCTCATATGAATCATATCAAAACCAGTACAGTGGTTATAAGAATCATTCTAATGGAGCACAAAAAGTCTCTTTTATCTTACTCTTTAGTCTCACTAGATTACGCAGAAGTCATTGAATATGCTTGGCAAGTGACTGATTAAATGTGTATCATTTCATCTGAGTCCTTTTTGCACCAATATCTTTGTAGTGATTTCTGAGATAGTAGGAGCTTTATATTTTGTACAGTTTATTTTTTGAGGTAAAATAAATACTACTGTCTACGAAGTAACCACTGTATTTGTTTAAACAGTACATCTATTGTCAAAGAATTGTCTTTGTCTAGAGGTCTCTGCAAGGAGGTCTAGGATTAATACCAAATATAAATATTAGAGCGCCTTTCTCTGTTCTGTAAATGTTATTTCTGTAACTGCAGTTTCTCAAAAAGTACTTCCATAACTACAAGGTGTAGAAAAATTTCCGCTACCAGTCACAATAAAAGGTTATTTATTTGTCACACGACCGGTTTCGGGCTTGCGCCCATCCTCAGGTGTTTATACCTTCATGTACATGTTTATATTGCTGGAGATCACTGTATAAATGAAAAAAAATTATTTGCTGGTGACTAAACAGATAAAAGTGGGACAATTGTAAGTGACAAGGCAGCATTTGCCTAAAATATATCTGTACTTACATAAAGATGAAGCATTATAATTATAATTACTCTGTGGCAACAGTTTTTCAAATTAGTTGCACATTTATTATCATGTTCACGTCCATATTTCAGTTTTATAAAGTTTAGCTGCATATTTCACTATTACGATGTGCACTCGTGAAATACACTGTGCTTGCATACAAACATGTGGGCTATGGTCAAAGAACTTAGACGTAGCAGGTGTAAAGATGTTGCTCATACAGAGACGTGTAGGTTATGATCAAAGAACTTAGGCGCAGGAAGTGCAAGGGTGCTGCACTTATAGAAACTTAAAAAACTACTATAGACTGCGAAGTTTTTTGACACACATAATGAAATTTTTTGATCCAGATTTTTTTCAAAGAGCTTAGATCTAGGAAGTACAATGATATTATATATATGAAATTACTAAACGCTATTACAAGGTACAAAATGACAGCTAGAACTGTTTTGAGCCTCACTGTTGTCAGAGAACTTAGAGCTAGGAAGTACAATGATTTTACACACATGAAATTTTGAAAGCTATTACAAATTATACATTGAAATTACAGCTTGTGTTTACAATATGACTATTACAAATTACGATAATGACACTTGAACTGTTGTATGACTGCTACTTCGAATTTCCATAGAATATTGCTTTGTTATTATATCAGAGTATAATTAGTTTTTGTTTCAGAATATTTCATGAATTATGTGAAGATAAAATTTGTTTGCTAGCTCCACCTGTTTGTTAAGAATAAGGTCTGGTGAGTTAGAGCTTGAATTTTATTACATGAATAGATTTTACTTATAGTTTCCGCTTGAGTATTGGCATTTCTCAACTTTATGTATCAAATCTTACGTAAGTAGGATGATAATTTGTTGCGTATTATCAACACACTGATAGGGTAAAATACGTATCAGCAACTTACCAAAGTATACCAAATGTTTACTGAGTAATACGACGAGCTTAAATTAAAAGAATTTTTCTGTACTCTATCTAAGTGATTCTTAGAACTAATGTACTGATTTTGATATTTACCAACAAGCCGAGTCTAGTGTGAAAGGCGCAAATCCTAACACTTCCCAAGTTTTATCATCAACACCTGGAGCATCCGCTAGTTCATTCTAAATAACGCAGCTGAAATGAAAACTGTTTTAGAAACACTAGCGACTAGTAAGCAGTTTACACAGAGTACGTAAAGCGTGGGTATTCGGGCACTTAACTTGTGTGGCACTCGGTCGTAAAACTGGTGGAGCGAGCGGAGCGTCGTGTGGGTACCCACGTACCCCCACCAGCACCTCCTCCTCCCCCGCTCCATGCCGCTGCCCACGCAGCCACGCTCGCCATCTTGCGCCGAAGCAATAACAGCCGGCACTAAACACTAAAGCCCCGGACTCGGGTTTATACACGCTATCTCAGGGCCGGAATGTAATTAAGATAAACATCATTTAAATGAAGGTAATTAAAGCGCCGGCTATTGATCGCTCCCGGCCTGCATCCCTGGAGGTGCTACCTGACCCTTGCGAGCCGGCTGCAGGTTCGAGACCCGACAATCCCCACAGCTCTCTGTCACCGGTAATGCGTTCCGCTGTGCCCTAGAGCGAGAGAGAGGGTGCCTGCCTTTGTTATGCTCCGCACTAAGTAATCATCGAAAATTTTATTTTACGTTCTCAGAAGCAAATGGCAATAGGCTTAGAGCAATTACATCTTATCATAAATTCCACTAAAATATATATTAAAACTTATTACAGTAATTGATAAAGTGGAGCATTCTAAGTTACGAGGGCTGCATAAAACTTTTCCTCTTGCCAGAGGAGGAATGCCTTTTACTTGATAAAAATTACACCTGTTTTACTACAACACCTTATCAGTGAGGAAATTCCGTCCACAAAGCTAGAACATAAAAGCAACTTCATGTGCCATAAGCAATGTTACACTGGCCATTAAAATTGCTACACCAAGAAGAAATGCAGATGACAAACGGGTATTCATTGAACAAATGTATTATACTAGAACTGACATGTGATTACTTTTTCACGCAATTTGGGTGCATAGATCCTGAGAAATCAGTACCTAGAACAACAACCTCTGGCAATAATAACGGCCTTGATACGCCTGGGCATTGAGTCAAACAGAGCTTGGATGGAGTGTAAGGTACAGCTGCCCATGCAGCTTCAACACGATACCATAGTTCATCAAGAGTAGTGACTGGCGCATTGTGACTAGCCAGTTGCTCGGCCACCATTGACCACACCTTTTCAGTTGGTGAGAGATCTACAGAATGTGCTGGCCAGGGTAGCAGTAGAACATTTTCTGTATCCAGAAAGGCCCGTACAGGACCTGCAACATGCGGTCGTGCACTACCTCGCTGAAACGTAGGGTTTCGCACGGATCGAATGAAGAGTAGAGCCACGGGTCGTAACACATCTGAAACGTAACGTCCACTGTTCAAAGTGCGGTCAGTGCGAGCAAGAGGTGACCGAGACGTGTAACCAATGGCACTCCATACTATCATGCCGGGTGATACGCCAGTATCGCGATGACGAATACACGCTTCCAATGTGCATTCACCTCGATGTCGCCAAACACGGGTGCGACCATCGTGATGCTTTAAACACAACCTGGATTCAACCAAAAAAATGACGTTTTGCCATTCGTGCACCCAGGTTCGTCGTTGAGTACACCATCACAGGCGCTCCTGTCTGTGATGCAGCGTCAAGGGTAACCGCAGCCATGGTCTCCGAGCTGATAGTCCATGCTGCAGCAAACGTCGTCGAACTGTTCGTGCAGATGGTTTCTGTCTTGCAAACGTCTCCATCTGTTGACTCCGGGATCGGGACGTGGCTGCACGATTCGTTGCAGCCACGCGGATAAAATGCCTGTCATCTCCACTGCTAGTGATAAGAGGCCGTTGGGATCCAGCACGGCGTTCCGTATTACCCTCCTGGACCCACCGATTCCATATTCTGATAACAGTCAGTGGATCTCGACCAACGCGAGCAGCAATGTCGCGATACGGTAAACCGCAATCGCGATAGGCTACAATCCGACCTTTATCAAAGTCGGAAACGTGATGTTACGCATTTGTCCTCCTTACACGAGGCATCACAATAACGTTTTATCAGGCAACGCCGGTCAACTGCTGTTTATGTATGCAAACTTTCCTCATGTCAGCACGATGTAGGTGTCGTCACCGGCGCCAGCCTTGTGTGAATAATCTGAAAAGCTAATCATTTGCATATCACAGCATCTTCTCGGTTAAATTCCGCGTCTGTAGCACGTCATCTTCGTGGTGTAGCAATTTTAATGGCCAGTAGTGTATAAGACCAAAACTTTTGACAGCATATATAAATGTCCCAGTGGATAACCTAAGTTCTGTGAGGTACCTCGCGGCTGATTCTGCTTTAGACAGAAAAGTAGCAAAGCTAGAGAACTGTAGTGAAAAGCAAGAAGTCTTGAATAGGATCTCGATGCTTTGTTCAGGTGCAGCACCTCCCCCTTTTTACTGTGCTTCTACCATCTGATGTGACTGATCTAATTCCAGTAGCATATTTTCCTCAAGGCGCAATGCTAATTAAAAAATTGCGCAACTGATTTTGGACAACACGATCTCATGTAAGGGGTTCTAAGCACCGTGTCCCCAATGAGGGCTCTCGGAATTTTCTGTAACTCTTTTTTGTGAGATGGGATTTACTAGCTATGAAAGCAAAGACACAGAATACAGTATCAAAAATGTATTTCATAAACAACATTGAAGTTTGCACTTATTATTCACAATCAGTGAAATAATACACTATAAGACCAAACAAGCGACTTCTAATCAAGCTGCGGGCCTACGGGGTATCGTCTCAGTTGTGCGACTGAATTCGTGATTTCCTGTCAGGAAGGTCGCAGTTCGTAGTAATAGACGGCAAATCATCGAGTACATCTGAAGTGATATCAGGTGTTCCCCAGGGAAGCGTCCTGGGACCTCTGCCATTCCTGATCTATATAAATGACCTGGGTGACAATCTGGGCAGTTCTCTTAGGTTGTTCGCAGATGATGCTGCAATTTACCGTCTAGCAAGGTGATCCGAAGACCAGTATCAGTTGCAACGCGATTTAGAAAATACTGCTGTATGGTGTGGCAGGTGGCAGTTGACGCTAAATAACGAAAAGAGTTAGGTGATCCACATGAGTTCCAGAAGAAATCCGTTGGAATTCGATTACTCGATAAATAGTACAATTGTCAAGGCTGTCAATTCAACTAAGTACCTGGGTGTTAAAATTACGAAGACCACATCGATGATATTGTGGGGAAGGCGAGCCAAAGGTTGCGTTTCATTAGCAGGACACTTAGAAGGTGCAACAAGTCCACTAGAGAGACAGATTACACTACACTCGTTCGTCCCATGTTAGAAAATTGCTGCGCGGTGTGGGATCGTTACCAGGTGGGATTGACGGAGGATATCGAAAGGGTGCAAAAAAGGGCAGCTCGTTTTGTGTTATCACGTAATAGGGGAGAGAGTGTGGCAGATATGATACGCGAGTTGGGATGGAAGTCATTAAAGCAAAGACGTTTTTCGTCGCAGCGAGATCTACATTCCTGGAAATGGAAAAAAGAACACATTGACACAGGTGTGTCAGACCCACCATACTTGCTCCGGACACTGCGAGAGGGCTGTACAAGCAATGATCACACGCACGGCACAGCGGACACACCAGGAACAGCGGTGTTGGCCGTCGAATGGCGCTAGCTGCGCAGCATTTGTGCACCGCCGCCGTCAGTGTCAGCCAGTTTGCCGTGGCATACGGAGCTCCATCGCAGTCTTTAACACTGGTAGCATGCCGCGACAGCGTGGACGTGAACCGTATGTGCAGTTGACGGACTTTGAGCGAGGGCGTATAGTGGGCATGCGGGAGGCCGGGTGGACGTACCGCCGAATTGCTCAACACGTGGGGCGTGAGGTCTCCACAGTACATCGATGTTGTCGCCAGTGGTCGGCGGAAGGTGCATGTGCCCGTCGACCTGGGACCGGACCACAGCGACGCACGGATGCACGCCAAGACCGTAGGATCCTACGCAGTGCCGTAGGGGATCGCACCGCCTCTTCCCAGCAAATTAGGGACACTGTTGCTCCTGGGGTATCGGCGAGGACCATTCGCAACCGTCTCCACGAAGCTGGGCTACGGTCCCGCACACCGTTAGGCCGTCTTCCGCTCACGCCCCAACATCGTGGAGCCCGCCTCCAGTGGTGTCGCGACAGGCGTGAATGGAGGGACGAATGGAGACGTGTCGTCTTCAGCGATGAGAGTCGCTTCTGCCTTGGTGCCAATGATGGTCATATGCGTGTTAATGCCGTGCAGGTGAGCGCCACAATCAGGACTGCATACGACCAAGGCACACAGGGCCAACACCTGGCATCATGGTGTGGGGAGCAATCTCCTACACTGGCCGTACACCTCTGGTGATCGTCGAGGGGACACTGAATAGTGCACGGTACATCCAAATCGTCATCGAACCCATTGTTCTACCATTCCTAGACCGGCAAGGGAACTTGCTGTTCCAACAGGACAATGCACGTCCGCATGTATCCCGTGCCACCCAACGTGCTCTAGAACCTGTAAGTCAACTACCCTGGCCAGCAAGATCTCCGGATCTGTCCCCCATTGAGCATGTTTGGGACTGGATGAAGCGTCGTCTCACGCGGTCTGCACGTCCAGCATGAACGCTGGTCCAACTGAGGCGCCAGGTGGAAATGGCATGGCAAGCCGTTCCACAGGACTACATCCAGCATCTCTACGATCGTCTCCATGAGAGAATAGCAGCCTGCATTGCTGCGAAAGGTGGATATACACTGTACTAGTGCCGACATTGTGCATGCTCTGTAGCCTGTGTCTATGTGCCTGTGGTTCTGTCAGTGTGATCATGTGATGTATCTGACCCCAGGAATGTGTCAATAAAGTTTCCCCTTCCTGGGACAATGAATTCACGGTGTTCGTATTTCAATTTCCAGGAGTGTATTTAGGAAATTTCAGTCACCAACTTTCTCTTCCGAGTGCGAAAATATTTTGTTGAACCCAACCTACATAGGTAGGAATGATCATCAAAATAAAATAAGAGAAATCAGAGCTCGAACAGAAAGGTTTAGGTGTTCCTTTTTACCGCGCGCTGTTCGGGAGTGGAATGTTAGAAAGATAGTATGATGGTTCGATGAACCCTCTGCCAAGCACTTAAATGTGAATTGCAGATTAATCATGTAGATGTAGATGTAGATGTAGATGTAGCAGAAAACTACACTGCACGAAGGAATAATGGGGGCTCAGTTCGAAGCGAGGCACGTTACTGGTGACAACCGTACTCCAGTCGATGAGATTCCAGGCCGAAGACATGTCTGGAGACGTCCTGGACAGCGGTGGGACACCAACCCGACTGTAGTCCGCCACAGGGGCCAACAACCAGGATTGTCTGAGGTGCGACTTCATTTCATAGGAGGATATTTTGGTTGTCATTCATAGCACTCTTATAGCACGGCGGTTCGTCGACGATATTATACGTCGCCCGCATCTCGTGGTCGTGCGGTAGCGTTCTCGGTTCCCGCGTCCGGGTTCCCGGGTTCGACTCCCGGCGGGGTCCGGGATTTTCTCTGCCTCGTGATGGCTGGGTGTTGTGTGTTGTCCTCAGGTTAGTTAGGTTTAAGTAGTTCTAGGTTCTAGGGGACTGACGACCATAGATGTTAAGTCCTATAGTGCTCAGAGCCATTATTATACGTCCCGCTTTGTTGCCCTTCGTTTCAAGCCATCTTGGGCTTACATTTCAGCTAGATAATGCCGGCCCACATGCGGCGAGAGTTTCCTTTATTGTTTTCGTGCTTTCTGAGCCCTCCCTTGGCCAGTAAGGTCGCGCGGATCTCTCTGGAACATTTTGGGCAGGGCCCTCCAAGCAGATTTGAATTTTCACGATCTAACGCGCCAATCGGCCAGATTCTGGCACGATAACCCTCAGCAGGACATCGAACAACTCTGTCAATCAATGCCACGCCAAGTAACTGCTTGCATAAGGGCCGGAGATGGATCAATGTGTTACTGACTTGCTCAATTTGTGAATATCTTTCTCTTGAATAAATCATCCTATTCTTCTGTAATTGTAATCATTTGCTTCCTGCACATGTACATCACATTTACCGGTTTCCATCCCATTCGGATAATTCGTTCGCCGTGAGTCGGTTTTTTAATTTTACTTGGTTCAAATGGCTCTGAGCACTATGCGACATGACTTCTGAGGTTATCAGTCGCCTAGAACTTAGAACTAATTAAACTTAACTAACCTAAGGACATCACACACATCCATGGAAGCCGAGGCACGATTCAAACATGCGACCGTAGCGGTCGCTCGGTTCGAGACTGTAGCGCCTACAACCGCACGGCCACTACAGGCCGGCCTAATTTTATTTATTTAAATTATTTTCTTCTCCTTAGAGCGTATAAGACAAGTTACATTAATAATCGTCGCCAGCGTTTGGCAAGGCCCGGAGGTGAATATGGACGTAAATCAGGTTGTAATGAAATCCTGTCGTACTTAAATAAGTGTGAAGTCGTATGTTAGATATGAAATGATTGCATGGAAAGGAATTAACAGCAAATGAAGACAATTTTGATAGTGAAGCTGAGCAACCATTCCGGACGCCGCCACTTTCATTGAAACGAAAGAACTAGCGTCCCTATCTGTCCTTGATGTGCTGCTGCAGCGATGTAATCTTACCATGGATGACCTGTGCTGGCTGGTGTCAGACCGTCATAACTTGGCATGGCCCACCGTCACTGCCGGTCGTATGTACGCTCTGATGACGTCCACCGACTCCGAATGTTGCTTAGATATCCTGATCCTGCGTCTCGGTGCTTCTTACTTATTCGCCCGCTCGAATGCCAATTTTTCAAAGCACTTTTTCAAGGGGCTTTAACACCTAGCGTTTGTAGACTTAGAAAAAGGTTTTGACAATGTTAAGTGGAATACTATGTCTCGAATTCTAAAGGTCGCAGGGGTAAAATACAGAGAGCGAAAGGCTATTTACAGTTTGTACAGAAACCAGATGGCAGCTATAAGAGTCGAGGGACATGAAACGGAAGCAGTGGTTGGGAAGGGAGTGAAACAGGGTTGTAGCCTCTCCCGATGTTATTCAATCTGTATATTGAGCAAGCAGTGAAGGAAACAAAAGAAAAATTCGGAGTAGGTATTAAAATCCAAGGAGAAGAAATAAAAACTTTGAGGTTCGCCGATGACATTGTAATTCTGTCAGAGACAGCAAAGGACTTGGAAGAGCAGTTGAACGGAATGGACAGTGTCTTGAAAGGAGGATATAAGATAGACATCAACAAAAGCAAAACCAGGATAACGTAACGTAGTCGAATTAATTTGTGTGATGCTGAGGGAATTAGATTAAAGTAGTAAAGTAGTAAAGTAGTAAAGGAGTTTTGCTATTTGGGGAGCAAAATAACTGATGATGGTCGACGTAGAGAGGATATAAAATGTAGACTGGCAGTGGCAAGGAAAGCGTTTCTGAAGAAGAGGAATTTGTTAACATAGAGTATAGATTTTAGTGTCAGGAAGTCGTTTCTGAAAATATTTATATGGAGTGTAGCCATGTATGGAAGTGAAACAGGGACGATAAATAGTTTGGAGAAGAAGAGAATAGAAGCTTACGAAATGCGGTGCTACAGAAGAATGCTGAAGATTAGATGGGTAGATCACATAACTAAAGAGGAGGTATTGAATAGAATTGGGGAGAAGAGGAGTTTGTGGCACAACTTGACAAGAAGAAGGGACCGGTTGGTAGGACATGTTCTTCGCCATCAGGGCATCACAAATTTATCATTGGAGGGCAGCGTGGAGGGTAAAAATCGTAGAGGGAGACCAAGAGATGAATACACTAAGCAGATTCAGAAGGACGTAGGTTGCAGTAGGTACTGGGGGATGAAGCAGCTTGCACGGGATAGAGTAACATGGAGAGTTGCATCAAATCAGTCTCTGGACTGAAGACCACAACACAAACAACATTGTAAAAGTGCTTATTTCACTGGATTTCCCCTTTTGCAGTCATATCTTCGTTGCGGTAATCCCCTGTACCTGTGTGCTCTTCTTAGATACTTTTGTTACTGCCTTACGTGCCCGCAGCACCGCCGGGCGGCATCCAACGTCTCGGCGAGCAATGGTCATAATGTTCTGGCTTATCAGAGCATGTACCTGTGGCGTCACGAGCTGAGTGCAGAACCCTGTTCACTACCGCCGGACAGTGTGGCCGAGCGGTTCTAGGCGCTTCAGTCTGGAACCGCCAGACCGCTACGGTCGCAGGTTCAAATCCTGCCTCGGGCATAGATGTGTGTGATGTCCTTAGGTTAGTTAGGTTTAAGTAGTTCTAGGAGACTGATGACCTCATATGTTTACTCCCATAGTGCTCAGAGCCATTTGAACAATTTGAACCTGTTCATTATCGCTTTGTTCCTGCCCTTGCTGCCTGCAGCGGCCGTTCACTGCAACACGAGAATTCAAGATCAGTTTACACTCAGGCTTTACGCCTCTTTGTTAAAATTATTGTCATGTTCGAGATTTTCTACCGCTCCCTGAACAAGCAAGTATGGTTGCTCTTATTATGTGGTCGGTCTGACACGCCGTTTGACCCATCACGCCCCATCATCCACCCGTCCTAGCCTGAAATACCGGTGACCGTGGAATCGACAGTACGGACAAACATCTTTCTTTAAATGTGGAGAAGTGCAAGTTATGAGCCAGTATAAAGAGTGTGAATCTGGCAGTATCTGTTTAAAAGTACGGCAGTAAATATCTCGTACGCTTCATTACAAGTTGCGACGAAACAGGTTCGAACTTTAAAAAAGCTTAGTAAAATAGGCGAATAAAAGACGTGGATTTGTTTGTAGGGTTCTGGAGAAATGTAATTCCAAAGGAACCGAGCACAGGGCGTTAGTGTTACCATTTTTGGAATACCTTTCCCGTTTTCGACACGACAGCAAACGTCACAATATCCCAGAAACGTGCTGGTATTGTCGTAATGAAAGTGTAAAGGGCGTATACATAGGTCTTAAGTGGGAATCTTTTGAAGAAAGCGACATTGACCCCATGACACGCTGTTGAGCATATTTCAATATTAGCTATTCGAGGAAGACTACGAACAATTCTGTCTCGTAAATCTCACGTAGGAGATGAGAACGACGTTAGGAAGACAGGGTTGCGCTCTGAGGCATATGGTCACTCATTTTTCCTTCTCTCCACACGTTAATGGAAAAGCCCAGAAAACCACGAATATTGCTACGAAATATTGTGCATCATGCGTTATACAATGAATTGAAATCTATATACTGATGTAGAGCAATGCACTCACCTTCATATCTGGTTTACAGCTCACAGTACAACGCACCCTGTAACAAACACAGAATTATAATTAGCAAAATATATAGTTTGGCTTGTAAATTAATTTTACAATTGTTAACATTTAAATGTGAAAATCGGGCAACGTAGCCCTTCTCTATGAGGGCTTTTTTTGTTAAAACTTAACTTAATGGACAAGGAGCTACGACGGCCTGTAGAACACTCTTTCGACTGAGGTTCACAGCGAAATAAACGTCTTTGGGTTCGTTGCAAACTGCAAAAGCAGAAGATGCTTGCCTCCATAAAAATACATCAGAAACTTGGGTATATAGGAAACAGAAAACGTTGACGCACCCAATAACTGGCTATATATAAAATAACATGGAAACTTATTTTGAGCATGCGATCGGTTTCGTGTTGATCTTTCGTTTTGTGTGTAATACTGACGTGTGGGGTATGTTAAACGCAACTAGGAAGTTACTCATTTAACAGAGAATGGTTTTGACATGAGTCCATGAATGATTGGAAATGGTCTCCAGGTAGCCGAACATAATCACTTCATTCAATTATCGGTTGAATTTGACCAGAGGACTCAGTCTATTTCATGTAAACATAGCCCACACCTTTAGAGAGCCAACGCTACCTTGCACAATGCCTTGTTGCCAACTTGAGTTCGTGGTCTCGTGGGGTCTGTGCCGCACTTGAACCCTACCATCACCTATTACTAAGTGAAATCGGGACTCAACTGACCAGACGGTTTTCCAATCGTCTAGGGTCCAGGAGTGGCGCAGCGGGCGATGCCATGCTGTTAGCAAAGATATTCGCGTCGGTCGTCTGCTGCCATAGTCCATTAACGCCAGATTTCGCCGTACTGTCCTATCGGATACGTTCGTCTTACGTTCCACATAATTTCTGCGCTTATTTCACGCACTGTTGCAGGTCTGTCAGCACTGGCAACTACACGCAAACGTCGCTGCTATCGGTCGTTAGGTGAAGGCAGTTGGACACTGCGTTGTGCTTGGTGAGATGCAATGCCTGAAATTTGGTATTCTCGCCACACTCTTGACATCGTGGTTCTCGAAATCTTGCATTCCCTAACGATTTCCGAAATGGAATATCTCATTCGTCTCTCTCCAACTGTCTTTCTTTGTTCAAAATCTGTTAATTACCATAGTGCGGCCATAATCACGTCGGATGCCTTTCCACATCAATTACCTGGGTTCAAATGATAGTTTCGCCAAAGCATTGCCCTTTTATACCTTGAGTACGCGATACTCTCGCCATCTCATATATATTTATCGGTATCCCACGACTATTGTCACCTCAGTGTCAAACCAGGGCAGAAACAACGCGACCGCATTAGTAACTATATCTGACTAAAATTGGTGCCAGCATTCAAAAACGGTTCCATGATAGCACAAAGTATGTTTATGTAAGATGAAACAACCAAATGAAACTTTAACACCATTTTCAACGGTGGCAGCTTTATTCGAAGCCCTCCTCGGAAGTTAAGCTTGTTGGTTGCACCTCCTGATATCGAATGTTCTTTCACATCCTCAGCAGAATCAGACACGGTGGCTTCAGAGCCCACTGGTAGGGGATTTTTTTGTACACCTCTGTAACTAGAACAGCTTTGAAGATAACTAAGGGAGGAATAAAAATGCCACTAGCACTACAGCAAGCTATACTAATGACACTTTCCCCCCTCTTCACGCACGTTTGTTATCTTCACTACGTTTCTGGTAACTTTTGTTGTCACTATTTTAGGAGTGGATTTATTAAGGGGGAATTCCGTTTTGTCAACACTGAAGGTGTTATGAGGCTTACGACGAACTCCAATCGGCTCAGGCAAATTCCGATACACAACGAAAATGCGGTCACAGCCTCCTTATTCAGCCCCTTCGCTCTAGCTTTTGACAGGCCTCGTGGTTTTCGGAGTGATAAGTCACTACACCTCTTCATAAATAAAGTAAACAAGTCAACACCTGCAATCATGTGCTCCGTGACTCACGGAAGCTTGATGTTATCCATCGTTTCATACGTGAATGCTGTTCTTCGAATTCAAGAGTGCAGCAAAAACCTCTCGAAGCTAAGTCTCTCAGCCTAGAACTTAAAACATCGTCTTCTTCTGGGGTGAGTACAGCCGGAAGCCCGGCTAGACTATGAGGTTTTTTTTTTCTCTCAGAGCCGTATCACGTTTTGAAATAGTTACCCGATCTTTAAATGTCAAATAGGGAATTTTGAACAACCAGCAGCTCCTGTCGTACTCACGTCTCCGTCTATAACACTTCTTACTGCGTGTTTCATACCTTCCTCGGACCATGAAGCACCTGGCTTTTTCCGGTCCGTCTGAAAATAAACCAAGAAAAAATTTTCTCCAGAATTTAGCATTAAACATAGATTAATCTAATACTTTGACCGAGAAGAAATAATTTCACATGTACAGAGCGAACAGCCCCATGTGCAGACATTTCGAAAGAAGGTTAGATCAGAGCTTTGTGGAAAACCCCAGCAATGTTTGATGATACACAGACTGCATAACCTGTATCCTTATACAAGTAACATAAAGAGTTTAAAATTTCACGTTATTGTGTATGGTACTCCTTAACCCATCACAATACGCATACCTCTAAAGTTTGTTCTTCTGTCTTGTCAATACTGTAACAGAAAACAGAGTTACTACAAGCACATGCGGCGACACAGAGATATTGGTGCATTCTGCAGGCAAAACGGCCTCCAGTCTGTGAGGAACTAGCGCCCTGTTCCGACATTTTCTACATCAGGCGGATTAGCCCCGTGGGCGGAACAGTCCAGCTGTACCCTAAACTTAAGTGTGGAAATAAAACAACTGGAATAGAATGCCTCCAGGAGTCTGAGAAAGAAGTAAGCATTGCTTGACTCGTCAACTATCTTGGGGTCCAATAGTATGATTTGGAGTAGCGCCGCATCATGTCGACGATCCAAGGTGATACTCTGATCTTGTCAGTAATTTCTTTCTCGTGATTTGTTCTGGGGGACTGATGACCTCAGATGTGAAGTCTCATAGTGCTCAGAGCCATTTGAACCATCACTAAATGGACACTCTTCACCTTCTAAAAAGATTATAAAATTGCATTCAGTTGTGAGCTACAAACAGAACAACACCAAATGCAGCACATGACGTTTAAATAGCACATTAGCGAAACGAATGAAGGAAAACCAAGACTAATATCCCGGCGACTATGAGGTCAGAAGAGACTTGGGGAAGGAAATCGACCCTGGTCTTATCAGAATCAGAGGAACCACCCCAGCGTTTGCCTTAAGCGATTTAGGAACTCTACAGAAAACCTAAATCTGGATAGCCGGACGAGGATCTGAACCACCCCTCCCCCCCCCCCCTCCCCCACAGTACGAGTCCAGCGTCTTAGCGCTCAGGTGGTCAGGAACAGACGAATACTGTAGACATCTACATCTACATCTACATCCATACTCCGCAAGCCACCTGAAGGTGTGTGGCGGAGGGTACCCTGAGTACCTCTATCGGTTCTCCCTTCTATTCCAGTCTCGTATTGTACGTGGAAAGAAGGATTGTCGGTATGCTTCTGTGTGGGCTCTAATCTCTCTGATTTTATCCTCATGGTCTCTTCGCGAGATATACGTACAAGGGAGCAATATACTGCTTGACTCATCGGTGAAGGTATGTTCTCGAAACTGAGCGTCTCTCCTGCAGAGTCTTCCACTGGAGTTTATCTATCATCTCCGTAACACTTTCGCGATTACTAAATGATCCTGTAACGAAGCGTGCTGCTCTCCGTTGGATCTTCTCTATCTCTTCTATCAACCCTATCTGGTGCGGATCCCACACTGCTGAGCAGTATTCAAGCAGTGGGCGAACAAGCGTACTGTAACCTACTTCCTTTGTTGTCGGATTGCATTTCCTTAGGATTCTTCCAATGAATCTCAGTCTGGCATCTGCTTTACCGACGATCAACTTTATATGATCATTCCATTTTAAATCACTCCTAATGCGTACTCCCAGATAATTTATGGAATTAACTGCTTCCAGTTGCTGACCTGCTATTTTGTAGCTAAATGATAAGGGACCTATCTTTCTATGTATTCACATCACATTACACTTGTCTACATTGAGATTCAATTGCCATTCCGTGCTCCATGCGTCAATTCGCTGCAGATCCTCCTGCATTTCAGTACAATTTTCCATTGTTGCAACCTCTCGATACACCACAGCATCATCTGCAAAAAGCCTCAGTGAACTTCCGATGTCATCCATCAGGTCATTTATGTATATTGTGAATAGCAACGGTCCTATGACACTCCCATGCAGCACACCTGAAATCACTCTTACTTCGGAAGACTTCTCTTCATTGAGAATGACATGCTGCGTTCTGTTATCTAGGAACTCCTCAATCCAATCACACAATTGATCTGATAGTCCGTATGCTCTTACTTTGTTCATTAAACGACTGTGGGGAACTGTGTGAAACGCCTTGCCGAAGTCAAGAAACACGGCTTCTACCTGTGAACCCGTGTCTAAGGCCCTCTGAGTCTCGTGGATGAATAGCGCGAGCTGGGTTTCACACGACCGTCTTTTTCGAAACCCATACTGATTCCTACAGAGTAGATTCCTAGTCTCCAGAAAAGACATTATAGGCCTACATCAAATTTTTGGGTGTATATGCTTATGAACGTTGGAACAGGAAGAAATGCAAACTTCAACAACTCCACGTGATAGATTCATATGCAAACAAATCAGCTATTTTACATATATCAACCAATTACTGTCTCATGGCATAATTTTCTTTGGTGACTTATCATACAGAAAGTGTTTATAGCAAACAAATAATCAAATACGATTTAGGAGAATAATAATGTTTATAATTACAAAAAATGGCTCTGATCACTATGGGACTCAACATCTATGTTCATCAGTCCCCTAGAACGTAGAACTACTTAAACCTAACTAACCTAAGGACATCACACAACACGGAGTCATCACAAGGTATAATTACAACACTAGAAGGAAAGCTGCAGGTATCAGTGGCTTAGAAATGCATTACATGTATACTATTGATTATTTTCCAATAATGTACAGTATTCGACTTGTAGCATAGCATGTTTAAATGTTATCTGAAAGCGTTTATCTGGACAGCTTATAAATCACACACTTTTCCAGGGCAGCTCCCACATATGTGTGGAGGCCATTGCAGCCGTTACGTCCAGCCGCTACAAAGAGACAGTACAGATTTAATCAGTTAATTTAAAATCTAATAGCAAATTCAGTCAGAGGGGGAAATTACGAGTCCAATGATCGCAATCACGAGTCAATTGCGGGTGTATCGAGGGATTTGAAAAACTTTATATGCAAATTCCCCCGTTAAATGAATTTTATTCGAGATTATGGACCAGCCGATGTGTTGCTAAAGTATAGAGCGATTGGATGATATGGTCAGAATAGATCTCTAATACCCGCAAAGCATGTTATTAAAAAATCCCAAGCTGGGCCATTAAAAGAAAAGAGAAGCTGTTAGGTTCAAATTTGCTTTGTGGTCACATTGTCACAGAAAAGTATGTTTTCTCTGACTCGCATCGGGACGCCACCCAATAGATTAGCTAACTGCAGAGCGTATAGGACACCTCCGTCCGCACAGTAAACAAACAGAGCAAGAGATCAGCACAGTCTCATCTGTAGGTTGTCTGTGTGGACTGTGTTTCTAGCGTTGGAGGCACACCACATATGTTACAAAAATAGCCGAAGTTCACTCTACAGTCCACTCTCACGCAGTCTCTCGTCTCGTCTACTTTGTGCTGATAGTGGTTGAAGATTCGTGTAGAAGTCTGCCGCCATCTTAACTTACAACATGTTCATACCTCTATCACCTTGGAGTCAGACGTGCAAAGTTTAGTCGCGGTAGCAATACGATCATGTCGCGAGAAGATATACTCGATTATTGCGGTTGCCACGGCAAAGTGTACCCAAAGTCTGTGCAGCAAGCTGGCTGAAAAAAGCACTCAAAAGGTATTATGAAATCTTGCCGCATGTCCCGCCCTTCGAAACGACCTTCGGTTACCCTGACGCCAACCAATGTCCCGTTTTTCCGTACGTCCATCATGGGAAAGCAGATATTTTTATTTATTTGTAGCAACAATAACACATTTAGGTGTGTTTATTAGTTGTATTTGATTGGAATTCCACAATCTTCTGGCCTCTCTTGAACATAGCGTGATCGCGCTTTCGACGGCCGTCATCACCGTGTCTCTAATTAAAGTAGCAGAAACGACTGTCATCCGCAGAACTTGTCATTTATGATGGGGCCTCGTTGCCGTAGTGTCTCACTGTCACGGTAATTGCTCAATGCTCCTGCTTGTAACTACGAATGGTGCTGGAATTTTGGCTACTATGACTACTGGAGTCCATAGAAGAACGACGAAGAAGAATTGTTCTTCGTGAAAGCACTGTCCTTTGTTAGAGAGAACAGTCATTTATCAGTGGACCCCGAGCTCTGAAGAAGGATTGTGGTAGGCTGGACAGTCAAGCGCATACTTAAGACATTGAATGGGCGGCTGGTAGGTCTAGGATTCACTGAGTGTACCCTGTTGTACATGCAGGTCATGCAAAGCGTCCTCTGGAGACAGTGTATGAATAAACCGAATGGGATGATTGCAGTCGCTGATGGTAACACACGATGCACACTGAAATTCTTTCCGCTCATCACAGGCATTACTACTCTCATTGATAATTTTTGTTCCTTCTGAAAACGGCTAGTTATATCGTTGTTTCTGCCAGTGTTTCAGGTATCCTTAACTTCACTCACTTACACAGGGTGAGCCAAAAAATGTATACACACTTTGAACTGTCATAGACAATTTATTTCCCGTTCTGCAAGGTTAAATATCTGTGAGAAAGTAATGTTATGTTTCTTCAACATGTGGCAGCAGAGGAAAGGAAGTAACTGCAACATGGCGGATGTGCTTTTTAGCTTTAAAGCGCGGAAGCAGATAATTAAGTGGTACTGGAAGTTTGAGAATGTAGCTGCGGTTCGAAGGCAGTGGAGAAGTGAGTATGGTACAGAACCACCTTCAAGGTTAACAATTACACGTCTACGAGACAAATTCGAAAGTCTTGGAACAATGTATGAAGTTGCATAAAGGTGATCAGGGCGACCTCGTACAGCTACAAGTGATGATTCCACAACTGCGGTTTTGGAACTTTCAGCGTTCGCCTCAAAAATCTTCAAGGCAAGCGGCACGTGAGAGTAATGTAAGTGCTAGTGGTGTGCTATGCATTCTGAAGAAAGGCAAGTTTAGTGTGTACATTTCAAGGCTGATGCAACAGCTAAGTGACGACGATCTAGATCGAAGGTTACAATTTTGTGAATTTTCAGATGGAGAGACGTTAACCGGGAGTTATGGGTAGCATAATTTGGTCGGATGAAGCCCAATTCAAACTCAGTGGAACTTTCAATAGGCACAATTGTGTGTACTGGGCTGAAGATAATCCTCACATTACAGTTGAAAAGGCAGTGAATTTGCCTGGTGTAAATGTGTGGTGTGGTTTGTCTGCAAGGGGACTCATTGGGCCTTCCCGCTTTGAAGGTACTGTTACTGGAGAAACGTACCTATTAATGCTTGATGACTCCATATTCCCTGCCATTCTTGCACTATACGGTAATGATGAGTTTTATTTCCAACAAGATGGCAACCCACCGCACTATCACAGGGACGTAAGAGCATACCTGGGTCACAATGTGCCAGGCCAGTGGATAGGACGCAGGGGACCAATGGAGTTTCCTGCACGCTCTCCAGACCTCAGGCCGCTAAATTTCTTCTTATGGGGCACAGTAAAAGATGAGATGTACAAACGTAATCCACGCAACCTGGACACACTTGGGAAATAGATTCAGGTGGTGTGCGCAGAAATCTCATTAGACACTTTGGTACGGTGTACGGGATCAGTCATGACTCGTACTCAGAAATATATTGATGCAGAAGGCCACCAGTCAGAAAATTTATCATATTTGCAAAGTACATTTATTTTTCCAACTGGACTTTAAGCTTTCCATTTCCAGAAATTTAACATTGCAGAATCATCATCATCATCATCATCATTTAAGACTGATTATGCCTTTCAGCGTTCAGTAGGAGCATAGTCCCCCTTATAAAATTCTTCCATGATCCCCTATTCAGTGCTAACATTGGTGCCTCTTCTGATGTTAAACCTATTACTTCAAAATCATTCTTAACCGAAGCCAGGTACCTTCTCCTTGGTTTGCCCCGACTCCTCCTACCCTCTACTGCCGAGCTCATGAGTCTCTTGGGTAACCTTGCTTCTCCCATGCGTGTAACATGACCCCTAATCCTGTTCGCCCTGACTGCTACATCTATAGAGTTCATTCCCAGTTCGTCTTTGATTTCCTCATTGTGGACACCCTCCTGTCATTGTTCCCATCTACTAGTACCTGCAATCATCCTAGCTACATTCATATCCGTAACCTCAACCTTATTGATAAGGTAAGCTGAATCCACACAGCTTTCGCTCCCATACCACCAAGTTGGTCGAAAGATTGAACGGTGCACAGATAACTTAGTCTTGGTACTGACTTCCTTCTTGCAGAAGAGAGTAGATCGTAGTTGAGCACTCTCTGCATTAGCTTTGCTACACCTCGCTTCCAGTTCTTTCACTATGTTGCCATCCTGTGAGAATATGCATCCTAAGTACTTGAAACTGTCCACCTGTTCTAACTTTGTACCTCCTATTTGGCACTCAATCCGTTTATATCTTTTTTCCACTGACATTACTTTCGTTTTGGAGATGCTAATCTTCATACCATAGTCCCTACATTTCTGATCTAGCTCTGAAATATTACGTTGGAAACTTTCAGTCGAATCTGCCATCACAACTGTCATCCGCATATGCAAGGCTGCTTGTTTTGTGTTCATATATCTTAATCTCACCCAGCCAGTCTATTGTTTTCAACATGTGATCCATAAATAATATGAACAACAGTGGAGAGAGATGGTAACCTTGTCTCACCCCTGAAATTACTCTAAACCATGAACTCAATTTACCGTCAACCCTAACTGCTGTCTGACCAACCATGTAAAGACCTTTAATTGCTTGCAAAAGTTTGCCTCTTATTCCATAATCTCGTAGAACAGACAATAACTTCCTCCTAGGAACCCAGTCATATAACTTTTCTAGATCTATGAAGCATAGATACAATTCCCTGCTCCACTCATAACACTTCTCCATTATTTGCCGTCAGCTGAAGATCTGGTCCTGACAGCCTCTAAGAGGCTAAACCCACACTGATTTTCATCCAATTGGTCGTCAACTAATACTCGCACTTTCCTTTCAACAATACCTGAGAAGACTTTATCCACAACGCTGGTTAAAGAGATACCTCTGACCTCTGTAGCTGTTACAATCTTTTCCTTTTCCATGTTTAAAGATTGGTATGATTACTGCTTTTGTCCAGTCTGATGGAACCTGTCCCGACTCCCAGGCCATTTCAATTATCCTGTGTAGCCATTTAAGACCTGACATTCCACTGTATTTGATGAGTTCCGACTTAATTTCATCCACACCAGCTGCTTTATTGCACTGAAATCTATTGATCATTTTCTCCACTTCCTCAAATGTGATCCTATTTCCATTATCATTCCTATCCCATTGTACATCGAAATCTGAAACATTACTGATCGTATTTTCACCTACATTGAGAAACTCTTCAAAATATTGCCTCCATCTGCCCAAGGAATCCACAGGATTCACCAGCAGTTTTTCCTCACCTGTCCAAAATACTTGTCATTTCCTTCTTACCTGCCTTTCGAAGACTGCTAATTACACTCAAGAATGGTTTTCCAGCAGCTTGACCCAAAGTCTCCAACCTGTTTCCAAAGTCTTCCCAAGATTTCTCTTCGATGCTGCAATTATCTGTTTGGCTTTGTTTCTTTCTTCAACATAACTTTCTCTGTCTACCTGGGTTCTAGTATGTAGCCATTTCTGATACGCCATCTTTTTCTTTTTACAGGCTGCCTTGACTGTGTTATTCCACCAGGCTGTTTGCTTCATCCTACCTTTACACACTACTGTTCCAAGACATTCTTTAGCCACTTCTAGTACTGTGTCCCTGTATCTTGTCCATTCCTTTTCCAGTGACTGTAGTTGACTACATTCAACTAACTGGTACCTTTCTGAGATCACTCTTATGTACTTGTGCCTGATTTCCTTATCCTGAAGTTTCTCCACTCTTATCCTCTTACATATGGACCTGACCTCCTGAACTTTCTGCCTCACAATACCAATTTCACTGCAGATTAAATAATGATCAGTGTCATCAAAGAATCCCCTGAATACACGTGTGTCCCTCACAGCCTTCCTGAATTACTGATATGTTATTATATAGTCAATGACAGACCTGGTTCCCCTGCCTTCCCAAGTATACCGGTGAATGTTCTTATGTTTAGAAAAGGAGTTTGTGATTACTAAGCCCATACTGGCACAGAAATCCAAGAGCTGTTTCCCGTTCCTATTGGCCTCCATATCCTCTCCAAATTTACCCATAACCTTTTTATACCCTTCTGTTCGATTTCCAATCCTGGCATTAAAATCATCCATGAGTAGAACACTGTCCTTGTCCTTTACTCAAACAACTACATCACTGAGTGCCTCATAAAAACTATCCATCTTATGTTGATCTGTCCCTTCACAATGCGAATATACTAACACAATCCTAATTTTCTTGCTAGACACTGTCAAATCTATCCACATCAGTCGTTCGTTTACATACCTTATTGCAACTACGCTGGGTTCCATTTCTTTCCTGATGTAAAGCCCTACACCCTATTGTGCTATTCCTGCTTTGACTCCTGACAGGTAGACCTTGTATTCTCCCACTTCCTCTTCTTTCTCACCCCTTACCCGAATGTCACTAACAGCTAAAACGTCCAGCCCCATCTTACTTGCAGCCTCTGCGAGCTCTACCTTCTTCCTAGAGTAGCCCCCATTGACATTAATAGCTCCCCATCTCATTACAATTTGTTTGCCAAGTCGTACCTTAGGAGTCCCTGGTTTGTCAGTTAGAGGTGAGACTCTGTCACCTCCAAAAGTCCGACGCATTTTACTCTGATTGTTGGCAGCATCATATTTAAAGTACCAGGGAAGCAGGTTGCTAGCCTTACTTGCCCCAAGTCCCATTGGGTTTTACCCCTAACGGTTGAGGGACTAACCGGTGGATTTGGTAGCCTTTGCCGTATGAGCACAAAGGTGACCACGACTCAGAATATGTCCGAGATACCCAGCCTTATTCCAAAGTAACTTGTATCCCGACTGTCGGGACCCCTTACTTGGCCACTCATACGTTGCCCGTGGTTCATGAACTAGGACATGACAACAGGAACCCACACCATGAACATTGTAGAACGGGAAATAAATTCTCTATGACGCTTCAAATTGTGTATACATTTTTTGACGCATCCTGTATGTTATCAGTATTCTGATTTCAATGTTTTTCTATCCCGCATGGATAGGCGGCGCGTGGATCTGCTCCTGTGAACTGCCTCTTCAAAATAGGCCGAGAGTGAAGGACGCGAGTAGGAGCAGGAATGGATGAAGTACTTCGGTACTGCAAGTAAAGTTAAAGCACGTTTACTGGTGTGTAAACTGATACAAACACATTACTTAACTTTTCGTACAGATGAGCACGTAGGTGTGAAGCCGTTCATGTATCGAAGCTAACAGTTACTAGAAGTGACAAAGGCAGAGACTACAATGGCTAGCCCCCCTACAAGTAGAAGTTAACTTGTTAGGTCGCCTACTCGTGATCAAATGGACTGATATGTGGAGCGGCGCCCGTGGAGCTCCACAGCGTCGGCTAGAGGGCGCTGTGGTCGGCGTTGTTCGTCCGCTCTCGTAGTGCCAACCTACAAGAGCGCACCTACGCTGTGGCATCGCAGCTATCGATACCACACATGTGACGCTTACTTAAGGTGAACATTGTAATGTGCATGCACGAGTGAGCAGGTAAGTACTCCCACTTCCTGTGTGGATCAGCTGTAATAAACTACGCACTTGCGAATCACCTCTATGTTTCCGCATCATACTGCTTCTGTTTTACTTTCTGGGAAAATCTCTATGGGTACTCAACTGTTTTATACACTGGAAAAATCTCTGTAGCTAGTCAACTGTTTAATAAGCAGGCAAAATGTCTATGGCTAATCAGCCACATGTCTAGAGAAGAAGCCACCCTTCTCGCCTACTACGACTGCAAGCGTGTTACCTCTGCATCATATTCAGTTTTCTCTCTTATCTTGTCGTAGATTAAAAGGATGATACGTCCCAGTTGAAACGTCCACTTTGAACAATTTATACAAGACTGTGCTTAAACTGACACACAATATTTTTAGCGCAACGCAATCTGACTTTCAAAAATTCCTACGAAAGAATGGCCCTGACTAACAATAACCTATACGTTTCACAAATCACTTACCTCACAAAAATCTTCGTTACACAAGCTACTGCAATACAGCGAGCGCCACTACTGCCAGCTAAATAAAAGATTCAAACTACTGAAGGCACTAACTACTGATAGGCATAGTTAGCAAATGAAAGATTTTAATAGAGAACAAACAATGTATTTACCTCACTAGTCATAATATATATAGCAGTTCATGGCACCAATTCTTACATATTTCAAAACTCCGCCATCTCTCTCCCCACGTCCACCACTGCTGGCGGCTCACCTCCAACTGCCCAACGCTACGCGCTGTTAGCATCCAGCTGCCGCTGCCCAACACTACAATGGCGAGTATTACAACAATGCCAACCAGCCACAGACTGCACACGGCACAGCCAGTGATTTTCATACAGAGCGCTACGTGGCTGCGGCGTTACCAATAAAAAACCTAAACAGCTTACTTACACAGTTTATTGGCTTCTGTTTTTCTAACTGTTCCATCTCGATTGGTGGCATGTTTAGAATCATGGTAGTCAGTTCCGTAAACTATTCCCTCAGATAACTCAAATACTTCCTCTCGATACCCTTCGTCAACAGGGAGTCCATCAGCTTTTAGAATTCTGACTACTCTTTGCACTCAACTCACAATATAGAAAGAAAAGAGCGAACAGAGACATACAAAAGTGCTGTTTGGAAAATCCACGTTGGTTCTTATAGATGGTATTTCGGTATCATGGCCATTGTTATGTGCATATTCTCTATCACCTTTCTTAAAAGTGAGCATGTACTGCGCCTGTTGTCACTTGCTTGGATCTCTTTGTTCTCCATAGACTTTCGAGAAACCTGCGGTTGAAAGGCAGCAACTTCCATTACCTCTAGTGTCAACTAGACTGATACTACTCATGGATCCATGTCACATGCTAGAGAATACAGTAAAGAACAAATAGCTTGCTCATAGAAACAAGTAGCTTATACAGAGGACTGTCAACTCTAAATAGAATTCAATGTCATCCGTCTGCTGCATTTAATATAACACCAGCAAACTGTCACATTATCTTCTTTCAACTCCAATGTGATACTTCTGTATCATAGTATGGAGATCATCTTCTAGTCCGCAGTGCGTGCTACAGCCTTTCTGAATGATAATGAAGATAGTAAGATAAGCAAACTCCTCCTCTGAAACTGGTCAGTTCCTTGCAGAGGACTAAGGTTCCATTCCCGGTGGGAGGACTGGAATAGGGTGTATTCATCTTCGTGAGGTCAACTGAGGAATAAGTCGACCAATGAGTAACGGTCCAAAGATCAAAGAATCCGGCAACGACAGGGACATTGGTGTAGTGACCACATGCCCGTCCATCCCATACCTCCATTGAGAGAGGATGACACGGCGGTCAGTCGATACTGATGGGCCCACCAGGGACATGATTCATTGGGTCAAACAGATGGCAGTCGGAATGTGCGATATCAGGGCTGTAGGGTGGATGAGGAAGAACAGTGAGTTACTGTCGGGTGAGGTCTTGCGATGTCATGGACAAGGAGAAATTCGTTTGTGTTTTTGTGACTACGAACATGCTGATGTCGTTTCTTCAGTTTCCTGAGGGTAGCGCAATACACCGCAGAGTTGGTCCTTGCACCATGAGGGAGGACATCCCACAGAATAGCGCCTTCAGAGTCCGAGAAGGCCGTCACATGACTTCTGGTCACTACCAGGTCTCCGTAGAAGTCTGCAAGCGCTCTGCGATGCTCTGGTTCTCCATCACAAACAAAAAGGAACAGCAATGACAGCTCTCTGCTTGGAACGTACCACCGTTACAGACGCCATTTTGAAGACTATGTATAGCACGGCCACATACTGGAACTTCATGAAACTATAGGGGCAGAAGCGGGAAAATTCCGCATTTTTACAGCCGAAACTGGCTGAGAAAAGAAAGTGTTCCTTTACTTACTGAATGCCCCGCGTACAAAAATCACTACGAGAAATGACCAAATACCAGATTATTTAGATGAGATTGTAATACAGTCGTAAATATTAATCAGATAGAGACGTGGGCGTTCTTCTGTATAGTTCGACATGAACAGGGCCTCTGGATTCCTGGCGCCGAGGGAGTTGTTAAACCAGTTCATCATTTCAGTACACGCTACGGGCTGATACCGATGATCCTCCATCGGTGGAGCCTTCGGCATACAGCAGTTCGTGATTGAGGAGCTGTGAAGATCAACACTGATGTTGTAGAAGAAGATTGGGATGTCAACACCACACACTACACCACACTGATGTACATGCATCGGGCATGGGTGTGTGTGATGTCTTTACGTTAGTTAGGTTTAAGTAGTTCTAAGTATAGGGGACTGATGACCTCCCATAGTGCTTAGTGCCATTTCAACCAAGTGTGAGTGTTCCATATTGGTTGTCATAGAGCATAGATTATTAGGATAGATATTTGTTTTTTTTATTATTATACTGAAGACGTGGTTTGACCACACGAAACCGGTCGTGTTCATATACAGCTGGAAGCGGTTTATTTTTGAAACAAGAATTACCTGAGCTGTGGCTGTCCTCCGCTGAAAACTATTTTTAATCCTCTCTGCGAATTTATGTGTCCTTTAAAGTGACACAAAATTCTTCTTAAAAGTGGCGTCCTATAAATACAAGGCTGTGCTCGTTAGCTGACCGGGACATCTTTCTTGGCTGACGCCGCTCTACCCTCCCTGCAGCGAGCATTAACAGCCGGACGTTTCTCTTCCGCCCAGCACCTTTTCCTCCTCCTCCGCCTTCAGAGCAGCCGCCACTACCACCCTACAGGTCTGGCACCGGCCGTTATTTGGTGTTATTTTCTTTCGAGCCGTAACTTACAACTCCGCGGTTAAGCATCAATCGTATTGCGCGGCCGGCCGGCCTCTAGCCGAACTTCACGCCCAGCTCGCTCCCCCCCCCCCCCCCCCCCCCCGACTGCCCCACTGTTGCACCCCCTGCCTCACCCCCGCAGGACTCCTTCTCTTCCCTTCAGAGCGGCCACCGCCACCGCCTCTTTCCTTCCGTACGCTGGTGAACTGCAGCCTTCGGCGTTCGACCTCCGACCGCCTGTTACCATCTATCTCGGCCCAGGTCTGCGCCCCCTCCCTTCCCCGCGACTACTGGTCACCGGCCGAGAAATAACTGCCCATTGCTGTATAAGGTACGGGTGCCAAAGGCAGCGGCCGGCAGTGTTGCTGCTGCTGCGGCCGGGGTTGCGGCCCGTAGTCTCAATTCCCCAGCCGAGGAGTCGCGAGGAAGTTGCCCCCCTGGCACCTCGAGCGCTCCCCTCACCTCGGCTCCGCAACAGCCCGCGCGCGGCTCCTCCGGTAATTCCCATCCGCATTCCATACCGATAACAGCGCAGAACGCACACCTTAACGTCGCATAAATCTCGCCGCCCGAAAATTACAGCAATGCGTTCCCAGATAGGAAGAAGGAGTGGCGGCGAGGCGCTAAGCGAGCAAAGCAACGCCGCGGAAAGGGTAGTGGGTGGAGGCGGAGCGAGGAGGCGGAGGAGGGGATGAGAATGAGGAGGCAGGCAGGGAGGGAGGCCGCCAAGTTGGGAGTACAGTTTGGCGGGCGGGAAAGGGGACGGCGGCACGCGGAACGTTGTATATATTTCTTCTCCTCCTGCCGCACCCCGCCCCGCGCGGACCCTCCCGGCCTCCTTTCTCTCACCCCCCGCTTTCCCCACTCGGAAGAAAAGCACTTTCATAAATCTGCTGCGAGATATATGTGAGCACAATTTCCGGGATCCGGCCATTAAGTTGGGCCGGCGCGCCGCGGCTCCTTCGCCTGGCGGCCGGCCGCTGGCTGGTCGGCGCTGTCTGGCGGCGCGACGCGGCACTCGCTCATACCCGGCGGACGGCTCCATTCACAATAGCAAGAACAACGCCACTCTGTGTATTTAGTGTCCCTGAACAACTTGTTAGTGTGTATGATTGCATGGTATCGCGGCGGTATGGATTAAGAAAATCTTCTCGGGCTCCCAGCTGTGTCAGGTGGTTAAAATGCGGTGTGCTTTCGACAGAGCTCACCTTGGCGTTGTCAAGTAATGGTACGATTTGACTGACAATGGCTGAGGGGAGCTCGGTCGAAAGCTCGTGGAATTTTAACCACCTGAAGTGGCCGGCTGCCTCAGTAGATTTTATTAACTTGTTTGCATGATAGGATGCGACCCCTTGTAGAGGGCTTGAAGGCCTGAGTGACATCGACCATGCGCCATGCCATTCCAGATTATGGAGCCACTACTTCTCATTCAGTTCCGTCCTGAATAGGCATGACGAGGATGAGTGAACCTCGTACCAGACCCCCCCCCACCATTTTTTTGGGTTCTTTGGGGAAGGAGACCAGACAGCGAGGATGGCCGGACGCAGGATTGAACCGCCGTCCTCCCGACATCTAAGTGTTTGGCTTGTTTACTGGGAACTAGTATTCTGTGTTAAACATTTTGTTCATTCCCATCAGCACACACTGTAAGTGTTCTTTAGCGATAGCCAGAAGCACCATGTCTGCGCAATTTGTCTTAGCTTTTTCGTGTCTCTGTTGAAATTATTTCACAATCTTCAATACTTCTCCGACATTCTAGTTATGGTACAGTGTCGATAAGCTGCGAACCTGCGTTACACTACTGTGCATTCTTTATATGCACGCACTTCAGATTTATAAACATGAACCATATCTGCGAGAGCTATTTTTTTCAACCTCCGATTGGTGGCGAAATGGAAACCACTCCGAAAATCAAAGATGTTTTATGTGCAACATTTAGTTCCACCTTTAAGCTACTACCCTCCGACTTAGACATTTGTCGTAGTGTTTTACCAACATCTGAACACCCTCGTCGTAGAAGCCGGCTGCCTGTGCTTTTCTCCAATTACCTGCGGTGCTCGTTGTCTATGCCAAAATGCTGTCCTCGTAGTCAGCGATACATGTGGGCAAAGAAATGAAAATCAGAGATCCATGTCTAGTCTGTATGTAAGATGATCAAACACTTACCAGTGAAAACGCTAAAAGTCACCACGTAATTCAAGACATTAGTTGCCAGTGGACAGTGTTTTATACCAATGTCGCAAGTTGACGATTTGTTCTTGTCCAGGTTCCAAACTCGGGTCTCATGCTTACTAGAAAGAAGCGCTGACCACCACACCATCCGGATACAGTGGTCACCACAACTGCATGGACTACCCTTGCACACCTACTGTCATACCCAAATTCTCAATATATAACACAAACTATTGATGTACTGTCGCTGCCCTTTAGCCTCACTGGCCATCATTGCCTCAATTATACATGTGGTTCCAGTTCTTTTAGACGTGTTAGAAAGAACACAAACCACACACACACACACACACAAACACATGTAGGTCGACAAACCACAATTTCTAAACTGAGGAAACGTGGCGCCACGCTCTCCGATTGGCCACGGGATTGGTTTGTTGCCGGATTCTCTGGACAACGCATGACCGCGAATGCTTTGCCTGCCGGAAATCGCGATGCCTCCAAGGCGGCCCGCACGCTCGGTGGTAGCGCGCCAGCCTTCCACTCTGGGGCCTGGGAGGGAATCCACTGGGGTCCTGACACATCCATTGTAGTTTCATGATAAGATGTACCGGGAAAAAATCCGTCAACAGCTGTTAGCTCGCATACAGAAAGTAATTTACAAATTTTGTCGGCCCTGAAAAGTGCCTTTTAGGGTAGCTATGAAATTGTTTACTTAAAGCACGTGCTCGAACTGGCGACCCTCTGACGCGACACAAGTTTGGTAACGTGGAACGGTGTTTTGCCGATTCTTTCAAAGGTTCCTGGCATTGCCCTGATGTGACTGGCGGCATGTTGAATGCGATTCATTAATTCCTATTCGTTTCTAGGTGGTTCACGTCCGGATGGGTGAACCAGAACCTTGAAGAATCTCCACAGGAAAAAGTCCGGAGTCGTGAGGTATGCTGATCGCGGGGGCCACATCCTACGGTCACCTTTGTCAATTACTCAGCCAGCGAAGAGTTCACTCGCACAGCACAGTACGACTGTTACGTGCGGGTGCCTCATCATGCTGCAACCACATGCATAGCCGTATGTCCAGGGGAATATTCTCCAGCAGGCCGGGTACAGTTTCTTGCCAAAACTTAAGGTAATTTTCCCTGATAAGTCGAGGAGGTAGACGGACCGGGCCACTCAGATGAACACGCACGATGCCTGCCCAGATGTAGAGCGCAAATCGTCCCTGGTGTCCGTGGACGTACGTGACGTGAGAATTTCCCCTTGCTCAGTAAAGAATGTTTCGAGTGTTGCAAAAGCCATCCCGGTAGAAGGTGCAACAGTTGCAGAAACCACCGGCAAAACTATTGCCTGTGTTCATAGTCCACCACAGTATTTACTTCTTGGACAAGGTGGAAACTAAATGGATTCTGACCATCATCCCTCGAAACCTCCCAGACTAACCGATGAGTGACCCCCATGCCGTGTCCAACCACCCGAATACTTGTCGTAGGTGCTTCCTCTAAGCGCTCGAGAGCAGTCTCTTCAAACGCAGCATCCCGTCGTGTTTGAGATCTTCTAGCATCACATGATATCCCGCTAACGAGCCTGTTTCTTCAAGTCGCCGGTGAACTGTTGTAAACGTTTGCGGCTTTGGGTGGCGTCTTGCTGCGTATCGTTCCCCATACAACCGTGAAGCTTCATGAGCATTACTGTCGGCTAGTCCATAAACAAAAATGATATCTCGTTGTCTTTCAAACGAATACTGTGCCGCCATGCTTACTGTATGACTAAATTGCAGGTGACGTGCGTGTGCTCCGGAGCCAAACTTACATGTGAATGCCTGTGATGTGAGGTGGAGACAAACAGAAAAACCAATTCGACACGTGTGCGTATCACGTTGGGGCAGTGACGGGACGAGGGACGTTTGTAAGTGTGAAGCGACAACCATAGCGCAGCCCGTCAACCGACGAACGGCAACAGGGCAATCTCACGACCAATAGGAGCCCGCAGTGACAAGTTTTCGTTGTTTAAAAATGGTGCCTTGTCGACCTACACAACATTAGTAATTTTCGTTCCTACTTGCTTCAGCTATACAGGGGTAAAATTTCGTGACACAATTTTTCTCCACCCGAGGGTTGTCCAGAAAGTAAGTTTCGATCGGTCGCGAAATGGAAAACACTGGGAAAACCCGGTAAAGCTTTGCACAGATGTGCTGAGCATTGTCGCTAGTATGCCCGTCGATGGTGTCGCGTCGTTCTTTTCAGTTCTGAGTGAACAGTGAGCAAGTGAAGATGCGTAAAAAATAGCGTCTCCCGCCAAGTATGAGGGCCTGGTTAGAGATTTCGCCTGTGTCATGCAGCCCACAAACACAACTGCCGAGCAGTTCCTTCTTCATGTCAATTCTCTGCCGCACACTGCAGGGGCAATGAAGACGCTCCTGCAGCGTTTCTGATGAGAAGTGTTTGATCACCCACACTACAGTCCGTAATTGGCTCCCCCTGGGTCTCATCTCTGCTCACAAGAACCGCTGGCTATGAAGACAAAAATTTTCCGCAGACAACGAGCTGCAGACCAGTGCAGATTACTGACCGTAAGCACAGGCGACTGCTTTCTATGACGATGATATTGGAAAGTTGATACAACAATACGACAAAACTCGAAGTAAGAGCGGCGACTATCTAGAGAAGTAGGTGGAAGGTGTACCTAACTGTTGCAACTGTTTTCACTGTGGTTTCTATTTCGCGACCGATAGGAACGTACGTTGCAGGATCGTTTTTGTTGCAGCTGTAGTGAATTTCTGCAACACTGCCGCACTCTGGTGTCATACAGGACTGTTACGTTATGAGGGCTGCATGAAATCAGGTGGAAACCCTCAGTGGATGGCAGCACGCATTCACAGTTGGCGGTAGACTGTTGTTCTGTAGTCGAGCTGGCGTCAGTTCATCCGTGACAATTGTAGAGGTCTGGGAGCGGTATCTTCGCGGGCCTACCTCAACCACTCACGTTACGCGATTTTGTGAACGTCTCCATGCCAACACCTCACTGTTGTTACAGCTCTGTTTCCACCTGCTGCCGCCATTTGCACTTCGCAGTTTCAAGCTGGCAACAGTGCTGTGAGATGTGGTATCGATAGCAACGATGCCACGGCGAATGAAAGTTCTTAGGTTGGCACTACGACAGACACCGACGACAGCGCCCTCTAGCCGGTGTTGTGCAGACCTACGAGCTCCGCTCCAGATTCAGCCCATTTCATCAAGAGCAGACAGCCTGGAAACATCGCTTCAACCTCAGCTTGCTATTGAGACTACGCACGACTTACGACGCGTCTAAGGCTTCTCACCTACGTACAAAGCTATGTACGCCCCTGTATACCGGGTGATCAAAAAGTCAGTATAAATTTGAAAACTTAATAAACCACGGAATAATGTGGATAGAGAGGTTAAAATTGACACACATGCTTGAAATGACATGGGGTTTTATTAGAACCAAAAAAAGTTCACAAAATGTTCGACAGATGGCGCTGGACAGCAAAACTGTTACCGTGATGAGTGAGAGATACGCCGATATTTTACAGAATCGCATCATCCCCAGCCTGGCTGATAAACACCTGCTAGAACGTACGATCTTTATGCAGGATGGCGCTCCACCCCATATTGCTAGACGCGTGAAAGATCTCTTGCGCGCGCGTCGTTTGGTGATGATCGTGTGCTGAGCCGCCACTTTCGTGATGCTTGGCCTCCCAGGTCCCCAGACCTCAGTCCGTGCGATTATTGGCTTCGGGGTTACCTGAAGTCGCAAGTGTATCGTGATCGACCGACATCTCTAAGGATGCTGAAAGACAACACCCGACGCCAATGCCTCACCATAACTCCGGACATGCTTTACAGTGCTGTTCACAACACTATTCCTCGACTACAGCCTTTGTTGCGGAATGATGGTGGACATATTGAGCATTTCCTGTAAAGAACATCATCTTTGCTTTGTCTTACTTTGTTATGCTAATTATTGTTATTCTGACCAGATGAAGCGCCATCTGTCGGACATTTTTTGAACGTATGTATTTTTTTGGTTCTAATAAAATCCCATGTCATTCCAAGCATGTGTGTCAATTTGTAGGTCTCTATCTACATTATTCCGTGATTTATTCAGTTTTCAAATTTATACGCGGTATATTCACGTTATGTATTCAGTTACTATTGTGATACAGTAAAACCATGTCTAAGAACAGTACCGAGAGATTTTTCACCTTTTCCTGCATTCGGCCAACCTTTCAGTTTTCAGCAGGAGAGCCACGTGCCGCCTTCCAGGCGGGGTACAAAATGAGATATCGGGGATCTTCTTACGCCGGCTCCACTGTAGGCATCTTTATTTCATCAATGACTGCTCAGAACTGAAAAGCGCTATGTGACGACGTCGACGCGCATCCTAGAGCCACTCCACACCATATCAGTGGGAAGCTTCATCAGATTATCACTGTGTTTTTAGGTTTGCGACCTATCAGAGGTTTAAAATAAAGATAGGACTCGAAATCCAAGCCATGTCTCGAGTACAGCTATCCAAGCTAAAGAAGACCACGACTAAAGTGGCGTCTGTTGGCATTTGTCACCTTAATTAGGTTAATACGAAAGCTTCGTCCACACTGGTTGGAGCTGCTCTCTCGAAAGCCCGGAGGCCCATACGTCCCGGCGGCGACACGGCGGCCACGTCGAGTGCGGCTCCTTGACCTGTGGAGGCGGCCACACATTTGTAGGGCGGCTGAAATATACCTGGCCGGCGGCCGGCTCCGCCCATTACTTACTGCCCCCGCGCGTTAATCCGCCGCCAGCGCGGCGCGCCCGCGCTCCTCCATCACCACGGCTTGCTCCGGCGCCTGCACTGATCCAGCATGCGAAGTGCGCCTCGCGCGGCCACCCTGCTGAATCATTGGCCGTATGTGAAATGCACTGAGACGACAAAAGTCGTGCGATAGCGGTGGGCGCATATGCAGATGGCGGTAGCATCACGTACGCAATGTACTGGGTGATCAAAAAGTCAGTATAAATTTGAAAACTGAATAAATCACGGAATAATGTAGATAGAGAGGTACAAATTGACACACATGCTTGGAATGACATGTGGTTTTATTAGAACAAAAAAAAATACAAAAGTTCAAAAAATTTCCGACAGATTGCGCTTCATCTGATCAGAATAGCAATAATTAGCTTAACAAAGTAAGTCAAAGCAAAGATGATGTTCTGTGGTGTGCGTACTGTAAGACCTTCGGTACACACACCATCAGATTATTTAACTTGTCGCGCTAACGAAGTAGGCGAGTGTCAGAAATATGTCTCGTGGTCTTATCGTGGCGTGTTTATCTTCTGCCGTTAGGTCAGACGATAGAAATAGCACTTGCACGCTTAGAGTAGCAGATTGATGGTGTCCAACTTTAAACAGAACTTGATTAATTTTCACACACATTTATTAAAATAATACCAAGCATTAAAATTAGTTAACTTGGTTCTGGATGCTATTTACAATTGACAATCTGAAGTTCCTTTGGTATGGGTACGTTAATCCTGTAAGTAGAATGTTTAGGTTTTTTTTTTAAATTGGTAACGCCGCCGCCACGTAGCGCTCTGTATGAAAATCACTGGCTGTGCCGTGTGCAGTCTGTGGCTGGTTGGCATTGTTGTAATACTCGCCATTGTAGTGTTGGGCAGCGGCAGCTGGATGCTAACAGCGCGTAGCGTTGCGCAGTTGGAGGTGAGCCGCCAGCAGTGGTGGAAATGGGTAGAGAGATGGCGGAGTTATGAAATTTGTAAGAATTGGTGTCATAAAGTGATATATATATATATATATATATATATATATATATATATATATATATATATATATATATATTTATTCTGAGTACTAAGGTAAATACATTGTTTGTTCTCCATTAAAATCTTTCATTTGCTAACTATACCTATCAGTAGTTAGTGCCTTCCGTAGTTTGAATCTTTTATTTAGCTGGCAGTAGTGGCGCTCGCGGTATAGCAGCAGCTTGAGTAACAAAGATTTTTGTGAGGTAAGTGATTTGTGAAACGTATAGGTTAATGTTAGTCAGGGCCATTCTTTTGTAGGGATTTTTGAAAGTCAGATTGCGTTGCGCTGAAATTATTCTGTGTCAGTTTAAGCACAGTCGTGTATAATTGTTCTAAGGGGACGTTTCAATCCTATTCTCACATATATCTCTGATACTTGACAAAAGTGTTTATACATTTAGCTTCATGGCTATGTACAGGAATATGGTAATCTTATTAGGCGCTGACTGAAACTTGACTGTAGACTGGTTCAGACAAATGTAGAACTCGTACACACTGGTGCAGACAAATGTAGACTGGCTAATCAGAGGTCTGTACACTCATTATAATACCTCGCACATTCATGTATCACTGCGCGAGTGTGATCTGCGAGGAGTAAAGGCTCTACTTTAGCAGCAATCTCATTGGCTGCCTTACATATTAATACGCGGATTGGCAGAAGCAGAATTTGGTCCGTCTCTATGGCAGCGCCATCTCGTAGTTCGGAGACGGATGAGCGCTGCGCCTGCGTTGTTGTGCTTAGCAGGACGCGCTCTAGTGGAAGATGTCTGTCGATCACGATACACTTGCGACTTCAGGTAACCCCAAAGCCAATAATCCCACGGACTGAGGTCTGGGGACCTGGGAGGCCAAGCATGACGAAAGTGGCGGCTGAGCACACGATCATAACCAAGCGACGCACGCGAGAGATCTTTCACGCATCTAGCAATATGGGGTTGAGCACCATCCTGCATAAACATCGTACGTTCCAGCAGGTGTTTATCAGCTAGGCTGGGGATGATGCGATTCTGTAACATATCGGCGTACCTCTCACTCATCACGGTAGCAGTTACAAAACCAGAATAACGCATTTCCTCGAAGAAAAAAGGCCCGGTAACGGAAGATGTGGTAAATCCAACCCATACCGTGACTTTCTCGTCGTGCAGTGGAGTTTCCACGACAGTTCTAGGATTTTCGGTAGCCCAAATTCTGCAGTTGTGGGCGTTGACAGACCCTCGGAGCGTGAAATGAGCTTCGTAGGTCCACAACACGTTACCCAACCAATCGTCATCTTCCACCATCTTTTGAAACGCCTACACCGCAAATGCTCTCCCCTTCAATAAATCGCCAGGTAACAGTTCATGATGCCGATGGATTTTGTACGGATAGCACCGGAGGGTACGTCTAAGTGCCAACCAAACAGTAGTGTATGGAATGCCGGTGCGACGTGCGAGTGCACGAGCGTTGACTTCCCCGTGCATAGACGAACCCGCTACAGTCTCCATTTCTTCCTGAACTGTCTCAGCAGTATTACGCCTTGTGCTCGGTCGGCCACTACGGGGTGTATCGTCTAAACAACCCGTGGCTTCGAAATTCGAAATCATTCTCGCCACAGCTGCATTTGTCAACGGACCTTTACCCGTTCGAATCCCCTTCTTATGGCCATAGGATCGTAACGCTGAACTAGCACATTCCCCATTTTGATAATACAGCTTCGCTAAAAGCGCCTTTTCAGGTAACGTCAACATGCTGCGACTGGTGGCGCATCTGGTTCTCTCTCTCATTACAGCTCATATACGCGATTGTCATGCGCAGTCACTGATGTTTTGCTGTCCAGCGCCATCTGTCGGACATTTTGTGAACTTTTTTTGTTGTTCTAATAAAACCCCATGTGATTCCAAGCATGTGTGTCTCAATTTTTACCTCTCTATCTACATTATTCCGTGGTTTATTAAGTTTTCAAATCTATACTGACTTTTTGATCACCCGGTATAAAAGGGCAGTGCACGGGTGGAGCTGTCAATTGTACTCATCTGACTGATGTGAAAAGGTTTCCGACTTGATTGTTGCAGCACGACAGGAATTAACACTCTGAACACGGAATGGTATCAGGTACTACGAGGGGCGTTTGAAAAGTCCTTGCGAAGTCCGAGAGACTGGCACCAACGGTGCGTATTGAGGTCATGTTTAGTTAGTAGCATGTTTGTAAAGAACGCACACCAAGTTTCAGCCAATTGGTCAATTTATTTGTGTTTAGCATTCGTGTGAAATTAAGGAAGTCGAGTGATTGTCAAAAAATGGGGAATAAGAATTTCGTGTGGTGCTTAATCATTATTTTATGAAAGGCAAAACGCCTCAGGAAACTAAAGAGAAGCTTGATAAACATTACGGTGACTCTGCACCTTAGATTCGAACAGTTTGTAAGTGGTTTCAAAATTTTCGGAGTGGCCATATAGGCATAAGTGATACTGAACGTTCTGGACGCCCTGTGGAGGTTACGACTCCAGAAATCATTCATAAAATCCATGATATGGTGATGGATGACAGAAGAGTTAAGGAGCGTGAGATTGCTAGTGCTATAGGCATCTCGAATGAAGGAGTACGTAATATTTTGCATAAACATTTGGGCGTGAGAAAGCTATCCGCAAGATGGGCTCCGCGATTGCTCACACTTCACCAAACACGGAATCGTCTGAAGTGTTGCTGGGATGGTTTGTAGCTGTTCAGGAAGAATCCGCAGGACTTTAAGCATCGTTTCGCCACTGTGGATAAAACATGGATACATTACTATACTCCTGAGATCAAACAACAATCTATGCAATGGGTTACCAAGGGAGAATCTGCACCAGAAGAGGCGAAGACCAGTGCTTCCGCCGGAAAGGTTATGGCGACTGTCTTTTGGGATTCGCAAGGGATAATCCTCATCGACTATCTGGAAAAGGGTAAAACTAATAGAAGTGCATATTATTCATCGTTACTGGACCGTCTGATAACCGAGCTGCAAGAAAAACGCCCAAGACTGGACGGCAAAAAAGTCCTTTGCCGTCAAGACAATGCACCAGCGCACACCTCAGCAGCTGTGGTCACAAAATTAATGAAAATAGGATTCCATCTCGCTTCACATCCCCCTAATCTCCAGACTTGGCTCCCTCGGACTACTACGTGTTCCCCAATTTGAAGAAATGACTGGCAGTACAAAGATTTTATTCAAACGAGGAGGTGATTTCAGCAACTAATAGCTATTTTGCAGACTTGGAGATCCCTATTATTCGGAAGGGATCAACAAATTAGAATAGCGCTGGACGAAGTGTATAAGACTAAAAGGAGACTCTGTTGAAAAGTAAAAGATGGCTCAAATGGCTCTGAGCATTATGGCACTTAACATCTATGGTCATCAGTCCCCTAGAACTAAGAACTACTTAAAGCTAACTAACCTAAGGACATCACACATATCCATGTCCGAAGCAGGAGTCGAACCTGCGACTGTAGCAGTTACGCGGTTCCGGACGGAACGCCTAGAACCGCGAGACTACCGCGGCCGGCAGTAAAAGATGTTTACCCTAAACAAATAAGTAGTTTTTATTTTTGTATGGACTTTTCAAACGCACCTCGTAGATGCAGGGGACATTCCATTACGTAAACCGTTAGGGAATTCAGTATTTCGAGATCCACAGTGTCAAGGGCGTACTGAGAACAGCAAATTTTAGGCATTACATCTCACTACGGATAACGCAGTGACCGACACCTACACTTAAAGAACGAGAACAGTAGCGTTTCCAAACAGTTTCCATTGCTAACGGACAAGCAACGCTGCGTGAAATAACCGCAGAAATCAGCGTGGGACGTCCGACGAACTTATCCGTTGAGGACAGCGAAATTTGACGTTAATCAGTCTCAGGACTGAAGACCACAACAAGAACAGGCTGTGGCAGCAAACGACCGTCACGGCTGTCTTTGATAACAGCACGACATCGCCTAAAGCACCTCTCCTGTGGTCGTTACCGTATCGGTTGCACCTTAAACGGATAGAAAACCGTGGCCTGGTCAGGTGAGTCCCGATTTCAGTTGGTGAGAGCTGATGGTAGGGTTCGTGTGTGGCGCAGACACCACGTGGCAATGGACCCAACTTTTCAAGAAGCCACTGTGCAAGCTGGTGGTGGCTCCGTAATGGTGTCGGCTGTTTTTACATGGAATGGACATTCCTCACCTATACTTCATAAGTCACCTACGCTGTGTGGCAGAGGGTGCTGATAGCACCGCTGGTCATACTGGTGTCATCTATGTCCTTCAGTGTTACATTCGGCAGCAGTGTGTTGAAAGAAGGATTATCGGTAAACCGCAGTATCACTAATTTCACTAATAAGTCGACGAAGTCGAAAAATGGTCGGCCAATATATTACTTCCTCCGACATTTCGCGAAATGTTGAAGGAAGTAATACATTGGCCGACTCTTTTTCGAACGTTCACTATTGGAATTTCACTAATAAATCTCTCTGTGATGCACAACGCCTCTCTTGTAACGTCTGCCATTGGAGTTGGTTGGTTGAGCATCTTCATGACCCCTGACGAAAAGTGCCACTTTTCATTGGATCTTGTCTGCCTCTTCTATTAATCCGTCCCGGTAAGGTTCCAGGACTTTTGATCGGTCCAAATTACTAAACGTCTAAAGCAGTGATGCAGACCCATTTCCAGTTTGTCTACCTAACGTTTTCCAAGCGAAAATTTTGATTTTTCAGTATTTCGTATGATTACTGATACAATTTATTTCGTATGATCACTCACAGAATTTAAAAAATTAAAAAGCTCTCATAATCTACTCATTAAGATGGATAATCTTACGTTTAAGTTTTAATATAGTAAGTCAAGAACTGGAGATAAAATTTGTGTATATCCCCGTAATTCAGGGCGCGCAAATTATTCAAATTCCATTAATCCATTATTCAAGAATTAGTGCATTTTGACTTTTAACAAACTTTGCACATTATTTCAAATCTCTTCGAAACTTTTACTCACTGAGACCCCCTACAAAACAATAAATGAAATAATTTATCTCTTATACACTTTCGCTGTTGATAAATTAATACTTCATAATGCATGACGTTTTAATTTGTTACTTCTTTACTAGCAACCCTATTGGCAACACATTTTGCAAACAGTATCCATATGCACCATTGAATCCACTTTCAAAATTAAATCATTATACTTCTCGTACAAATATTGAGAGACGGAAAAAACTACTTTTTCTTAAAATGGAATTCGATTCCTGAATGAATTAGTTATTGCTGTTCTAGACACGTTCGAAAAAAAGCTTTTGTGAGCCACTTCTTCTGTAGATGATTTACGGATATTTCTCTAAAACTTTTTCAATGAATCTAAGCGTGCCATCTGCTTTATCCACATCCAATTTTATGTTTATTCGACTTTAAGCCGCTGACGGTGGTTACTCTTCGGTATTTTGTGGCTGATTAATGGTTTCCAATGATTTTTCAACAATAGCATAATCGAATAGTAAGGGATTCCTTCACCTATTTAATGGCAGTACCGTACGTTACATTTATTAACGTTCAGGGACAACTGCCAGTCCTTGCCAGATACACGAGGCCATCTGAACCTTCTGAGGATACCAGTGAGTTTTGCACCGGATTTCATTATAAAAGTCAGAGTCTTCTTCACAGGCCTATTCGAGAACATATTTACACAGAGCAACTTTTCATTTCGTATTCCCCTCCACTTATCCTCATACACTTTGCCCGTGTCAGTTTTCGCTACTAATTGTGATTTGCATTATATACAAATCTTGCAATAATAAGCGCCCCTCTCAGCATGGCACCCCAAGCTGTTGCTAGCAAAAACAAATACTTCAGAATTCCAGAGCAGGAACTGCGTTAAAACAACTTTACAGTAAGATCATGTCACTTTGGACATCGTCTCTTACTAAGTATTCTCTTCTTCCACAGGATGACCACAGCATTTACGAAAGTGTGACCTTATTGTAAAGTTGTTTTTGTAATGTCATTTAGCCTGAAATGAGGTATTCCCTCGAAATATGTCGCTAAATAAATAAGTAATACAATAGTTGACAAAGTTTGTGACTGACAGCGGTAATTAAAAAAAAAAAAAAAACTTTACAGGCGTTTATCTCCAAGTTTTCGTGAGCTTATTTTCAGTGCAACACTAGAGTCAATAAGCATTCATCGCAATCATCTACACGACAGATACACGCTTGACATTTCGTTACATGTCAGAGGAAAGCCATTGCAAACGACCTCAGTAAAAACGCTGCCCAGTGTGGCGATGCAGGGATGCTGCATCTGCTTCATTACGGTTGTTCCCAGAGTATGGGACTCTGTGTATGTATTCTGTCAGTTACACAAATCTGAAAAGCAGACGATGCGTCTTCAAGCAAAATAGAGATATTGGCCATACGTACGTATGTACGTTCACTAATCACTATCTCCTGTTCAATAGTCTCATTCAATTAAAGTATTGCATATGGCAATATTTCCATTGGAATAATGTCTTAAAACAGCCAACTGAGTCGAGACTACCCTCATTGCGTGGAGAAATGTAATACTCGCGGCAATACGAAGCTATCGACGCTGAGTGCAATGTTACAAATTTAAAATATTTTTGTTAAGTTTCCCAAAATATTAAAGTGAGATGATTCGCACTGATTTGCTGCATTTGTATGGAAATGTATATTGTTGCTTGCACACAGTCGGTCTCCCATTAGCGCCAGTATTCGAATAGACACAAACCACAGCAATTAAATAGTATGTATAATTAAAGTGGACGAAATTAACAATAGTAGTGATGAAAGGCAAAAGAAGAACTGTATGAACATCCATAATGAACTACTAAATGTATAACACCGTGTGGTTATAATTGAAGAACATCTCCTTACGTTTATGCTGGTATAAGTTTAGTTCTAGTTTTGTCCAGCAGGTGCAAATCTGGCACTGTACTGCACCTCATCTATATCTCCAATGTTCGTATTAAGCAAATTGTGTAAGCGGCGGTTACTAATAAAAATCAACATTACGCCTTGCTCACTTGTTTGACCTTTTCTGCCCATGTTCCGTTCCTAATCCGAAACATAGGGAAACAATTCTGTACGTCATTCTCGCATTCATAGCGCTAGATTTGCACCTGGTGACAAAATTGGAACTAAATGTTTTGCAACGTAAATTGGTTCCACAATAACGCACTAGAATATCTACCAACTTTCACTGCCATACGATGATTACAGCTCACACTTGACCTTCGCGAGTAGCCGCACTTTAATTATAAGCAACCGGTATTTAGAGGTCAGCTGGGTAAAATCTGCATGACGAATAAACTAATTGTGTCTTCCTAACATTTTAGGCTAGATGTGGGAAGTAAACCAAATTGCACGGACTGCTTGGCTCATATACACTCCTGGAAATTGAAATAAGAACACCGTGAATTCATTGTCCCAGGAAGGGGAAAGTTTATTGACACATTCCTGGGGTCAGATACATCACATGATCACACTGACAGAACCACAGGCACATAGACACAGGCAACAGAGCATGCACAATGTCGGCACTAGTACAGTGTATATCCACCTTTCGCAGCAATGCAGGCTGCTATTCTCCCATGGAGACGATCGTAGAGATGCTGGATGTAGTCCTGTGGAACGGCTTGCCATGCCATTTCCACCTGGCGCCTCAGTTGGACCAGCGTTCGTGCTGGACGTGCAGACCACGTGAGATGACACTTCATCCAGTCCCAAACATGCTCAATGGGGGGCAGATCCGGAGATCTTGCTGGCCAGGGTAGTTGACTTACACCTTCTAGAGCACGTTGGGTGGCACGGGATACACGCGGACGTGCATTGTCCTGTTGGAACAGCAAGTTCCCTTGGCGGTCTAGGAATGGTATAACGATGGGTTCGATGACGGTTTGGATGTACCGTGCACTATTCAGTGTCCCCTCGACGATCACCAGAGGTGTACGGCCAGTGTAGGAGATCGCTCCCCACACCATGATGCCGGGTGTTGGCCCTGTGTGCCTCGGTCGTATGCAGTCCTGATTGTGGCGCTCACCTGCACGGCGCCAAACACGCATACAACCATCATTGGCACCAAGGCAGAAGCGACTCTCATCGCTGAAGACGACACGTCTCCATTCGTCCCTCCATTCACACCTGTCGCGACACCACTTGAGTCGGGCTACACGATGTTGGGGCGTGAGCGGAAGACGGCCTAACGGTGTGCGGGACCGTAGCCGAGCTTCATGGAGACGGTTGCGAATGGTCGTCGCCGATACCCCAGGAGCAACAGTGTCCCTAATTAGCTGGGAAGTGGCGGTGCGGTCCCCTACGGCACTGCGTAGGATCCTACGGTCTTGGCGTGCATCCGTGCGTCGCTGCGGTCCGGTACCAGGTCGACGGGCACGTGCACCTTCCGCCGACCACTGGCGACAACATCGATGTACTGTGGAGACCTCACGCCCCACGTGTCGAGCAATTCGGCGGTACGTCCACCCGGCCTCCCGCATGCCCACTATACGCCCTCGCTCAAAGTCCGTCAACTGCACATACGGTTCACGTCCACGCTGTCGCGGCATGCTACCAGTGTTAAAGACTGCGATGGAGCTCCGTATGCCACGCAAACTGGCTGACACTGACGGCGGCGGTGCACAAATTCTGCGCAGCTAGCGCCATTCGACGGCCAACACCGCGGTTCCTGGTGTGTCCGCTGTGCCGTGAGTGTGATCATTGCTTGTACAGCCCTCTCGCAGTGTCCGGAGCAAGTATGGTGGGTCTGACACACCGGTGTCAATGTGTTCTTTTTTCCATTTCCAGGAGTGTAGTATGATCTTTGAAAACAAGAGAGACGGTGACTAAACAATTAGTTTGGCACATTGGTGTAGTATTACAACTTATACATTTACACAATATAATACGAGTAGACATAATATTTTATAAATGGATAAAGAAGTCGAGAGATGATTTATTGTACGTGATGGTACTCGATAAGGCAAGTAGTTTGATTCATGGTTAATGCCAGCAAACTTCGCTGCTGACAAAAGAAAAAGAAAGAATTTACGATCAAACTTTCTGTAAATGACATCATTCGAGACAGAGCACAAGCTCAGTTTGGGAGTGGACATGACAGGAAATCGGTCATGTCCTTTAAATGAGAAGTGATTGAGGGAAATTACGTAAAACCTAACTAATGGCCGTCCTCCCGAACTCGAGACAAGTTATCTATCACCGGACCACCTCGCGCGGTTAGTTTGAGGTGACTATGTAATTTGAATAACAAGGAAGATATGATAATGTGAGGGACCTTTAAAAGATGGTTGTAGTGACGATGTTATAGTTTACTGTTGGCAATGAGATGGGTGATTAAACTATAGCTTTGCATCTACAGTGAGTTCTTTAGAGACAAATAGCGATCGGACCGGACCAATATGGAGAAGGGGCCGGAAACAACGGATGCAACGGAATACCTAGATTTGGTCGCCCGTACAGGGATTTTGAAAGGATAAGATGTACACGCCGCCATGACTGCCGACTCTGTGTACTTAGCTCGTAACGGCCAAAGGATAGCGGGACGAGTCATATACTTGAATCTCATTCCTAACACAATTTCTGCCTCTTGTCGGAATTTACATTAGACACACGCGTGCAGCTCTAGTACAATACTCAACTCATTTGTCTACGCCAATTTCATTTAGAGCAGCTCCGAATGTGTTGTCGCGTCATGCTGCCGCACGTAGAAAATGATCTATTAGCAAAATGATCTATTACTTTTAAAAATTGTAACGTAACGTTCGTCAGACATATATAGTTCCTGCAGTATCTTGGTAGGTAAGCAGCGATGAGTATACAGTAAAATACTGACCCCTTTGAATGCTATCTTTTGTGAACAAACTTTCTTTTACAGGTTTTATCGTTAAAAACGTAGATGTTTCTACTGATGACTGAGGATGCTGAACTGTACAACATTACATTAGTATTTACTTCTTTTGCATTCTCATAATTACAGGTATTAGGAGCAGTATGTTTTTAGGTTGGTTAGTACCTCCAAGTACCTGTAGCAAGAGCAAGCCATTAATGTTTATTGGGCAGCAGGTAAGGTGTTGAAGTGTTGACACGTGTACACAAAATGGTTAGTCTATAATGAGAGACGTAGTCCACTTAGTGGTGCAGTTACGTCCATGCAGAAAACATCAGGTGTAAAATTTGTGACGTGTTTGCGGGGAGACTGCTCGACGGTGGAAAAAAAAATCACTCTCGTTTATGTACACATTAAGGCCCACATATATAAAAATATTTGCAGTTATAGCTGTTGAACCATGTACAATCACCTGTAAGGGAAAATTTAGTGTCTTTGAGTTCGTGGAGCACACTGTGTTTCGAATAAAAATCCAGTGTAGTGACTTAACATCCCAAGAGGTTACTGCTAGCAGTGCTGAAGGGCGTACTGTGTAACAGACGACGAATGTTATGTTAGCACACACACAAAGACGCGCTTTGGCAGGCGCCGCAGACAGGCAGAGGAGGACAGTGCATGTCGGCCGGGCCGGGGTACTGACTTGGTGCCCGGGTGGCACTCTAGTTCAAGGCTCGCCCCCACCTTAATTTAGAGCCGCTCCGAATGTCTCGTCAGGCGCCCAGGAATAGGACGCGCCGCTGAGTGCATCGCGCTGAAGTATTCGGGAGAACAATCCATAAAATGCCGCCACTTTACAGGGGAGTCCGCCGCTGCACGCAGGAGCCGGCAAAATAAAACAGGCGGCGGGGAAGGTCGGGATGTGGTCGCGTGTCTCTCCAATTAGCGAGCGAGCAGGCGACGGCTTGGCCCGTCACCAGCAGCTCGACGATTCCCCAGCCAGCTGCTAGCAGCGGCGGTGCGCTGAACGGGCCTCTGAAAGCGTCATAGCTTGCTCAAGAGCATACTTTTAGTTGCTCACCTCTCTCAACATGTCTCACACATAAGCCTACAACTTTTACACACACACACACACACACACACACACACACACACACACACACATACATACACAATTACACACTAACACACACACACACAAACACATATACTACTGGCCATTAAAATCGCTATACCAAGAAGAAATGCAGATGATATACGGGTATTCATTGGACAAATGTATTATACTAGAACTGATGTCATTACATTATCACGCAGTTTCGGTACATACATCCTGTGAAATCAGTACCTAGAACGAACACCTCTGGCCGTAATAACGTCCTTGATACGACTGGGCATTGAGTCAAACAGAGGTTGGATGGCGTGTACAGGTACAGCTGTCATGCAGTTTCAACATGATACCACAGTTCATCGAGAGTAATGTCTGGCGTATTGTGACGAGCCAGTTGCTCGGCCACCATTGACCAAACGTTTTCAGTTGGTGAGAGATCTGGAGATTGTGCTGGCCAGGGCAGCAGTCGAACATTTTCTGTACCCAGGAAGGCCCGCACAGGCCCTCCAACATGTGGTCCTGCATTATCCTGCTGAAATATAGGGTTTCGCAGGGTCGAATGAAGGGTAGAGCCACGGGTCGTAACACACCTGATATCTAACGTCCACTGTTCAAAGTGCCGTCAATGCGAGCAAGAGGTGACCGAGACGTTTAACAAACGGCACCCCATACCATCACGCCAGGTGATACGCCAGTATGGCGATGACGAATACACGCTTCCAATGTGCGTTCACCGCGATGTCGCCAAAGACGGATGCGACCATCACGATGCTGTAAACAGAACCTGGATTCATCCGAAAAAATGACGTTTCGCCATTCGCGCGATCAGGCTCGTCGTTGAGTACACCATCGCAGGTGCTCCTGTCTGTGATGCAGCCATGGTCTCCGAGGTGATAGTCCCTGCTGCTGCTAACGTCGTTTAACTGTTCGTGCAGATAGTTGTTGCCTTGCAAACGTACCCATCTGTTGATTGAGGGATCGAGACGTGGCTGCACGATCCGTTGTAGCCATGCGGATAAGATGCCTGTCATCTCCACTGCTGCTGATACGAAGCCGTTCTGATCCAGCACGGCGTTCCGTATTATCCTCCTGAACCCACCGAGTCCATATTCTGCTAACAGTCATTGAATCTAAACCAGCGCGAGCAGCAATGTCGCTATACGGTGAACCGCAATGGCGATAGGCTACAATCCGACCTTTAGCAAAGTCGGAAAATTGATGGTGCGCATTTCTCCTCCTTACACGTGGCATCACAACAACGTTTCACCAGGCAACGCCGGTCAACTGCTGTTTGTGTATGAGAAATCGGTTGGAAACTTTCCTCATGTCAGCATGCTGTCGGTGTCGCCACAGGCGCCAACCTTATGCAAATGCTCTGAAAACTAATCATTTGCATATCACAGCATCTTCCTCCTGTCGGTTAAAAACGGGTGAAATCTACCCCGGTGCAATATGCGTAGAACACTTCTCTGACTTATACCGCATTCCGAGGCGATACGTCGCGACGAACAGTAGGGTCGTTATACACCAACGCTAGAACGCCCTCTTCATGTACCTCGCGAGTTTCAGGTTTCTGCCTTGTCCTCTGTATGGTGTTCCATGATCCCGATTCAAGTAGTTTCTTGCAAATACGTGCAAGAAGATGGCGCGTAGGACGCTCACGATCGGGATATAGCTCTCCATATCACTTGATTGCTCTAACAGCATTTCTTCTGCTATCACCATACACTAGAAGCATATCTACCTTTTCTTCGTTGGTGTACATGTCTGCTCCAAGAAACTGTGACGGAAATGCAATGTCTCATTACCCCAACAGCACACCCTTCTCTCGAATACCTTGTGTGTCACCTTGCGGCGTTATCGAAAAGCAGGAAAATAACGCCTTCCCTATTAAGTTCCTCAGTGGTCAACAGGAAAAGTCGCATTGGACAACGCCGCTTCGAAGGACGATTACTATACGGGAACATATCTGTGTCTCAAAAATATTATGATATACACATATTTGAAACTTTCTTTTTTGCCCATCATGTTACGCTAAAATTTAACAAAGGGTTCCATTTAAAAAAACCAAAGATGGCCTCATTTCTCTGTAATAAAAAACAGCACGAACATGAAATGTGATGTATTCAAATAGGCCCTGTCCCTGAAATGCACTGTCCATACAGAATCTTTGTAGCTATTCCGGTCTGGGAGATACAAAGGGTGTTATGACTTAGCTAGCGAATACTAGGGGAATAGGCACAGGAACCATGTATACATATACATTAGGCCAGGTGTAACGGGTGTAAGGGCAGGTATTTTTATTGGTGCAGTGCTTTGTTCATTTGCAGACTAGTAATTGTAGCTGTTAGAAGTAGTCTATTTTTAGGATGGTTAGTATCTCCAAGTGCATGTGGCAAGGTCAAGCCATCAATACTCATTTTCCTCTGGGAAGCGGGTCAAATGTTGACGTGTGGATATGGACGAAAAATGATTACTGTTTACTGAAGATGTAGTCTACTTAGTGGTGCAGTTAAGACCACGCAGAAATCATTAGGTAGTTATATTATGTGATATGTCTGCAGAAAGATTGTATGACGCAAGGGGGGGGGGGGGAAACAAGCAACACGCTGATGTATTTACATATTAAGGTAGCACATACTAAAAAAAAGTGTTATTAAGTGCGATTGGACGCTACTGGATCACTCAAAGCTACATGATTCAATTTTCTGAGTTTCCATGCAACTTTGATTCTTTACCCGTGAAATCTCTTTCTTCAAAAAAATGGCTCTGAGCACTATGGGACTTAACTTCTGAGGTCATCAGTCCCCTAGAACTTAGAACTACTTTAACCTAACTAACCTAAAGACATCGCACACATCCATGCCCGAGGCAGGATTCGAACCTGCGACCGTAGCGGTCGCGCTCTTTCTTCATTCGGTCCATTTTGTTCCTGTTTACTTCGCAGTTTCGTTCTCTGTTTGCACTCCCCATCTGCATTTTCCAAGAATTTATGTCGAGTCTTCAAAAAATGGCTCTTAGCACTATGGAACTTAACATCTGAGGTCAGTCCCCTAGACTTAGAATTACTTAAACTTAACTAACCTAAGGACATCACACACATCCATGCCAGAGGCAGGGTTCGAAACTGCGACCGTAACAGCAGCGCGCTTCCGGACTGAAGCGCCTAGAACCGCTCGACCACCGCGGCCGACTGTTGAGTCTTTCTAGGTCTGTTTTGACCTGTTGAATCCAGAGGATATCTTCAGTCTTATATCTATGACAAAAATTTTTTGGGCAAAGATTATTGATGGAAGTCTTCGAACGATACCGAAAAACTTTTATGTTCCTTTCCGCCTCTGGAAGCCTTTAGATAAGCAACTTGCAACTGGAAACATGCGCCATTTCTGCCGTTTAATGACCTCTTATTAGCTGGCACAATATGCGCTCTCACTATGATCACATGTTTCATGTTGCATTCTAAATTAAAGTTAAGAAAAGTTTTATATGTAATCAGTACTTATGTATAAACTTTTACATAAAATGTGAGGCATTTATTTCATTCGAAGGTGATATGTGCGAATGCAAGCTGGGCAGGTGTAGACTCAATTAATCAGGAAAACGAGTTGTCAACTTAAAAACCGCATCAGCATTCGCAGCACAGGCGGTAGCAAGCAAGGAGTCAATGTCATTGGATCCTAGTGGAACGTGCAGCATGGGCGGACCAAACTTCGCTGCAGTTCATTATGAACTGTGGAATGTATTGTTCGATGTTTATTAAAGTGATCACAGCAGCCAAATAGCTATGTGACCACTTGTATAGATCACATGGATTCATATGAAAACGCAGCCTACAGTCAAATGGAAGCAAGAGCACCCCTATAATAGTTGTGGGGAGGGAAGTTGAGGGTAAACCAGACGGTGCAAAGTATTTCTAATATTTTGAAAGACGAAAGGCAACTTGTAAGTAGCCACAATAAAATTCTAGTATCAACGCTGTTGAAAAATTGCGTAATAGCGAATTTTTAATATTTCTTTGGAAAGAAAAACAACTGAGTACATTAAATTTTTTCCTTTCCTCGGGTGTTAGGGGGACGGGGGTGCAGATCCTCTTGCCCCAGGGGATCGGCGCCCTTGACTGGAAGCGAACGAAACGTGATCATTGTTGAAGACCAGTGCAGCCTGAGTTCCAGTAGACTTAAAGTAAAGTAGCTGGTACCTCTAAATTATTTTATAAATATGTATCAGGATCATCGCCAATTTCTTTAATTTTGTTGTGTGTACGTGTCTCTTAAATGGTCCAGTTCGCGAGTAGTAATTGTAAATGCATATTTTGAAGTTCCTTGCACTGCATTAAGAGTGGGGTGTGCCTTGTTCGATCTAAACACGTATGTACACTGATTTGTTCCTGAAAGCGTAATTGTCCGTCCTCTTTATTTTATGTTCAGCATTGTAATGTAATAAGTTGTAGGGTAATAAAGAATTTTTAATGACTTTTTCTTATAAATTGTGAATCCTACATGTTGTTTTGGTTAAAGATTATCCTTTTACTGCCTTTTATGGAGTTGATACCCAATAGATAGAAAATATGTAAACAAAGTCGTACCACCAAGGGCAGCTGATAGAATGAACCTCAGTTTCTAGCAATTTCGATCGAAACTATAATCATCACCCAAGTGAAAATTTTTGCAGCAGCCTGGTGTCATTCTTTCTGTGACATCAATGAAAATAAAATCATAAAAGACCTTATTACGCCACTGTCGACAGAGATAAATGTATTTCGGCAATTGAGTAATCTTAATATATTTCCCATTTGCCAGTTCACTGCTGCTGTAGTGACGTGGAAAGTTTTGTTTCTTCTACACACAAATTTATTTGCTGGTACTAGACGGAATAAACATCACAGCGTACACTGTCGAGTCTAAAATCGCCAGGCTCCCACTCCTGCTGGTTCCCAAGACGCTCACCATGTAAACTAACAATTTTCACGACCGTATTTTGTTATTACTCCTTTAAATGGTTTCGACCAAGTTTAATTACTGTTTCCGTTTTTCCTGAAACAAGGTAGATGGTTACTCAACTTTTGGAAGACTGATGCCATTCATACCAAACATGGTCGATGGTATTCAGGTCAAACACTGAACACAACACTACAAAACAATTTTTCAGTATTCCGAAGAAATAGCTATCAAGGAAGGAAAATTTCAGTCAAAAGTCTTCTCAGGCTCCATAGACGCAGATCAGTTGTACGGCTCTGTTCGTTTTTGCCAAATACCAGAGGTGGCTCTGAGTCCGGTACAAAATTCCCAATAGAGAATTTTTCGTGGAAAAGGATTCCCCGTCCCACAATTTGCCTCGCCGTTAGCGAAGCCTTTGGCCGGAACTCATGAAAAATTTTAATTCTTGCGCAGTAATGTCCATTATATAAAAAAAAATGCTTGTGTCCGTGTGTGTGTGTGTGTGTGTGTGGTGAACAAGACTATGCTGAAGTTCCTCTAGCTACTGCTTGTCTAGCTGAAAGTTGTCACATTACCCTACGTGTTGTGTCGCAAGTTTTCGTGATTGCATGATACAGGCACTCTTCACTTGTAAAAGTATTTTCACAGAAGCAAAGTTAATTGGGGTAAGTTATTGAACAAAAAAACACATGTAATTCCATTATAACTCTGGAACAAGTCACTGGAGACCACGAGTCCTTAAAACTAAATTTCTCAGGAAATAAAAATATGAAAAAACTCCAAAACTGTGTCTCTGGACGTATCTGCAACTAGCACTCTTTTCTAGTAGTATAGGTCCAAGCCAATAAAGATTGTGTTAATCAATATTTATACACTGACTATAAATTACTGTACGCCATTTATGGTGGCCAGCATCTGAAGAATCCGCTTATTCGTCCAACCGCTACACTAATTTTTTTATCATCGAAGAAGTCCCTATTCTCTGTTCGATTTTTACCTCTCGAAAATTTTATTTCAAATTTGGAGCGTACGTCTTGAGTAAACCTTTTTGTTAGTTCTCTTTCATACAGACCATACACATCATTACACTTCGAAAGATAATCTTCTCAAATTCATTTTTGGCTTCCATTGCACTCTGCATTCGAGTATTAGGCAGCTGGTCCAAAAAATTACATCACTGGTATTATTCAGATAGTACTTATTACTTATTTTCTTCTCTGTTTTTTTCTGTCATGGCTTTCGGTGGGAAGACTGGTTTGATTCAGCTCTCCACGCTACTTTATTCCGTGCAAGTCTATTCATTTCCGAATAACTACTGCAAGCTAAATCGGTTTGAAACTGCCTATGCGTTTTCCCCTAACTCTCGCTCTACATTTTGAATCACCATCCCCCCCTTCCCACCCGCCCACACACGGACACACATACACACAAACAAACGTTCCCCTACATTCCCAAATTCACAGTTTCTTCATACCTCAGGATGTATGTTATTAACCGATAACTTCTTTCAGTGAGGCTGAGCCACCAATTTCGTTTTTCATTAGCCCTGTTCAGTACCTCATCATTAGTTGCTATTATCAGTTACTGTGTAGCATTCTGCTTTAGCACCATATTTCAGAACCTTCCATTCTCTTCTTATCTGAATTGCAAATCATCCACGTTTAATTTCCGTGCAAGGCTAAATCCAGAATAATATCTAGTAAAAAGACGTCCTAAACCCGTACTCTATAGAGGATATTCACAAATTCTTCTTTGACAGAAATGCTGTTTGTATTATAACTAACGTGCGTTTTATATGCTTTCTACTTCTCCGATTATTAGTTACTTTGCAGCCCGATTGGCAAAACTTTCAGCGTCCTGTTTTCTAATCTACTCCCTTCAGCATCACTTGATGAAATCTGACTACATTCTATTACAACAAATTCTTCTTTGTTAGAAATGCTGTTTGTACTATAGCCACTCTGCATTTTATATTTTTTCTACTTCGCCAGTTCTCATTTACTTTGCTGCCCACTTGGCAAAACTCATACACTACTCTGAGTGCCTCATTTCCTAATCTAATTCCTTCAGCATCACTTTACGTAATTCGGCTACATTCCATTACACTTGTTTTAATTTTATTGATTTTCGTCTTATAATTTCGTTTCAAGTTACTATCCATCCCATTCAACTGCCGTTCCAAGTCTCTTTCCTCTCTAATGGAACTTCAACGTCATTTAGAAAGCTCGACGCTTTTGTTTCTTCTTCCTCAAGTTTAGCTGCTTCTCCAAAATCCACCTTGACATCCATTACTCATTGCTCAATGTGCAGAACAAATAATATAGTGGATAGCCTGTGTTCTGAAGCGATTAATCATATTTTCTGTGCTGAGTTACAAACATTTAACTACCCCTCTTATATCCCGGATACAACTTTATCTTTCTAATACATATGAAGGAAACATAGAAACAGGTTAACTTATAACCAGATTAACGAGGTTATGACGCTAAACGGCCCTGGTGACTACGCAAATCTTTTCAATTTACTTGTTGGCTCTCTAGGGGATGATGCTATTGCTCCATTCTTTGCCAGTCTTAGCGTTATATTACGATTTGTTTAATCAATGCAGCTAGCTGGGCCAAAATAAAAATAATAGTATGAACACATACGTTACTTTATTCTATTTCGAGTTCACGTCTACACTCCAGCAGTTTCCCAGTGGAAAAAAACACGAACAGCATGTGTGTGGAACCCTCACCACTTGCTCTGCTTTCGTCACATTTCCGACGAACAAAGTAGTCTCTCCAAAAACGGTAAATTCCACAACTTTCACACATTTTGGCATTCCTAGATTATTTGTATAATAGTAAATTAGTCTGTTTTTTTTCATTAAGCATAATTATTCTCGTCTAGTCCTACGGAAAATTCTTCAAGACATGGGCGCTTGCATACCAGTAAGCTGATATTTCCCTATGGCGCATGAATATCATACCGAAGAGTACACATTTCCGGTGTAAACAACTGACATGCGCCACTAGCCACCGATGTTGTTTTTTTTTTGTTAATCTTTATTACAAACCATAATAATTATACAATATTAACCCACTTCCTTATCTGATTAGTGAGTCATAATAATTATACAACTGGTACTTATATTGCAGCTAGTTACAATTTTGAGGTGAGCTACAGTTAGTGTTACATACAATGGGCATTTAATGTGTAGTATCTAGAGCTTATATCTATTTCTTATAACTAATTCCTATCGCCTGCAGCGTTACATGTGTGGCAGTGAGAGATATAAACCTATTTTGATAGCCTTGTTCATCGAGCTAAACCCGAAGAGCATGCCCCTGGCACTGGGCAGGCCACGATGTTGATTCGCTGCAGTTGCCTAGCATAATTTTTCTAAACTAAGTCCTACAAACTAACTTATCCTACGTCATTTCCGGTGCATGTCCTTATCGGTAGCAGTGACCCCCACTCCCTTTAATCCTGCACGTGGCGGATTCCAACTATGATGGAAAGTCGGCCAGTCCACGCACAGGCGGTATGGGAATAGGGCCCTGGACGCAATCAGTGTTGGTTGTCTCAGTTATTCAGTTCATGTCCCTCAAGTATTCTGTTAAAACTTTCCGTGATACCTCGTTGGCCAAAATTTAGCAACTGGAAAATCTCCTCACATCCAAGTAGTTGATATGTGTCGTGGTTTGGGAGTCTGTCTCGAAATGTAGTCGCAACATCATTGAAGATGGGGCACTCGAAAAACTACATGGTCGGGAGTACCCTCTGACACGCCACAGTCAGACGCGGGTGTAGCCCTCTTCCCAAATCGACATAAGTATGTCGGTAGGGTCCATGGGCAGTGAGAAAATGGATCAGTCCTCGTGTTGGCTCAAAATATTTCATGTCCAAGCGCTCCCTCACATCTGTATGAACTGGAAAGTTCTACGTCCGATTTCTTCTACCTCCCAAGACTCCTGCCAAAGTTCCTCCCCTCTTTTTCTTATTTCCCTTTTGTCCTCCACCCTTACACCCATGATGTCTACAACTTTCTCATATTTTCCCTTTTTTTGCCCAGTACCAAGCTGCTTTTTCCCGTATTTTCTGTGCTGAGTTACAATCATTTAACTACCCCTCTTATATCCCGGATATAACTTTATCTTTCTAAGTCATATGAAGGAAACATAGAATAAGGTTAATTTATAACCAGATTAACGATGTTATGACGCTAAACAGCCCTGGTGACTGGGCAAAGTTATAAGATATACATGAAAGGAAATTATTACAAGTCGTCCGACCTCCTGACAGTCTGGAGAGGCGTCTAAAGATGATAGCGCCAGACACTACTTGCAATCATATAATGAAGGATTTCACGACCGGATGTTTCAGCTGCTGAGAATTTTTCCGGGTTGTATGGCCGCGGTCCATGGAACTCTTCAACACCTGACGTTTCGTCCAAGGCTACGTTGGACATCTTCGGAGGTGCTCCAGGTTATGCTGAGTCTTGCCGACTGACGCAATACAAGATGCATTAAGTTACGGGGCGCAGGTGATACGCGTATGCTCGTGACACAGCGAAAAGGCTCGTGTGTTTCGAAATAGGGCAAACACTCCGGCACGAGACTAGCATCTCGTCCCAGCCGGCCGGGGCAGTAAATCCGGCAGACGGCAGACAAATTCGCAGGTTTCTGGCGCGGACGGGCGGCATCCATCGCGGCCGCCTCCATCTGGGCCTCAGCCTCCGCCTCCCGCACACGGGCAGGCCAGGGGCAGAGTCGCGGTGCGCTTGACGAGTCGCACGCCAACTGGGAAGCAGGCGGGGGCGGAGGAGGCTGCTAATTTCACACACGGCGCAGCAGACACGGCGATGCGCCGTCAGCCGCCGGGCCCAGAAATAAAAAGTAGTCAGCGCCGGTGCGGGGAGGGGTGGTCCACCAGCGGCGGCGGCGGCAGCGGCAGAACAAAAGACAAAGAAAAGGGGCGGCGAGCGGAAAAAGGCGGAGGGAACGAAAAGATTCTCTGTGCGGCGCGCCGGGGCGCCGGCCGCAGAAAGACAGAGAGAGAACAGTTCCCAAGTCCGTTCCCGGCGTAGATTGAAAACACGAGAAAAATGACCAGCGGCCCCGTCTGTCTGTGCGTCAGCCTAGCGGGCGGCGGGGAGCGGGGGCGGCTTATTCGTGTGGGCGAGGCGCGCGGCCTGCGATGGCCGCGGAAAGCAGCGAACTAATCAAACTTTGATAGTCCTAACAGCTCTCCCTCGCCGTGACCCGGCCGCGGAGGTGGAGAGGGCGAGAGGGTGAGCGAGAGGGACCGAGAGAGCGGAAGAATGGCGAGGGGCGGGAGGAGGTGTCCAATCTTCAGGGTAGGCCGCTGCAGATGGACCCGGCGGGGCAGCGGCTGCGGGCGCGAGCGAAACAAAAAGCACAAGGAGAGCAAATGCTTTACGACCTGCTTGAATGGTGTACAGTAATTGGGTAGCCGGCCGCGCCGTGACCAGAAAGAATACTGCTGTGTCCACCGGGCTGGGCGCCGGCCGCGGCCGTAAACCACCGCCGGAAGGGCGCGCTGCGTCTCGCAGAAACGGTTGCGCTTTGCCAGAGCAAGCTTCGTCTCGCTGTTCCTCAGTTCACACTTTACAGGTCACCACTAACAGCCGGCTTAGAACCTGCAGCTATTTACAAATCTCTCGAAGGCGTCTCCATTCAGAACGCGATGTAAGTTACTACGACTTTGTAAACCCACTTATTCTTGATCTCTGGGCTGTCTAGTTCTGAGAATGTATAAGTCAAAAGACTTCGAGTTGATACCGTTACTCTTCCGATAACAGTCGACGTTTGTGATCAAACAACTGAGGGGATCGAAAAAAAAAAAACAGTAACAGAAATACACTGAAGAGCCAAAGAAACTGTTACACCTGATTAATATCGTCTAGGGTCCCCGCGACCACGCAAAAGTCCCGCTACACCACGTGACACGGACTCGACTTATTACTGAAGTAGTGGTTCAAATGGTTTAAATAGCTCTGAGCGCTATGGAACTTAACATCTGAGGTCATTAGTCCCATAGAAGTTAGAACTACTTAAACTTAATTAACCTAAGAACATCACACAAAAAAATGGTTCAAATGGCTCTGAGCACTATGGGACTTAGCTTCTGAGGTCATCAGTCCCATAGAACGTAGAACTACTTAAACCTAACTATCCTATGAACATCACACACACATACAGGCCCGAGGCAGGATTCGAACCTGCGACCGTAGTGATCGCGATGTTCCAAACTGTAGCATCTAGAACCGCTCGGCCACTCCGGCCGGCGACATCACACACATCCATGCCCAAGGCAGGATTCGAACCTGCGACCGAGCAGTCGCGTGGTTCCCGACTGAACCGCTTAGAACCGCTCGGTCACCGCGGCCGGCTGTGAAGTATAAACTCTTGGTTAATATTCCAGACACTGAATATAATTAACAAAAGGAGAAAATAAGAGAATGGAGCAGGTAAATGGGCGTACAAATGTCTAAAATCGCGACTGACAGGAAGTGCAAAATGGCAAAGCAGGAATAGTTAGAGGAGAAATTCAAAGCTGCAAAAGCACATATTATTACGGGAGAGATAGATGCTGCCTATTGGATGATTGAAAAAACATTTCGAGAAAAGAGAAGCAAGTATACGAATATCAAGAGCTCAGACGGAGAGCAGAGAAGGGAAGGCAGAAAGATTGAATAAATGTAAAGAATGGCTGGTCGAATTAGAAGACAGTACTTTGGAACGCCGAACAGGAAGTTGATGATGAGGAGTCGGGAGATGCAATACTGTGAGAAGCATCTGACACACCACAAGAAGACTGAAGTCGAAAGAAGGTACTGCAATAGAAGGCATTCCCCAAAATGATTGAGATATGTGAGTGATTGTAATTATTAAATCTGGAACGCAATATATAGCAGGCAATTAAAATACCCTCAGACTTCAAGAAGAACTTAATAAATTCAGTTTCAAAGAAGACAGGTGCTAAGATGTATAAGTAAAACAGTTAAATAAGTCATGGTTGCAGAATACAGTGACACATTATTACAGAAGAACGGCAAACTGGTAGAAGCCGACACTGGGGAAGACCAGTTTGGGTTCCGGAGAAATGTAAGAGGACGCAAGGAAACACTACGTCTATACAATTTGTAGATTTAGAAAAAGTTATTGACATTATTTACTGGCTGCACTCTTTGAAATTCTGAAGGTTGCATAGACAGAAATACAGGGAGCGAATAGTTATATGCAAATTGTGCAGCCATCAGTCTGTGAAGTTCGTGAAAATAGAGCAGTATTTACGATGTGAATGTGACAGTGTTTCAGCCTATCCTCGATATTTGCATTGAACAACCAGCAAAAACCACGAAGCACAAATTTGAAAAGAGAATTAAAGTTCAGGGACCTGGAAGACACTTAAACGAAATCGATAGTGCTTCGTATAGAGATAAAAATACGAATATGCACATACGTAAAACAAAGGTAATGGAATATAGTCGAATTAAATCAGACGATGCTGAGGGAATTTGATTACCAAGTCAGGCACTGAAAGTACCGACGAAATAACTGATGATGATCGAAAAAGAGAGGATAAAGAATGCAGACTAACAGCAGCAATTCTGAAATAGGGAAATGTGCTGATACTGAATATAAATTTAGGTAGCAGTATGTCTTATCTGGATGTATTTGTCCGTGTAGGAAAGCGAAAAGTGGACAATACATAGTTTAAAAAGGCACGAAGAATAAATTTGCAGAATGATTAACAAATGATGAAAAACTGAGTCAAATCTGGAAGAAACAGATATTCATGGTACATCTTGATTAAAACAAGGAATTGATTAACAGAGCAAGTGTCGAGGCGTCAAGGAATCTTTTGTTTGCGTAATGGAGGGAAGTGTGTGTGTGTGTGTGTGTGTGTGTGTGTGTGTGTGTGTGTGTGTTTGTACTTGTGTATGTGTAAGGTTGGAGGGGGGGGGGGGGGGTTGTAGGAGACCAAGACTTCACTACTGTAAGCAGATTCAAAATTATGTCGGATGCAGTAGTAAAAAAGAGATGAAGAGAACTTGCACAGGATCGACTAACGTGGAGAGCTGCATCAATCCAGTCTTCGGACTTAAAACCACGACAACAACTTACCCATACACTGAACTCAGCAAAGATTGTGCATTAGGAGCTACGAATAAAAAAAGTAGAAAGAACAAATGTTCGCTTTTCACGTAGTGACAGTTTATAATACAGTTATGCTAAAGAGCATCATTCCTCTCGTCACTACAGCACCCTCACATACTGCGCTGTACGCATGTATCAAACGTATGTGTTAGAAGTAAACGCCTCTTAGCTACAAAATGTTAGACCTAATGAAACTGAGTGCAGTCATTAGGTTGAGCGTAAACAGTATGTCTGCAAGTACACTTAAGTATACGTACAAGATTTGGACAAAAATATAGACAGATGTTAGTCTGGATTGCGCTGTTGTGACTGACCCAGAACGAGTCGTGTGCAATGTCCTCAATACGTCATACGTTTCAGTCTTGTTCAGAAATCTTCTGTGGAGTTGTGACTGTGTTATGTCGGAGATAAGAGACTTCTGAAGTGAGAATATTGCTGGCGCTTGTATGGTGGTTTTTTCCGTAACAAGGTATCCGCAGTGTTTGAGGTTCGAATCCTACCTCGGGCATGGATGTGTGTGATATCCTTAGGTAAGATAGGTTTAAGTAGTTCTAAGTTCTAGGAGACTGATGACCTCAGCAGTTAAGTCCCATAGTGCTCAGAGCCATTTGAACTATTACCGAGTACGGGAAAAGCGGAAAAAACATCATCCGCTGTCACAACGCTGACGAAAGTATGTGTTGAGTGAGTGTGGCAAATGGTCATTAAAGAAGATACTGACGAAAAAAAGAGGACGGCAGCTGAAAAAGTCAGTGCACAACTAAATATTGCTCTCGCAAATCTTGTCAGCACCAAAACAAGAGGAAGGGAACTCCATAAGCAGGAAATTCCAAAACCAGTCATCAGTAATGAAAATACACGAAACAGGAAAACGTGATGCCGAAGCTTGGACTATGGCTCAGTGGTAGAGAGTCATTTGCTCGGATGAGTCTTTTTTCACACTGTTTCAACTACTGGCCGAGTATACGTCCTAAGAGTGACGTATGGCGTGATTCGGTAGTGATTTGGGCTGACATATCGTGTTATTCCATGGGCCTCGTGATTGCTCTAGAAGGTCGCGTTACAGCCAAAGTTAAGTGAGCATTTTGGCTTATGTACATTCCATGGTGCAACGTTTGGTCGCCAATGGTTATCAAATGTTCCAAGACGACGGGCCCTAATTGCCGAGGAGAGGTTTTGTGAGCAAGAGTATGAACTGTTGCATCTCCCCTGGCCATCACAGGGGATCCCTGTTTTATTGAGTCTATGTGAACTACTTTGGATATGAGTGATCGTTATACAACTCCATCATCGTTCCCTGCACTTTCCACCATTTTGCAGGATGAATGGTATGAGGTTCCCTTGAAAACCAGTATTTATCAAGTCCAGAACGACTGAAAGCGGTTTTGAACGACAACTGATTTCCTGTATCGTATGAAGTATGGTGATGATGATGATGATGATGTTTGATTTGTGGGGCGCTCAACTGCGCGGTCATCAGCGCCCGTACCAAGTCCCAATTTTTACATAGTCCAATTGTTTTTACACAGTCAAATCGAGCCACAGTCACGAATGATGATGATGATGATGAAACGATGAGGACAACACAAAAACCCAGTCTCCGGGCAAAGGAAATTCCCAACCCGGCCGGAAATTGAATTCGGGACCACGTGATCTTTGGGCAGCAATGCTGAAGTATGGTGATGTTTCGTGTTTTCGGTGTTTCAATATTTTTGTCCACCCCTGGGCGCACTCGATGAGCCACTGTACAGTTTTGGGAGGAAGATATTTTGTACCAGTAACAACAGTTCCATGTGCATACAGAGAGAAGAAAAAACAACAGTGAAACATTTATGCCTCCTAAACTTTATTTCCTTATTCTAATGATTCTTATTCGAGAGATATCGTAGAGGCAGGAAAACTGTCGTAGAGGTTTCTTCGAATAACCGAAACAAAACTTCATGGCAGATTAATAGTGTGTGCCGGACCGAGAGTCGAACATGGGACCTTCACCTTTGGCAGCAATGTGCTTCACCAACTGAGCTCCCCGGGCACGACTCACGACCCGCCTGCAAAGCTTTACTTCTGCCAGTACCTCATCTCCTTTCTTCCAACTTTCTCGCGAAAGGAAGGAGCCGGGGTCCAACAAACAGCTTTAATCTGCCATTAGCACACAGTCCGTTGTGGATGAAAATTCATTCTGGGCATTCTGTACCCAACAACATTACTGAAAGACAATGTCACCTGTCGTCCAAAGATTTCCGTGTAAGGTACATGTGCATTAATGTCACGCTTTCGTGTGTGATGAATTGGTATGCTACGTTCCTAGCAGCACGTATCTGAATTCGTTCGATGCCTGCTGTCAGCCCAACTTGACAAGGTTTCCAAAGATTGAAAACCACTCTACAATTGGACACACGTTCATGTTGTGTGCAGTTTCCTTTAATTTTCCGGGCCGACCGGCGTGGCCGAGCGGTTCTAGGCGCTACAGTCTGGAACCGCGCCACCGCTACGATCGCAGGTTCGAATCCTACCTCGTGCATGGATATGTGTGATGTCCTTACGTTAGTTAGGTTTAAGTAGTTCTAAGTTCTAGGGGACTGATGACCTCAGAAGTTAAGTGCCATAGGGCTCAGAGCCATTTGAACCATTTGTGTGTGACGACTGTCTGTGTTAATGAACACCATATTACTGCCTTGATATCAATTTCTTATGTTAATTTCTTTCGCCTTTTAAATTTACAACTTAGTCTTGAGAAGTCTGCAACTTGTGGTCTACATTCCGCTTAAAATTATTTTCCGATTGCCGTTTCAGGGAATCAAGTGGTAGGGGGCAGCCTTCATCCAATCGTAGTTTTCTCAAACATCAAGTACTCATCATGTTGCTTGTTTTGTAGGTACGTGAAATCAGTCAATCACAATGTAACTTTAATCAGAGTATAATGGTTAATATCGCTTCCTCTAGATAATAAGTCCCGAGTTCGATTCCTGGCCAGAGCTGAAATTTTCTTTGATCGGAGAATGGGAGTTTGTGTTGTCCTAATTGTTTCATCTCGTATTCAACGGTGCATAAGTCGCCGAAGTGGTAATTCGCACCAGGCAGCCGAACAACTCTTCGATAGAATCACCCTATCAGTAATGCAATGAAATCATTTCGTTGTTGATTTACAGAAGTTGACATATTTTAAACATATACTTAAGCATATATCGAATATAGTTAAATATACATTCTGAATATGAGGAAATGGTAGAGATATTAGCATATTTTCATTGTTCTTGCCCTTGGTGACCATCTCCTTCCACAAATCCAGAAATATCTTGGAGAACAGCACAACATTTCAAGTACAATGAAGTGTATAGTTCCCTTCTGAATAAAAATCCAAGCAGCGGAATTCTATGTTAAGGGTATAAGAGCACTGTTCCGCACGCCCCGTAGAGCCTGGAGAATAGTGTTGGTTTTGTAGAACAATTTTCAAACAGTGTGTGGGTGTGAATCTCCTAATTAATTATTGATCTTATCTTCTATGCTCTTATCTAACATATTTGACAGTGTGAATGGGGTTCGCACCATAAAGTTTCCCTCAGTATTATGCTAGATCATATTTGGTGTTGAAAAACGAGTGATGATATCTGAAGCTCTTACAAATGATTATAATAAGTAAGGAAAATTTTTTATTTGTTGTACATCATAATACTGTGCTAACAGAACACATTTTTTGCCGAGTCACCTTTCCAAATGTCAACCCATTGATTATATCCGACACGTGGGTGGAAATATCTTTGACTACCCTTCCACGTAAATGGTTTACGCCTGGACTTCGACGCAGAACAATACTGATAGGCAATCCTGCGCTCTTCTCCCCCTCCCCCTTCCTCCATAAAGTTTCTGCCCGCTATTTGTTTTACACAGGTTTAATAAAAATGAAACGTTATTGAAAGATATTGTTTAATTTAATTACAGTAATGAAAAATATTGCACACAATAAATTACATATCTCAATGCAGCAAATTAATTGTAAATTATATAGGCTTTGAAATGGAAATTAAAACTAAATATCATTGTTTATGGCACTTACAGATTTTGTTTACTCCTCACAGATTATTAATAGTGCATAAATCATTAATTGTAAATAAAAGAAAGAATGACAATTATATACAGCTGGCTAAAGACACAACGGTTAAAAATCCCCCTAATATTATTAATCAGCCACAGAAAATTTATTTTTGAGTATTTTTGTTTACCCAGCAGACCTTGCAATCGGAACTCGGAAGAAGTTAAAAGTACTCGCTGGAGGGGCAAATAAATTAAACGGATTGTACCGTCTGAGTACAGAATATGGATTGAGAGGAAACCTATGAAAAACGAAAGTAATGAGAACTAATAGAAATGAGAATATCAAAAAACTTAACATCATAATTGTTGATCACGAATAGACGAAGTTAAGAAATACTAGTACACTGTAAGAAAAATAATCTCTGACAAGCGAGGCAAGGAAGACATAAAAAGGTAACTATCACAGTGACAGAGGGAATTCCTGGCCAAGAAAAGGCCTTAATTTGTGGAAGAAAGTTCTGGAAATAGACGTTTGGTGCGCTGCAGTGGGAAAACCGGAACAGAAGAGAATCAAGTTTTTGAGATTTGGCGCTAATGAAGAGACGGTTTTTCGCAGAATCGGCGAAGAAAGGAATACATGGGAAATACTGACAAGAATGACAAGAAGGGACAGGATAATAAAACGTCTGTTAAGACATCAGGAAATAATTTCCATGGTACTAGAGCGAACTGCAGAGGATAAAAATTGTAGGGGACGACAGAAATTGAAATGCACTCAAGAATGTATTTAGGATGTAAGGTGTAAGTACTACTCCAAGATGAAAGGTTTAGCGCAGGATAGGAATTCATCGCAAGCCGCATGAATCCAGATATAAGACTGCTCACTCAAAAAAAAACTTTTGACATTCTTTCTGGATGCCACGATGGTCGGTAGTGTCTACATCGCCGTACCGTCGATTTGCTTTTTTAGTCGGTTAAGCAAAGTCAAAGTTTTCCTATAGGCCTAGATTGGTGCAGATTCACAGATATGCACAAAGAAACAGCATGTTATTAATCTGAATGTTAGTTGCCAACGGTATTCCGTAAACCGCTACAGCACTTCTCAAAGTTTTAGGGTAACTGTTTCCTAACAGGATAACGAATCGTGTTTTTTGGAAGATGTGTGTCACGTCTTCTCGACAGAGTGGCCACAAAGTCCCATTACCCCATTGATGTTAACAAATTTTTGTTTCTTACTGTTGCTGATATACATCTAAGTCATGGCTAATGAGTCCACTTACATCACGGAGGAACGGATCGTACTGAGCACGTGGACTCACGAACGACCCCACAAAGGAAAATGAAAAGGGGGTATTCAGCATGATTTCACGCCAATGTTTCAGAATACTTCCCCATCAAAAACAACAATTTTACGGTAGGAGCGAAAGTTCTTTGCTTAAAAGACAACATAGCTCAGGACTACTACCAACACGACTCGACACCTGTATGGAGGCTGCAGCTCTGTCAAACTTTCGCCAAAAACATTCTAATCATTAGCAGTCACAGGAATTAAGAGTTTCATACTCGACTTTACGTTAAAAAGGCATTTCAACCTTCGTTTGTAACCGAACTGGGTGATAACGACATGCAAAAGTATCATCAGCCTTCAGACCGATTTCTCGATGTCAATACAACTCATTCATCAAGGGGGAAGTGCTTTTCTCGGATGAGTGTACGATTCACCGCAGTCAAAAAGTGAGAAACGTTTATTTCAGAAGTACAGAAAACCAACATTTTTATGAAGAACTTGAATACAACCACTACATATCATGATGTCGGGTGGCATGTTTGCCATCCACTTGGTGGGTCCACGTTTATTTGACGATGCTTGTGAATTACATTGCGTATCTCATCATGTTATGTGATTGGTTTATTCCACATCTGCAAGAACAGGGACTGCTCGGTCGTGAACGGTTCCAGCAGTATGGAGCACCGGTCCATTAATCTACTGCCGTCCGACCAGTGAGATATTTCCTCATAAATGGGTTGAACGTGGTTCTGTTGTCATACGTCACGAGACAGTTGACGACCTTGAGGATGATGTTCGACATGCTTTTACTGCCCTCACGACAGCACTGTTGAAAAGAATTTCAAATTGTACATGAAGGAGAATCATACTCTGTTATGAAAGCGTCTGTGTGCACACAGACTTTCTGGAATAAAGAGTAAAGAACGATCACACTACCTCAAAGTTGCCCTCTGCCATGATTCCACATTAAGACAATGCCATCATCTATGACTATGTGGGCTTGGGATAGGGGGATAATGTGACTTTGTGATCACTCTGTACATTACCTGATTTTCCACTAGAGCTAATTCCAACCAGCATTCAAAAATTCTATTGAACTGTCGTAACGATAGAAACCAGAAAGTTGTTTTTTTTATTATTAAAATACACACTCAAGAGTTCGCAGAACACTGATTAAATGCTGCGTGCGAGATATTTCTAGGCAGTCGAAGGGCACAAATTTTTTTGCGCTGTTTGTCGCTGCAATCTATTAGCCGTATCTGAAAATAAAAAAGTACTGCAACTGTTTTTTTCACCGAAGGTGCAGTTAAACAAATGTTGGGTGTTGGTTTAAAAATGAGACGTTACAAACTGAAACGTTATAGTCATTATTCCTAATATTCCACAATAGTAATCCTTAGAGCAACTAAATTTATCAATGTATTGTCTTAAACAACCAACAACATACATTCAGCCACTAACACAAGACAAAACACTCGGCAGAGGCTAACATAACAAATGCATCAAATACAGGTGCGTCCTTGTATATGTGTGTGTGTGTGTGTGTGTGTGTGTGTGTGTGTGTGTGTGCGAGCGTGAGAGAGAGAGAGACAGAGAGAATTAAAACGAAAGTGGTCGTCATGGCGTCTTATATAGCTGTGACATTAAACTAGCGTAAGACTTCGTTGATTCCATGCTGTCTGGCTGATTCATATAAATCTTTAAAGTTCTGTTAATATCACTTTTTCCTTCTAATTTTTGCATTTTAGTGTCAGAAATACGAGTCCGACCTTATCCATGGTTGTGCAGTCAGTATTAATCAGCATTATGTTAAATACTTCAATACATGACGACGCTCGTCTCTGTCATCAATTAATCGATCGTATACGGTTTGCTGCAATACGTTAAAAATACGAAAATCACGAAAGATCGTAGAGGCTAGTGTCAATGGTACTGACTCGTGTCATGTGTCCTTTTGGACACATATTTAGGCTATTGTGAATACTGAAGTCGACACTAGTTCCCAAAAACAAGGATACGGCAACCTTCATTTAATGAAATTATCCTTTTTAAAGTGCAATTCATTATTATACACTCCTGGAAATGGAAAAAAGAACACATTGACACCGGTGTGTCAGACCCACCATACTTGCTCCGGACACTGCGAGAGGGCTGTACAAGCAATGATCACACGCACGGCACAGCGCACACACCAGGAACCGCGGTGTTGGCCGTCGAATGGCGCTACCTGCGCAGCATTTGTGCACCGCCGCCGTCAGTGTCAGCCAGTTTGCCGTGGCATACGGAGCTCCATCGCAGTCTTTAACACTGGTAGCATGCCGCGACAGCGTGGACGTGAACCGTATGTGCAGTTGACGGATTTTGAGCGAGGGCGTATAGTGGGCATGCGGGAGGACGGGTGGACCTACCGCCGAATTGCTCAACACGTGGGGCGTGAGGTCTCCACAGTACATCGATGTTGTCGCCAGTGGTCGGCGGAAGGTGCACGTGCCCGTCCACCTGGGACCGGACCGCAGCGACGCACGGATGCACGCCAAGACCGTAGGATCCTACGCAGTGCCATAGGGGACCGCACCGCCACTTCCCAGCAAATTAGGGACACTGCTGCTCCTGGGGTATCGGCGAGGACCATTCGCAACCGTCTCCATGAAGCTGGGCTACGGTCTCGCACACCGTTAGGCCGTCTTCCGCTCACGCCCCAACATCGTGCAGCCCGCCTCCAGTGGTGTCGCGACAGGCGTGAATGGAGGGACGAATGGAGACGTGTCGTCTTCAGCGATGAGAGTCGCTTCTGCCTTGGTGCCAGTGATGGTCGTATGCGTGTTTGGCGCCGTGCAGGTGAGCGCCACAATCAGGACTGCATACGACCGAGGCACACAGGGCCAACACCCGGCATCATGGTGTGGGGAGCGATCTCCTACACTGGCCGTACACCTCTGGTGATCGTCGAGGGGACACTGAATAGTGCACGGTACATCCAAACCGTCATCGAACCCATCGTTCTACCATTCCTAGAGCGGCAAGGGAACTTGCTGTTCCAACAGGACAATGCACATCCGCATGTATTCCGTGCCACCCAACGTGCTCTAGAAAGTGTAAGTCAACTACCCTGGCCAGCAAGATCTCCGGATCTGTCCCCCATTGAGCATGTTTGGGACTGGATGAAGCGTCGTCTCACGCGGTCTGCACGTCCAGCACGAACGCTGGTCCAACTGAGGCGCCAGGTGGAAATGGCATGGCAAGCCGTTCCACAGGACTACATCCAGCATCTCTACGATCGTCTCCATGGGAGAACAGCAGCCTGCATTGCTGCGAAAGGTGGATATACACTGTACTAGTGCCGACATTGTTCATGCTCTGTTGCCTGTGTCTATGTGCCTGTGGTTCTGTCAGTGTGATCATGTGATATATATTTGACCCCAGGAATGTGTCAATAAAGTTTCCCCTTCCTGGGACAATGAATTCACGGTGTTCTTATTTCAATTTCAGGGAGTCTATATTCAGTACGGCCTTTCCAAACATAAATAGGATGAGTTTCTAAACGTATCTTCTATGATTCAGGTTCCTTAAGAGATACGCAAGAATGTACAAGAGAGACTATTTTCAGAAAGACATTCTCCTCCCAGAATGTCACTGATATCTTTAATCGGTGTTATGGCTACATCATTACAAAATTTCACATAAATAGTGAATATTAAGAGCTAGAATTCATTTTTATAATATCATTAAATGCTCAGCATTTTATTTGTCTAAATCTAGAATGACATCGCTCGCAGTGCCGACAAACATACCTCATGCTTCGCAGTTGCCCGAAGTGTTGTTGTAATTCACGTACAGAATCACCTTTTACAGCATACGAACGTAAACTATACTCACAACTTTCATTCATGACCCTCTAATAGTTATGTCCACCTTCCCCTTTTGGAGACCGTAAAAATGTTGAAAGAACGAAGTGCTTCAAACACAAAACAGAATCTGTATGCTAGCCACGTTGAATGAATTCTGCAGGCTGAGTCAAATAAAATATTTCTAAACGAAGCATCCACCTCAATAGTACTCACGTAATTGCTCTTTCAGTTGATGTTATTGAGTGATTCGTTACTTTCCACAAACGTTCAGTTACTACAATACATTTTAGTGTGGCAAAAACCTTCCCAGAACATTGTCACATTAACACTTTACACTGCTAGGCAACGACCTTCATCGATTGCATCAAAGATATGATTATTTCCACCTTTTAATACGTACTATATTCAAACGGCAGTAACCTATGAAATTTGTTGTAAACGGGTCTCACCCCGAGGTAGGGATAAATATCATTATGTGACAATCACCAATTTGTTTTGCCTGATATAGCTTTTGCGTAATCGGTCATTATGCTGCCGTTATGGACGAAAATGATAGGGCTGCACGGAATGAAACTGCATTGTGTGACTGGACTTCATTATACCTGTTACCCTGGAAGCCCTTGGATGGCCTAGTGAAGAAGTATATTTCAGGTAAAAAACTGGTCTTACATGGAGTTATTTAAGTAGCTAATGAGTTAGGATTCTATCATTTGCATTTATCCTCACTATTTTTTTATTATCACTTGATCATCAGCATTGAGTAGGGCGCTCAATTATCTCTCATTTTCAATAGCTTCCTCCCAAGTAATTGCCAGAGCATCTCTGTAGATACTGATGTGTGCTGAGGTTATTCTGCATCCTTATTTGGCTGCTTGGTTTGTACATATCTCTGATGACCACTTTCCAGTAGTATCTACAAAAGACCTTGTGTCATTGTATTCAATTCTGAATACTTTTATCAGATGCCACTGATAATTCATTTTACACATTATCTCCCACTGCATTTTAATATAATCTAATACTTACACGAAAAAAATCTATGAACGCTTGGCATGCCTCTAAATTGAAATCTCTCCTTCTTATATTACGCGTTTTACGTGTATGTACATACTGCTGAAACATCTATTAAGTGCACGGGAGAGAATACTTAGCGTTAAACAACATATTAGGATATTTTCCCATTCCCAATCGCGTATTGAGTATTGCAACAATTACTGCTCGATTGCCTTGTACACATTGTAATTAGCCTAACCTAATCTTCGAGGTCCATTTGTGGACCTGAAGAATGTCTGTAGATCAGGGGTTCCAAAATTTTTCTTCTGACAGAACACTTTGAGAATCCCGCTACTTTGATGAGACACCTTTTTTATTTTCAAGGTTAATAAAATTTCAAAAAATGAGAAAACTTGCTATATTCAGTAATTAATTCAATTTTAAACAGTAACTACCACCAAAAATCGGAAGAAAATCTCCATCTTAATAATAGCTTTTCGCATAGAACTTATTCGCTTTGTGCTGAGGACCAGTGATCCGCACAACACAGCTTCTAGAAACCTGCTCTAGATGCTTCACTTAGTACTGATTTTTGAAACTTTCAAAGTCGGCTTTTATGTGAGGTATAACTGTAGCCACTATTGGAATCAGTGAGTAAATTTCCTTTGTGGCTTACTTATGTAAAAATTTTAGCTACATTAAAAGACAGGGTTTCGAATATGTATGTTTAACAGGATCAATGTTAAAATTTTTGAAACCACAATATACACAAATACTTAAGCATGAAATGCATCGTGTTTCTGGAATAAAATCTCAGTGACTGAAGCATTCTTTGTTGCTGTTGCACGAAAGTAATAGTCACGGCAACATTATTGTCAGTAATCAGTAACAAACAAATTCAATATTTGGTTGAGCTGACCGATTGCATTTGTAACTCATTGATGTAGTAGTCATACTGTTGTAGTCATACAACACTACTTTACTTCATTTAGTAAAGTGTACTGTTTTACTTTTCTACAGATTTAAAGCAAATTGTGGATATCTGCACCACTTTGAAATCTTATTAATATCTGACTGGATATTTGTGTAGTTTTTTTTCAGATAATACTTCATAATAGACAACTGTTTTACCAGCAAAAAGTCCTAAGTTACTATTAATAAACATCTACCAGATCATTAAATACAATATAATTTACATTAAAAACATTGTCACTGAAACATCATTCTAATTGGAAGCCCAACTGTTCTTAAAATAGCACCTGCGCCTGAGGCATTTCGGAGGCTTTCATTAATTATGTTACCACATACTTTAGTCGCTGAATCCAAAGAGTAATATCTTTGTTATTGTTGGGGTTATTCCGGTCTTCTCTACCAAAAGGGATCCATCCACCTAATGTTTAATTGCTTCTCTAATTAGGAAGAATTAAGGCCAAAGTGAGAGGTGTCGTAAATCGCGCTCTGGGTAAGTATGCGACGAGTAAGTGGGTTAAGGACGGAAAATACCCACCGTTCTATAATAACAAAATTCAGAAAATGCTGAGGAAGCATAGGCTGTAGCACTCTCAATTAAAAAAAACAAACAAAAAAACAAAAAAAACGCACAAATGACGACATGCCTAAGTTATTAAAAAATCGGGCGTCTGTAAAGCGTGAAGCATGCTAGAACCACCATCATATCTTAGCAAAAGATCTTGCCGAGAACTAAGTAAAATTGCTAAGCAGGTCGAAGGCTTTTGTCCAGACACTCGTTCACCAGTCTGGAGTGGCAATAAAATACAGCAAAAGGAAAGCTGAAGTTTTAAATTTCTCGTTTAAGAAATCATTCACACAAGAAGATTGTACCAACATACACTCCTCCGTCAGTCGCACCAACTCCCGTATGGAGAACATAGTATTAGGCATTCATGGCGTAGTGAAATAAGTGACGGAGTTGAAAATAAATAAGTCATCAGGTCCAGGTTGAATGTCAGTTCGGTTTTACAGACAGTATTCTGTGACGTTGGCCCCTTATTTAGCTTGCTCTTATCTCTAATCTCTTGTCCAGTACAAAGACCCAAGTGACTGGAAAAATGCGCAGGCGATTTCCATATATAAGAATGACAAAATAACGGGATTGCAAAATTACAGACCAATACATCGTTAAGATCGGTTTGCTGCAGAATTCTCTGGAAGTATTCACAGTTCGAGAGCAGTATAATATAATATAAATTTCGTTGAGAGAGGCAACGTTCAGTCTACAAATCAGAATCGATATAGAAAGCATCGCCCGTGCGAAACTCGGCTTGCACTTTTCTCACACGATATCGTGAGAACTATGGATGAAGGATAGCAGGCAGATGGAAAACGTTTGACACAATGGGCCACTGCAAACTGTTAACGAAGGTCCGAGCATACGAATTACGTTCCCGTATCCGCGTTGAAGCATTTTATTACAACTGTGTTTTGGAAGATGGGTTGTTTCTCGAGTGAACTGCACATCGGAAAGTGGACCATCGTAAAAAATTATTTGTATGAAGCGCATATTTAATTTTATCGTGTCGTATGATAACACTGTCTAGCGTTGGTCCCTCCTGTTTCGTGGACACTTGTGGTTCTTTCAGTCACGGCTGCGCGGTTTAGAAATCAATCGAGGCTGCCGCGAGATTAACGCGGGCGCGCCGGTTGGGGGGAGAGACGGCGCGGGTCTCCGCGATTACAGGAGCCGCCGGCAGCGCAGACGGCTCTGCTGGCTTTACGACGCGGTTTTTTTTACCCCAGCTGCCTCAGCCGCCGCTTTACCGCCCGGCAGTAAGCCCCGCCGCGCGCAGATAAAAGAACGGCGCCGGATAATTGTCTTGATTTGCTTGAGACTTAGCCCGCCAGGTACTAAAGTTTAGTTTACTTCTTGTTTGAGAGCAGCTGTAAAGCCCCGCCCATCTCTGGGTACAATCACTCACAATAATGGAAAGGGACGGCGCAGCCTGCTGCTGCTGCCGCGACCTTCGTTTTGTTGTCCAGAGCCGCACTGTCCCGCTGCGAATGAAGGACCTCTCTCACTCTCTCTTCTGAGTCCCGTCCCAGTTCCACTCTCTCTCTCTCTCAACCTCTCCGGTTCCCCTCCACACACAGACACACACACACACAGAGAGAGACATAAAATCTAGCTGTTTATCTTCAGTCTTTAATCATAACTCAACAATGTGCCTGATCATTTTCTGCTTATTACAGTTACGAAGGTGAAGTTGTAAGGACTTGAAAGTAATATAGAAAATGGAAACGGACGTAAGTGAAGATGAGGTGGACTTACATGGGCGACATTCTCTCGGAATTACTGTGACCTTTTGGAGCCAGCCATGATGGTTCAAATGGCTCTGAGCACTATGGGACTTAACATCTTAGGTCATCGGGCCCCTAGAGCTTAGAACTACTTAAACCTAACTAACCTAAGGACATCACACAACACCCAGCCATCACGAGACAGAGAAAATCCCTGACCCCACCGGTAATCGAACCCGGGAACCCGGGCGTGAGAAGCGAGAACGCTACCGCACGACCACGAGATGCGGGCGGAGCCAGCCATGAGAGCCGGCCGGAGTGGCCGAGCGGTTCTAGGCGCTTCAGTCTGGAACCGCATGACCGCTACGGTCGGAGGTTCGAATCCTGCCTCGGGCATGGATGTGTGTGATGTCCTTAGGTTAGTTAGGTTCAGGCAGTTCTAAGTTCAAGAGGACTGATGACGTCAGATGTTAAGTCCCATAGTGCTCAGAGCCATTTGAACCATTTTTTGTTGTTGCCCGTCTCGCCATTCCAATAGAGAACGCTGCTGGACTCTCCAAAGAGACAGTCACTGATTTCTTCTTCTATAATTGTCGCATTTAGCGGTTTGTTACAATCTCGCTAGTTGACAGTACTTGCAATATCATTTCTCCCGGGCAGGTACTGAGTCCTTTTAGTACCGTTCCCGAGCATACAGGGATCCTCATTGCAGTATTTTCTGTTTTTTTTCCGTATACCTCAGAGCCATTTGAACCATTTTTTTTTTTTTTTTTTTTTTTTTGTAAGTTGTCCTCTGAGATAAAGAGATTGGCTTGGCACAGGAGAGGAATTCGTGGCGGGCCGCATCAAACCAGTCAGAAAACTGACGACCCCAAAAAGAAAAAGAAAGCACACTAGACACAGATAGTAGGGGTACACATCTTCCATTCCTGGTGGGGGGGGGGGGGGGTAAAAGGGTGTCCTATATGAAGTGTTTCTGCCTACAGATCCGAAACTTAAAATTCCGACCCCCTGCTGATACGAGATAAAGCCAAAATAAAACGAAGAGTTTAACTTGCTGACTGGACTACACTCTGAAATTTTGAAGGTAGGTTTTGCAGTGCCTGCAAAAACCAGGCAGCAGTTATACAAGTCGAAGAATAAGTAGGGAAAGTAGTATTTGAGAAGGGAGTGAGACATGTTGTAATTTAGGCAGAGATGGCAAATGACTTGGAACAATAGTTCAATGTAATGGATTACGCCTTGACATGAACTTATAAGATCAACTACAACAAAAGTAAATCAAGGGTAATGTGGAAAGTGGTCAAATTAAATCAGGTGCTGCTGAGGAAATTAGAGTAGGAAGTGACACACTAAAAGTAATAGAAGCGTCATGCTGTTTGGAACAAGAATAAGTGATCATGGTCGAAGTAGAGAGGATATAAAATGTGCACTAGTAATGGCAAGAAAAACATTTCTGGAAAAGAGGAACTTGTTAACACCTATTATAAAACTAAATGTTAGGAAATCTTTCCTGATGGTAGTTGTCTGTAGTGTAGCCTTGTACAACTCAGACAAGAAGAGAATAGAAGCTTTTGACATGTGGTGCAATAGAAGAAAGCTCACGATTAGCAACTAATAAGAATTACTGATGAGGAGGTAGGGAATACAGTGAATGAAAAAGAAATGTATGGCGCAGCCTAACTACGTGAATAGTTCGGTTGATTGGACATATCCTGAGGCATCAAGGTATAGTCAGCCCACAATTACGCTTCAACAGAGTTCAAGTATGAACGCAATGTACTTCGGAGTCTTGGAAAAATGTTGTACAGACGTTAACTGAAGACCTCGATTGTAAACAATGGTAATTAGAAGTTAGTTTTTTTTTTGGAAAAGTGCATCGTGAAGATTCAATAATAACTCATAAGTAAGATATTTCAAGTACATCCATTATGATTTTTTTATTCAGGTGAGTCACGGATTTCAAATATGTATACACGAATAACGATATACAGGGTGATCGTAATTAAAGTTAAACTTTCAAAACGCCGAAGAAATAACACCACTGGTCAGAATGACGTCAAATTGCAACGGAATATTATCGGAAAAGGGGGAAAACGTATGGCAGAAGAAAGAAATTAGTGTGAAAATTGATCAACAGATGGCTCTGTATGTGTCAGAATACGTAAATGTAAAACCTATAATGCGCGCGAACCATTGAATTTGGTATAAACACGTCGGGTACATGGCTTTTCCTCCTTTCGCGTTTGCAACTTTCGCCATGACTGTCTCAATGCAGGATCGCACTCTGCTTGTAAAGCTGCATTACAGGAATGATGACTGTGCACACGTCACTCTTCAGAACTTCCGGACACTGCAGGGCTAGAAAAAAGGCGTTGGTCCAATGACTGCCAATGGGTCTGGAGAAAATAATTCGGAAATTCGAAAAGACGGGTTCTTTTGGTGTGCAACCTGGTAGAGGGAGGAAACGAATTGGTTCGACATCAGTGGAAGCAGTGGCCACAACAGTGCAAGAGGAGACGAATGGTGGTGTGGAAACGTATAGTTCACGCAGAATTATCTGAACATTGGACATAACTATGACCATGGTGCGTAAGATCTTACGAGACATCCCTCTTTGACATCCATTCAAAATTATCCATAAGCACGAGTTGCTTCCTGTTGACCTTCCAGCAAGAGAGACCTTTGCTTTAGAATTTCTTGCTCGCATGGAAGTGGACAATGACTGGCCGTTGAAGATTTTGTGTACAGACGAAGCCCACCTTCATCTGATAGGATATATCAACATGCAGAATTGTCGAATATGGACAACGGAAAATCCACACGCAAATCAACCAGTACTTCATCCCAAAAAGGTCGCTGTGTGGTGCGAGTTTACGGCATCATTTATCATAGGGCCAAATTTTTTCGAAGAGACAGGTGCTTCCGGTCCCGTTAACTGTACAGTCACAGTTTTTTTTTTTTTTTCAAGATAGCGCACCTCCGCACATTGAAAATACAGTTAAGCAGCTGCTGAAGCGCCATTTCGGAAATGCTAGAATTATCAGGTGCCATTTTCCTACAGCCTGGCTGTCCCGATCACCTGATCTTAATCAGTGTGACCTCTGGCTGTGAGATCGTCTAAAAGATGTTGTGTTCAGTGTTCCGACTGCAAACGTAGCTGCATTGAAGGCACGTATTGCGCAATACATTCTGAAAGTGACCCCGGAATCACTTCGATCTGTTGTAGAACATGCTGTTTCTCGATTTCAACTTGTAGAAAACGGTGGACAGCATGTTGAACATGTTTTGCGCCAGTCACACGGAAATTAATAATCCGATGTCATTTTGATTGATGATTTTTTATGCGGATTTTTGCCTCAGAACAATTAAAAAACGATTTTTTTCCCAGCCGGTGTTATATGACCTTGCTGTGGTGGATGGACTTACGTAACTCACGGTGTCACACCTGTATAGCCATGCACTCTGAGGAGTACAATTTGTTTAACGTCAAACGTATACCTTAGTCATTGTTGTATGACTCTTTTGTCATTTGTAGTCGATCACTATTAAATTATGATGCTTACAGCGCCATCTGTTGCTACGTTTTGTAACTATTTCATTTTCTTCTGTTGTCATTAGTGAGAATCTGAAATTAAAGACAAAGCAGCTATTTCTCATTTTATCGGAGAAGTATCAATCAATATGAATGAACCACATAATTCCCCATATTTTACAAGCAATAATTCTGTTTCCTTATGAATACACACTCTGCAGTGGAGTTTGGGCTAATATGAAACATTCTGGCAGATGAAAATTGAGCGCCGGCGTACAATTTTAAGCTGCCGGCAAGTTTCACTAACTTTGTTTCTCATTGATTGCCCGTTGCCATAGTTTACAGCTGAGTTATTCAATCCATAAACGTAACATGAAACAGCTGTCAAAATACAAAGTTTCTTGAAGAAGCTCCTACGGGATGTTCCCGTATTAGACATAAAACATCCTTCTGTATTCCGAAAATGCACTAAATTGAGTTTCCGCGAAACACTATTCTACAACCATTCCTCTCCTGTGCAGCCTATTCATCTCAGAGAAACACTTGTAACCTACATTCTCACTTATTTTTTGGATGTATTCTAATCTCTATTTTTCCCCACAGTTTTTACCTTCTACAGCTCCCTCTACTGTCCATTTCGTAATGATTGACCCCTGTCTTTGAGCCCATATTCTGGTCGCATTGCATTACGAACACTGATATGTTATACCTTCCCGGAATCGTGGAAATGTCTACTTTTATTTAATATATGAATATGTCATCTTAGTTGAAATTGAGGCGGCACACGCTCTAATATTTAAGAGAAATTGTGCGTTTTATTGTTTTTTTGGACGAGTGTCAACTTTAAGGACGCATAAAAGTCAGACCGTAATTGGGAGAAAAATTTCCAGTTCAAAGATACAACCTTGTTCTATTTATAGGCGAATTTTTGTTATTTTCTGATTACTCATTTAAGCTCTTCGCTCTCATGTCAAACGCAAGAGGCTTCCGATTGAGCTTACCGTTGCAACTCTTGCGACGGGAAAAGGACAGCTCTTAAGCTTGAACTTTTGTTGGTTACATCATAAGTCTTTGCTGATGAGTACTCCTCGTGTTTGTTAGTAAGAAGCTGTTCTGTTAGATGCTGCCATATATGCGAGGCTGTGGCGGAGCGTAGTTGTCACACCAGAGCTTCGCCACTGTTGGAATGCGCCATAAGCGCCTGTTCATCAGCGAAGAGCGACAGCTCCGTCATCGCATTCCACTACAAAACTGCCCCGTTCAGTTTTTGTTGCTTTTAGAGGGGGAAATAATACTGTAAATTGCGAATAAATGCTCGATATGCAAGCAGCTCACAATTGATCATTTGTATAGCAACAGCAAATGGAGAAGGCGATTAGTTCGAATACATTTTGCAGTAAAGAATGATGACTTAATAAAACCTACCTTTATCGCTTCCGCCACTGGTTGAGTTCTCGCTATTGCTTTTGCTGTCGTCTACTTGGATGAACAGCTGTTCTGTTACTATGTTAAGATAGTGGATTGTTGTGCATAATTGTTTTCAAGTTTTTGTACTTCACTCACTAAATTCCTCCAGACACTTTAGGGAGCACTTACCACAGCAGTGCGACCCAACTGTAAAGTATCATTTATTTTAAAATTCTTGTTCTCCTTCACTACCTTGTTCTTGACAAAGTTCAATAGCGTTCAATTCGCAGTACGCTACAGGTAACGACAGAAGTTTAATTTCTTTGTCCACTGATAGCAAAATACTTTCCAATACGGTTGCGCGTGTTCCAATAGGCCAGCTTCAGGGAATACGACATTAGAGGGAAACTCTACATTAATGCTTTCCATCCATTCAATAATAGAATCCTTTTTCCATTTCGCCGATGGATTTCGTGATACTGGGTTTATCATCATATGATACAGAGCCTTATCTAAAACGATCGCATATCTATTTTGTAGCTTTTCGAGAACGCTCCTAAAGCAGCTTTCATCAGTGTAATAAATAGTCCATCCAGTGTTGAGCAATTGTGTTATTTCCCGCAAGAACTCATCTTTTTTTTACTGTCACTTGGTTATTTTCGATGAGCACCACGTTTTTTGTTGAAATTTTTGTATCTAAAGCCCTGTTTCCGAATAGCACGCCAAACAGTTGTTTCGCTTATAGCAGGAAAATCTTCCACTTCAGTCCTCAACTTTCCCAACACGGACGCCACTGTTGGAACATGCTTTTCCACATATGACAAGAAAAATCTACGACTTCTGACTCCCTGTGTAAACTCTTCCAATACAAATTTCTGTCGCCTGCCAAAACTAATTTTTGGTCATACAAGACATGGAGTTTCTCTATATTCACTGTACTTTCATTAATACCGAGACATTCAGAAGATCTCCTTACTGGCTGTGATACAGAACTGCTTGGGCCGTGTTATTTTTCGGCCTCAGAGTAGGCAAGCGCACTGATCACCAGAGACTTTTCCCACCTTCCTATATGATGCATGGTTTCACAGAAGTACAAAGCAACTAATTATGTTATGAGCACTATCTCACATTACTATACAACAACGAATGACATCACAATTGTTTCCTGTCTGAGAGGGAGCCGCGATGTAAACACTGCAACAACGAACAATGAAGTGGAAATATGTTAAGAGGTCTGGAAAGCAAATAAATTAAAGGAGTGATATTAGCGCTTTATGTAGACTTACGCGCATAAAAACATAAGATCTGTGAAAGGCCACAACAGAGTTTGCAGTTACACTTTTCATATTATTAATATGTATCACCATAGGCGAATGGCAACGCTCTACGCCCACCGTTATCAGAACAAAACCACTAATTGGAAAGCAACGATAGTTGGACTGGGAGTTGAGTATGGTTGTATCTTTTAATTGTGAAAAGGAAATTTTTCTCCTAATTACGGTCTGACTTCTATGACTCCTCAAATTTGACACCCGCCAAATATGGTCGAAAAAGCACGCTTTCGGTTAAATATTGCGAGTTTTCCGTCCCATTCTCAACTAAAAATTAATATTCATACACCAAATAAAAGTAGACATTTCGACGATTCCAGCAAGGCATAATAAATTAATGTTCGTCATGTGATGTGGCAACAGTACGAGCTCAAACTCAGGGGTCAGTCATTATGAAATGTATTAAAATAGTTTCACGGAAGTTACTCTTCAATGTCTCAACACGTGTCCTATCATTCTATTCCTTGTTCTTGTGAATGTACTCCTGTTGATCTTTTCTTCGGCGATTCGGCGGAGGACCTCTTGACGCCTTATCAGTCCACCTAGTTTTCAACATATTTTTATAGCAGCACACCTCAATGCTTTGTGCCTTGGCTGTCTTCTTTTCCGGTTTTCCCACAATTCATGATTCACTACCATATAATGTACGTTCTCGGAAATTGCTTCCTGTCATTGAAACGTACGTTTCATGCAACGAATGCACTCTTTGCTTCCGATAATCTGCCTGTACTGTATGTTTCCCTTACCGCGCCCATCAAATGGTATTTTGTTTCCAAGGCAGCAGAATTCCTTCCTCCGGGTTTTGATGTTATGTTTATTGCAAATCTCTTTTCCCTTGTCATTACTTTCGGCTTTCTTCAGTTTGTTCTCAATCCATATTCTGCACTAATTAGGCTGTCCATTCCATTCAAAAGATCAAATAATACTTCTTCACTTTCACTGAGATTAGATGGCTTTGGCGAATCTTATCATTGATTGCCTTTCACCGTTTAACTCCATTCCTGAGCTGTTTTAATCATTGGTTCTTTGCTGTATAGATTGAACAGTAGGGACGAAAGACTGCATTCTTTTATAATACCGGTTTTTCCCAATGCTTTCTCCTACTTTACTCAGAATTTCAAACATTTGGCACCATTTTACATCGTGGAACGCTTTTCCAAGACTGACATATCATATGAATGTGTCTCATTCTTCTCATATCATTCTTCTCATATGAATGTGTCTCATCATTCCATTAGCAATCGAAACTTCAGACCGATCTCTCTGGTGTTCTACCTTTCCAAACGCCAAAATAATCGTCGTCTAACAGATCCTCAGTTTCTTTTTCCATTCTCCTGTTCATTATTCTTGTAGGAAAATTGGAATGTAAGATCTGTTATGCGGGTTGTGCTATAGTTTCTTCTCTTATCAGCCCTTGCTATTTTAGGAATTGTCTGGATGACATTTCTTCGAAAGTCTGATGGCATGTGTCCAGTCTCTTAGAGTTTATACAACTCTGATTGCTGCTTTCCTCAATGATTCTACACAGAGGAGCCAAACTGGTACACCTACCTAATATCGTGTAGGGCCCACGCGAGCACGCAGAACTGCCGCAACACGACGTGGCATGGACTCCACTAACTTCTGATGTAGTGCCGGGGAGAGATGACATCATGAATCCGTAAGAGTACGAGGCAGTGGAGATCTCTTGTGAACAGCACGCCGCAAGGCGTCCCAGATATGCTCAATAATGTTCATGTGTGGGGAGTTTGCTGGCTAGCGGAAGTGTTTGAACTCAGAAGAATATTCCTGGAGCCACTCTGCAGAAATTCTGAACGTGTAGGGTGTAGCATTGTCCTGCTGCAATTGCCCACGTTTGTCGGAATGCACAACGGACATGAATGAGTGCAGATGATCAGACAGGATGCTTACGTATGTGTCACCTGTCAGATTCGTATCTAAACGTATGAAGGGTCCCATATCATTCCAACTGCACACGCCCAATACTATTATAGAGCCTCCACCAGCAAGAACAGTCCCCTGCTGACACGCAGAGTCCATGGATTCATGAGGTTGTCTCCATACCCGTACACCTCCATCCACTCGATACAATTTGAAATGAGTCTCGTCCGACCAGGCAACTTGTTTCCAGTCATGAACAGTCCAATGTTGGTGTTGACAGGCCCATGCGAAGCGGAAAGCTTTGTGTCGTGCAGTCATCAAGGTCACACAACTGGGACTTCGGTTCTGAAACCCCACATTGCTGACACCTGCTGATGGCCCAGCACTGAAATTTGCAGCAATTTTCGGGAGAGTTGCATTTTTGTCTTGTTGAACCACTCTCTTCGGAAGTCGTTGGTCTCGTTCTTGCAGGATCTTTTTCCAGCCGCACCGATGTCGGAGATTTGATTGCTTAATGGGGTATTCACCGTATACTCGTGAAACTGTCGTATGGGAAAATCCTCATTTCATGGCTACCTCAGAGATGCTGTATTCCATCGCTGGTGCGCCATCTATAACACCACATTCAAACTCACTTAAATCTTGATAACCTGTCATTGTAGCAACAGTAACCGATCTAGGAACTACGACAGACACTCTCTGTTTTATATTCGCGTTACAGACCGCAGCACCATGTTCTACCTGTTTGCATGTCTCTGTATTTGAACACGCATGCCTATACCAGTTTCTTTGGCTCTTCGGTGTAGAAATTGCGAAGGAAAGTTGTAAATTTTTGGATTATTTGATCGCAGCTATTCATTAGTGAATTTAAACGTGCAGCATAAAATAGTTTATTCATTTCTATATGTTATTTAAGCATGTGCACTTGGGTAAACACATTCGAAATTGAAAGCTCCTCATTTGTGGTATAAGCCCATCAAAACGATTAGCAATAATCCACTGAACTCGGTGTCGAGAATTATTGGATGTTAACTCAGATCCCAACTCGCGATTTATCATTTGAATGGAGCCCAATACCGTTTCTGGGGTGACTCACAATAGAGGTTTCGGTACAGAAACATCTGGTACGTTTCTCTTTTCGTGTCACGGCCATAGGCTTATGTGTATCGTTACTGTTCTTATCAGCTGTAGATGGAGAATTCAGTGATAGAAATGCGTAAAGACGTGTCTGTGATTTTTGCAATTAAAAAATAAGGTAATTCGAGAAATAAAAGAAAACTATACACTGAAGAGGTAAAAGTCATTAGATACATTGTGATATCGAGTCAGACCTTATTTTGCCTGCGTAGTGCAACAACTCAACGTGGAATGGACCCAACAAGTCGTTGGAATTACCCAGCATGAAATGTTGAGCCATGTTGCCTCTACAGCCATCCATAACTGCGAAAGTGTTGTCGGTGCAGGATTTTGTGCACGAACTGACCTCTCGATTTTGTCCCATAGTTTTTCCTCGGGATTTAGGTTGGACGATCTGGTCGATCAAATCTTTCACTCGGACTGCGCAGAATGTTCTTCAGACCGATCGCGAAAAATTATGGCCTGGTGACATGGCGAATTCTCATCTATAAAAATTCCGTTCTTGTTTGGGAACATGAAGTCCATGAATGGCTGAAAATCACCTCCATGTAGCCAAACATTTCCAGTCAATAATTGAATCAGTTGACAGAATACCCAGTCAATTTAATTTAAATGTAGCCCACACCATTACGGAGCCACACCAGCTTGCACAGTGCCATTTTGACAACTGGGGTCTATGGCTTCGTCAGATCTGCGCTACTCTAGAACCCTATAGTCAATTCTTACCCGATCAGGCCACGGTTTTCCGGTGGTCTAGAGTCAAATCGATGTGGTCACGATCTCAGGGAGGCGCGGCAGGCGATGTGGTGCTGTTAGCGAAGTCGCTCCCATCCGTCGTCTAGTGCCATAGCTTATTAACGCCAAATTTCGTCGCACTGTCCTAACGGATACGTTCGTCGTACGTCCCACTTTGATTTGTGCAGTTATTTCACGTACTGTTGTTTGTCTGTTAGCACTGACAGCTCCACGCAAACGCCACTGCTCTAGCCGGCCGCTGTGGCCGAGCGGTTCTAGGCGCTTCACTCTGGAACCGCTGCGGTTGCAGGTTCGAATCTTGCCTCAGGCATGGATGTGTGTGATGTCCTTAGGTGAGTTAGGGTTAAATAGTTCTAATTTCTACTTGACTAATGACTTCATATGTTATGTCCCATAGTTCTCAGAGCCATTAGAGCCACTGTTCTCGGTCGAAGTGAAGGCCGCCGGCATTGTCTGTAGTGAGAGGTAATGCCTGAAATTTGGTATTCTCGGCATATCCTTGATACTGCAGATTACTGAATTCCCTTACCGTTTCTGAAACGGAATGACTCAAGCGTCTAGCTCCAACTTCCAGTATGCTTTCAACGTCTGTTAATTTTCCTCGTGCGGCAGTAATTAGTTCGGACAGCTTCTCACATGAATCACATGAGTACAAATGGGGCCGGTTGCGGTGGCCGAGCGGTTCTAGGCGCTACAGTCTGGAACTACGTGACCGCTACGGACGCAGGTTCGAATCCTGCCTCGGGCATGGATGTGTGTGATGTCCTTAGGTTAGTTAGGTTTAAGTAGTTCCAAGTTCTAGAGGACTGATGACCTGAGAAGTTAAGTCCCACATTGCTCAGAGCCAGTAGTACAAATGGTGTAAGTAGGCTGGCCATTGTAGTGTTGGGCAGCGGCAGCTGGATGCTAACAGCGCGTAGCGTTGCGCAGTTGGAGGCGAGCCGCCAGCAGTGGTGCATGTGAGGAGAGAAATGGCGGAGTTTTGTAATTTGTAAGACTGGATGTCATGAACTACCATATATATTTTGACTATTAAGGTAAATACACTGTTTGTTCTATATTAAAATCTTTAATTTGCTAACTATGTCTGTCAATAGTTAGTGCCTTCAGTAGTTTGAATCTTTTATTTAGCTGGCAGTAGTGGTGCTCGCTATATTGCAGTAGCTTGAGTAACGAAGATTTTTGTGAGGTAAGTGATTTGTGAAACGTATAGGTTAATGTTAGTCAGGGCCATTCTTTCGTAGGGATTTTTGGAAGTCAGATTGCGTTGCGCTAAAAACTATTGTGTGTCAGTTTAAGCACAGTCGTGTGTAATTGTTCTAAGGGGACGTTTCAATGGGGGCTCTGCCAATGCACTGCCCTTCTTTCCTTGTATATGCGATACTACTTCCATCTGTATCTGTGTATATTGCTATTGCACGAGATTTGTCGCCTCAGTGTACAATATTAGTGCGTTATGCGAACTTTCAAAGTCGTTGAATCTTGAAACCGACGAGCTGGCCTTATGACGTAATACACCTAATAGAAAAAAGTCTACAGCGAGCGGAACAGTATAGCCTGTTAACCGGAAGCACTTGTCAGTTGCGGCATGCAATACTGGGCCCTAATAACCCCTGAGCTGTTAACAAGTTTAACGGCAGACCCGTCTTCACCACAATCGTGTACACACTCGCAGGATATCGCCTCCCCCCTCGCACCACGCGCACACAAATGAACACGTGTTGAATGGCTCCAGTGTTTGGAGATAATCGGCTATTAGAACAGTGGTAGAGAGTCAGGAGAGGTATAAACAAAACTAGTGAAGCTTGCGCTACCGCAGAAAGAGCGTTAAACTGCCTCGACACACGCTTTCCCCTCCTGTCCTGGCGAAGCTTCCTGTTAGGATATCCACTTATAGCTTATTCCCGCCACCTTCCCCTGCGCCTCCTCCCTCAATATTTACCCGGGGATCGGGTGGCGCAGGAAGCGCGTCAGACGGTGTATGTTTATAACGACACCCGTCGGGGTCCCGCAAGCTGTTTTCCTCGGGTGCGCTCGCGTGCCAAAGCATATGCGCCCGCTATAAGACCGCGCCACTCTATATGACATCAAACGCGTCGCACCCGAATAATGGCCCGCTCCCCGGCGACCCTTTGCCCGCCGGAACAATAAACACGCATTTTAAATACTGTATTCCGACATATCGATGCGCGCTCGCCAGCCAGAAGAAATAAATCCGCGCTCCGGCCTACATAATGCCGTCCTCCAAAGAGACGTTTAGCGACCGGGAATCGGAATAACATTTACAGTTTTAAAATAAAATCCTGCGGCGTCTTTTCTTTTTGGCTGACGGCCTGTTTACGCGCAGCGCTCGACACCCGGCTTGCGGTTTGTTGTCGCTCATGAGAGCGCCGTGGGCGAGCCGAGGTTGCCCCGTCACGGTGTCGGCGCTGGCGAACATTCAGGTGGTGCGCTGAGGACCACGCCTCATCTTCCGAGCGCCAGAAACACCTGTACCGTGGTGTCACCGCCAGACACCACACTCGCTCGCGTATCATGTCGTTTTTGGAAACCCAGAATCTACTCTGTAGGAATCAGCATGGATTCCGGAAACAGCAATCGTGTGAGACCCAAGTCTCTTAATTTGTTCATGAGACCCAGAAAATATGAGATACAGGCTGCCAGGTAGATGCTATTTTCCTTGACTTCCAGAAGGCGTTCGATACAGTTCGGCACTGTCGCCTGAGAAACAAAGTAAGAGCCTACGGAATATCAGACCAGCTGTGTGGCTGGATTGAAGAGTTTTTAGCAAACAGAACACAGCATGTTGTTGTCAATGGAGAGACGTCTACAGACGTTAAAATAACCTCTGGCGTGCCACAGGGGAGTGTTATGGGACCAATGCTTTTTCAATACACTCCTGGAAATTGAAATAAGAACACCGTGAATTCATTGTCCCAGGAAGGGGAAACTTTAATGACACATTCCTGGGGTCAGATACATCACATGATCACACTGACAGAACCACAGGCACATAGACACAGGCAACAGAGCATACACAATGTCGGCACTAGTATAGTGTATATCCACCTTTCGCAGCAATGCAGGCTGCTGTTCTCCCATGGAGACGATCGTAGAGATGCTGGATGTAGTCCTGTGGAACGGCTTGCCGTGCCATTTCCACCTGGCGCCTCAGTTGGACCAGCGTTCGTACTGGATGTGCAGACCGCGTGAGACGACGCTTCATCCAGTCCCAAACATGCTCAATGGGGGACAGATCCGGAGATCTTGCTGGCCAGGGTAGTTGACTTACACCTTCTAGAGCACGTTGGGTGGCACGGGATACATGCGGACGTGCATTGTCCTGTTGGAACAGCAAGTTCCCTTGCCGGTCTAGGAATGGTATAACGATGGGTTCGATGACGGTTTCGATGTACCGTGCGCTATTCAGTGTCCCCTCGACGATCACCAGAGGTGTACGGCCAGTGTAGGAGATCGCTCCCCACACCATGATGCCGGGTGTTGGCGCTGTGTGACTCGGTCGTATGCAGTCCTGATTGTGGCGCTCACCTGCACGGCGCCAAACACGCATACGACCATCATTGGCACCAAGGCAGAAGCGACTCTCATCGCTGAAGACGACACGTCTCCATTCGTCCCTCCATTCACGCCTGTCGCGACACCACTGGAGGTGGGCTGCACGATCTTGGGGCGTGAGCGGAAGACGGCCTAACGGTGTGCGGGACCGTAGCCCAGCTTCATGGAGACGGTTGCGAATGGTCCTCGCCGATACCCCAGGAGCAACAGTGACCCTAATTTGCTGGGAAGTGGCGGTGCGGTCCCCTACGGCACTGCGTAGGATCCTACGGTCTTGGCGTGCATCCCTGCGTCGCTGCGGTCCGGTCCCAGGTCGACGGGCACGTGCACCTTCCGCCGACCACTGGCGACAACATCGATGTACTGTGGAGACCTCACGCCCCACGTGTTGAGCAATTCGGCGGTACGTCCACCCTGCCTCGCGCATGCCCACTATACGCCCTCGCTCAAAGTCCTTCAACTGCACATACGGTTCAAGTCCACGCTGTCGCGGCATGCTACCAGTGTTAAAGACTGCGATGGAGCTCCGTTTGCGACGGCAAACTGGCTGACACTGACGGCGGCGGTGCACAAATGCTGCGCAGCTAGCGCCATTCGACGACCAACACCGCGGTTCCTGGTGTGTCCGCTGTGTCGTGCGTGTGATCATTGCTTGTACAGCCCTCTCGCAATGTCCGGAGCAAGTATGGTGGGTCTGACACACCGGTGTCAATGTGTTCTTTTTTCCATTTCCAAGAGTGTATATAGTGTCGGAAGTTCCGTGCTGTAGTATACAGAGAAGGTGCAGCATTAGAAAATTGTAGCGAAATGCAGGAAGATCTGCAGCGGATAGGAACTTGTATGATTATATGATAGCGGAACAAACACTGGTAGCCGTTTCTTCTGTAAAATATCTAGAAGTGTGCGTGCGGAACGATTTGAAGTGGAATGATCACATAAAATTAATTGTTGGTAAGTCGGGTACCACGTTGAGATTCATTGGGAGAGTCCTTAGAAAATGTAGTCCATCAACAAAGGAGGTGGCTTACAAAACACTCGTTCGAACTACACTTGAGTATTGCTCATCAGTGTGGGATCCGTACCAGATCGGGTTGACGGAGGAGATACAGAAGATCCAAAGAAGATCGGCGCGTTTCGTCACAGGGTTATTTGGTAACCGTGATAGCGTTACGTTGATGTTTAACATACTCAAGTGGCAGAATCTGCAAGAGAGGCGCTCTGCATCGCGGTGTAGCTTGCTAGCCAGGTTTCGAGAGGGTGCGTTTCTGGATGAGGTATCGAATATATTGCTTCCTCCTACCCGAGGAAATCACGAATGTAAAATTAAAAAGATTCGAGCGCGCACAGAGGCTTTCAGACAGTCGTTCTTCCCGCGAACCATACACGACTGGAACAGAAAAGGGACGTAATGACACTGGCACCTAAAGTGCCCTCCGCCACACACCGTTGGGTGGCTTGCGGAGTATAAATGTAGAATGTAGGTGTAGATGCTAGGTTGTAGCCTTTAAATCGGCTGCGGTCCGTTAGTATACGTCGGACCCGCGTGTCGCCACTATCAGTGGTTGCAGACCGAGCGCCGCTACACGGCAGGTCTAGTCTAGAGAGACTCCCTAGCACTCGCCCCAGTTGCACAGCCGACTTTGCTAGCGATGGTTCACTGACTACATAGGCTCTCATTTGCAGAGACGACAGTTTAGCGTAGCCTTCAGCTACGTCATTTACTACGACCTAGCAAGGCGACATATTCAGTTACTAAATATCCTGAACAGATAATATTGTGAATCATATACCGCCAAGAGCGACGTTCATCATTAATGGATTAAAGTTAAGTATCAAACTAATTGCGCCTGCTTTCTGAATTCTAATTCCTTGTCACGTTCCAGGCCTCACGCCAGTATAGTTCTTCCCTCCTGACGCCAGCGTGCGTGAGCTAAAGCGCGTGCATTTCGGCCTCCTCTAGTAACACGGTGTTGGCTCTTCTGCCAACACATGTACGTCTCTCGCCGCGTACCCATTGATCTCACGGGGCAGGACGCGTTGCCTGGATTCAAGTAGTCGCTTCGACGAATGAAGAAATCTGCTTGGAAATATATCTCTCACCTTAACTGTACGAGTGAAGAATCACTACGATTACAAAGGGGCTCCAAAATCGGGATTCATCAAAAAATTTCCCAATACCACATACCGTATGTCATGTAAACACTCCAATATCGATTGTGGAATGTTGTTATAGCTGTCGGACTCCCTCTTCCACGGTCGATTTTGCACCCAAATAAATGTACAATCGTTCTTGAAACGTGACTGGTTTGTCAGTTTACGTCTCTTTTTTTGTAAATGGTTGGATAATCTGACGTGTATGTGTATTTAAAGAGAAGTAGAAATATTAGACTGACTAAGAAGTTGTCTGCCTCCGAAATTTAACTGAAGAGAAACAGCCACTGTGCTGGCGAAATCAGAAACCGAAACAGCTGATTGCCTGGCCATCAAAAAAATTATTTTTAATGATTCCTTCACTTCACGAGTCAGATATTACTATAAAATCTTAACGAATACTCCAAAGAAAAAGATTTTGTTGGCTCTAGTTTCACAAAATGTGAAAATATTTTATTTTAGCGTATTAAGAAAACGACACATTTTAATCAAATACTCAACCACACTGAAATTTCAGTTCGATAGTTTTTAAATAGCATTACATTCCAAAATCCCTAAATTGATGGAAAAGTCCCTGACAGGTGGCTGGGTCTCAGAAGCATCTTGTGGTGGCTTCATGAGCTCGTTGTCTTTTGACTTTCCTCTTATAAATAAGTTCCGGAGCATCCCTATACAGAGACCAGCAGTAATCTGCAAGCATTGTGTCATTCAAATGACCCTGTTATCTCTGTTCCATTACAGTCACTTCCTGATGGTACCTTTCCCTGCGTTCATCACTCACAGCTCCAGGACAAGGAGGGAAAAAGTTAAGGTGGGAGTGAAGAAAATGTACCTTAAGGGTCACGTTGCATACGAGTTGATGGTATTTTTCCAGGAGTACTGTCATGAAATGAGAATAGTTATCGTCTCCTTTGCTGCATAAAATTCCACGAATAACAGTCTTGAAAGTTCCCATCCCTTCTTTCCTTTCCCATACACATTCGATCAAATGCAGGATCCTTCACAAGCTGACGAATTTGTGGCCCGATAAAAAAAAAAAAAACCTTCTTCAACCTTTGCAGTACTTAATGTAAGAAATTTATCCCTCCAGTACTTATAGGTCTGTCTTTCTTATCTTACTACATTGATAAAATTTTTTATCAACCCCAGCTTCATATGTAGAAGCTGAAGAATAAATCTTTTGCGTCCACGAGGTGCTCAGCAATATTTTTCTCGCTAGGGTTAAAATTTCTGTCAGGCCAGTGTGCTTGATAAAATGTGATTATCTGTTGCTAGAGTCCCACAACATAAAAAGCAGCAGAGTTTAGTGCAGCTTAGTTCTTACTAAAATAATTCCAATAGGTAGTCTTCACAAGACGTGTAAGATTCCGTTTCTGTGGTAAAATGTTAGTTTATCCAAATGTAACAAAAGTTTACACATTTTAGTGCCATTTTAATAACTTTTCACCTTGAAACGCTCAAAAATCAGAAATTCTGCACTATTTACAACAGAAGCTAAAGTTACACTCACAACAACAATATGTATGTTGATAACCTACAAATAGCTTAATAACATTCTGTTTTGTCAGTTGAATGGTGTGCCAATTAAAAAAACAAAATTTTCCCCAAAGGGAAAATGTAGCCTCTAATAAAATTGTAAGTAGGCTGTTTAGGTTTTTTATTGGTAACGCCGCCGCCACGTAGCGCTCAGTATGAAAATCACTGGCTGTGCCGTGTGCAGTCTGTGGCTGGTTTGCATTGTTGTCTGCCATTGTAGTGTTGGGCAGCGGCAGCGGGATGCTGACAGCGCGTAGCGTTGCGCAGTTGGAGGTGAGCCGCCAGCAGTGGTGGACGTGGGGAGAGAGATGGCGGAGTTTTGAAATTTGTAAGAATGGATGTCATGAACTGATATATATATATATATATATATATATATATATATATATATATATATATATATATATATATATATAATGACTATAAAGGTAAATACATTGTTTGTTCTCTATTAAAATCTCTCATTCGCTAACTATGCCTATCAGTAGTTAGTGCCTTCCGTGGTTTGAATCTTTTATTTAGCTGACAGTAGTGGCGCTCGCTGTGTTGCAGTAGCTTGAGTAACGAAGATTTTTGTGAGGTAAGTGATTTGTGAAACGTATAGGTTAATGTTAGTCTGGGCCATTCTTTCATAGGGATTACTGAAAGTCAGATTGCGTTGCGCTAAAAAAAAATATTGTGTGTCACTTTAAGCACAGTCTTGTATAATTTTTCTAAGGGGACGTTTCAAAATGATTTGCTACTTTCCTGCCAAACCAAGAGAAAATCGGTCATTTTTATAGTTATTTATGAATTTAGCAGGTATAAATACATAAGAATCAGTTATTTTTGATCCCGAATCATTTTCATTGTTAGCCAGCTTTACCAGGCGCAGTCTGTGTTAAGATAACTAGCGATTGGAAAACCAATATTTGACCAGTCTAACAAAACCAATTCAGGACCAGTTCAGGACACGACAGCCAGAAACGGTTTCAGAAATTCGGTTTTCGTCATTCGGACTTAGTCTCTCATGGAAACGCAATAAATGTGGAATACAGGCTGAGAGCGCATTAACACTCTGCGACACTAAAGACACAGCTGACTTCCACTGCTGAATAGTCCGCCAAGTCGACGACTAATTATGATATCGCTGGTTTTTGAGTGAATATAAGATTGTTTATGTACGAGCTCTTTACAGTGATTGTCGATTAAGTGCGAATCTACACTACTGTTATCAGTGTGTTAAGGGGTTCTGAAAGTAAGGTTTGAATTCATATTAACAGAATCTTCCGTCGGTTCTTGGTAGAACAACATCATAATAAATGAAAAGCACACTGGTGCTTTTCATTTATTATGGTCTGAATTGTTTTCAGTGAAAAATGCTGAGTTTCTGTGCGATCACAAGTTTCACTAAGGATAAAGAAAAAACTTAGGAATGGAAGTTCATATATTTTCTAAGAAGAATGAGCTGAAACAAAGGATAAATAATTTTAACATGCCGGATCCTTTTCAGTTGCTAATGCTTACGTGTGGTGCACTCATTTCGCTGATTTGTATTATGAAAGAGATTTGAAAAGCGAACTGTTGGATCTGACTCCGAAACACAATTTGAGGAGTGGTTCAGTTCTAGCTCTGTTCCAGCCCTCCTACAGAGTTGATTTTGGGGAGTATTAATGATTCTAATAATGAGAGAAAAACTCGGGCACAAAAACTATGTTATCATAAAGAAGTAGAAGATCGGAAAATATATTACCAACAAATGAAGAAACTAGTAGTGGAGAGAACATGAAATGTGAAAACAAAAAATGCTGTGTATGTGAGAATGTGCAAAAAGAAATAAAAGAACTCTGGCAAACGAATACGTATTTACAAGACCCTCTCTCCTCTCTCTCTCTCTCTCTCTCTCTCTCTCTCTCTCTCTCTCTCTCTCTCTCTCTCTCTGTGTGTGTGTGTGTGTGTGTGTGTGTGTGTGTGTGTGTAAGTTGAGTAACCTAAAATAAAAGATTTTCGTTACTTGGTTGAGGGATCTTTTTCTGACACTCAGCAACAAGTGCTTAACGACTCACGGATATTTTATAGTGGCATATCACCTACCACAGAAGAATAGCTTAGACAGAGTTTAGAAAACAGTCTTTTAGGGACGGATGACCAAGCATTTTGGTTCCATCCCCCCCCCCCTTTTAAACCAACCAACCAACAATCTTTCAGATATTCCTTACATGAAATTTTATATACAAACAACTTTTAAATAAAGGCAAATTTTGGAGAAACTCTGGAAACAAAAACAACAACCTGTCTGGATAAAGGAAATAAAAGAAGACGTGAAAGAACTAGACATAACGCTGGAGGACTTGAAAACCAAATCAAAACAAGTAAATAAATTAAAAAATAGAAATATTAGATTCTTGCCAAAAATTGATAAAAGAGAAACAACTAAAAGGGTGTTTTCAGAAGAGGAACGAAAACAAAGATCGGATAGAATGAAGAAATACTGGAAAGCCAAGATGGAAAAAAACAATGAGAAATCTTAGGAAGACCGGAAAGAAATTGACTGAAGTGGTCCAATGAGGCCGTAAAAGCACAATAATAAAAAAAGGCAAATTTATTTGCTTATTTAAGTTGTTGTTGTTGTTGTCTTCAGTCCTGAGACTGGTTTGATGCAGCTCTCCATGCTACTCTATCCTGTGCAAGCTGCTTCATCTCCCAGTACCTACTGCAACCTACATCCTTCTGAATCTGCTTAGTGTACTCATCTCTCGGTCTCCCTCTACGATTTTTACCCTCCACGCTGCCCTCCAACGCTAAATTTGTGATCCCTTGATGCCTCAAAACATGTCCTACCAACCGATCCCTTCTTCTAGTCAAGTTGTGCCACAAACTTCTCTTCTCCCCAATCCTATTCAATACCTCCTCATTAGTTACGTGATCTATCCACCTTATCTTCAGTATTCTTCTGTAGCACCACATTTCGAAAGCTTCTATTCTCTTCTTGTCCAAACTAGTTATCGTCCATGTTTCACTTCCATACATGGCTACACTCCAAACAAATACTTTCAGAAACGACTTCCTGATACATAAATCTATATTCGATGTTAACAAATATCTCTTCTTCAGAAACGCTTTCCTTGCCATTGCCAGTCTACATTTTATATCCTCTCTACTTCGACCATCATCAGTTATTTTACTTCCTAAATAGCAAAACTCCTTTACTACTTGAAGTGTCTCATTTTCTAATCTAATTCCCTCAGCAGCACCCGATTTAATTTGACTACATTCCATTATCCTCGTTTTGCTTTTGTTGATGTTCATCTTATATCCTCCTTTCAAGACACTGTCCATTCCGTTCAACTGCTCTTCCAAGTCCTTTGCTGTCTCTGACAGAATTACAATGTCATCGGCGAACCTCAAAGTTTTTACTTCGTCTCCATGAATTTTAATACCTACTCCAAATTTTCCTTTTGTTTCCTTTACTGCTTGCTCAATATACAGATTGAATAACATCGGGGAGAGGCTACAACCCTGTCTCACTCCTCTCCCAACCACTGCTTCCCTTTCATGCCCCTCGACTGTTATGACTGCCATCTGGTTTCTGTACAAATTGTAAATAGCCTTTCGCTCCCTGTATTTTACCCCTGCCACCTTTAGAATTTGAAAAAGAGTATTCCAGTCAACATTGTCAAAAGCTTTCTCTAAGTCTACAAATGCTAGAAACGTAGGTTTGCCTTTTCTTAATCTTTCTTCTAAGATAAGTCGTAAGGTCAGTATTGCCTCACGTGTTCCTACATTTCGACGGAATCACAACTGATCCTCCCCGAGGTCCGCATCTACCAGTTTTTCCATTCGTCTGTAAAGAATTCGCGTTAGTATTTTGCAGCTGTGACTTATTAAACTGATAGTTCGGTAATTTCACATCTGTCAGCACCTGCTTTCTTTGGGATTGGAATTATTATATTCTTCTTGAAGTCTGAGGGTATTTCGCCTGTCTCATACATCTTGCTCACCAGCTGGTAGAGTTTTGTCATGACTGGCTCTCCCAAGGCTGTCAGTAGTTCTAATGGAATGTTGTCTACTCCGGGGGCCTTGTTTGGACTCAGGTCTTTCAGTGCTCTGTCAAACTCTTCACGCAGTATCGTATCTCCCATTTCGTCTTCATCTACATCCTCTTCCATTTCCATAATATTGTCCTCAAGTACATCACCCTTGTATAAACCTTCTATATACTCCTTCCACCTTTCTGCCTTCCCTTCTTTGCTTAGAACTGGGTTACCATCTGAGCTTTTGATATTCATACACGTGGTTCTCTTCTCTCCAAAGGTCTCTTTAATTTTCCTGTAGGCAGTATCTATCTTACCCCTAGTGAGATAAGCTGCTACATCCTTACATTTGTCCTCTAGCCATCCCTGTTTAGCCATTTTGCACTTCCTGTCGATCTCATTTTTGAGACGTCTGTATTCCTTTTTGCCTGCTTCATTTACTGCATTTTTATATTTTCTCCTTTCATCAATTAAATTCAATATTTCTTCCGTAACCCAAGGATTTCTAGCAGCCCTTGTCTTTTTACCTACTTTATCCTCTGCTGCCTTCACTACTCCATCCCTCAGAGCTACCCATTCTTCTTCTAGTGTATTTCTTTCCCCTATTCCTGTTAATTGTCCCCTTATGCTCTCCCTGAAACTCTGTACAACCTCTGGTTCTTTCAGTTTATCCAGGTCCCATCTCCTTAATTTCCCACATTTTTGCAGTTTCTTCAGTTTTAATCTACAGGTCATAACCAATAGATTGTGGTCCGAGTCCACATCTGCCCCTGGAAATGTCTTACAACTTAAAACCTGGTTCCTAAATCTCTGTCTTACCATTATATAATCTATTTGATACCTTTTAGTATCTCCAGGGTTCTTCCACGTATACAACCTTCTTTCATGATTCTTATTTAAGTAACAAATAAATTTATAATACTGCTACACTACGATATTAAAATATCGATTATATTCACAAGCGTGTACGATGTGTGCGCAGTGTGTCAATAAGCTTAAATGTGCCTCTGTGATATGAGAGGTGCTGCTCAGGCGTCAACGCTCACAGCACATCTACGCTACCGTGAATTCTAGAAACGTGGTGTTTAGTCTGTGGCCGAAGTATTTACGTGCGGTGCGTGGTTATGTTAAAAATATTAAAGTACACGGTATTTCAGTTAGTTAACGGGGAAGAGAGGAAATGAAAGTGATCTTCTTGAAGGTGAAGGAGGTCACTTGCAACATCGGTAGTTTTACATATTCACAATGCGGTCGCAAACCCAAAAAAAAAAAAAAAAAAAAAAAAAAAAAAATACAGACTGAATAGCGACTGATTTACCCAGAACGTATACAACATACATTATTTCTTACAACTATAAGAAGTAGCGCTGTTAACATACTTACAAGTATGAAACGTGGAATTATGGTTTTAGAAGTGTGCGTATAATATCTAGAAATCATAGTGACTGATATTTGATATTAAATTCAGACGTGGTGTGAAACTTCAACCGTTATCGAGTGGTAGGTTCCCAGTCATTAACAGTACATAGACTACTCGTAAAAATAACTTTAACTTTGGTTAGAGCACGTGGTTATTATTAAATCCGAATAAAAGCGCCGGATGTGTCCTCTGCTACCTATTAAACAGTCCAACTGCTGAAAACTAAATTTTGGCAACGATTTACTAGTAGATAGCTCATATGCTGTGGAAGTTCTTTGTCGAAAATAATGATACACACCGTCAGCTGCTATGGAAATCGTAGTTATTGCTAAGAGTTTCACCTTTTACTCAGCATCCTCAGTCACAAGAATTTTTCAGTTACATCATTTATGTGGATGTACAGCGTTGAAACTTTTTGCAAAATTATCCGCAAAATGTGTTGAAATGGGAAGGCAAGACGGCCGGAATCGGGTATTTCTGTATAAATACCGTCAAGTGGCGCTCTCATGCCAGGTTTCCACCGATGTGTGCATGAACACCATAAACCAATACTGCTAAGGAAAAACATGTTTTTTCTTGGTCCTATTTTATACAGAGCCTGATAAGAGTTTTGTGAATGGAACAACACGCATGCCTGTCGCATTCCAGAGACCGCTTAGAAAAATATTTCAAATGTGTGCACGTACTCATCTTCAAATGAATAGCTTTCCTGAAAACAAGTACATAATGTAAAGGCCTGAAACAATGATGGAGCCTGGCATGGGAGCCCCATTTGGCGTTGCAATGGAGTAATAGCTGATTCCAGGCACTCTTCAATTTTTACGCAAACCACAGATATATTCTCGAAAATGTTTCACCATCAAAACTAGTATGTGTTATATCAGTGTGCTAATCTTTTCAAGAATTTTCGAATGATATATAAAAAATACAGGGTGTAATGGATGTAAATGCAGATATTTTTATATGTGGTACCTTATGTATGTATGTACGTATTGAACCGGGGACCTAGAAACGATGGAGAAGCTTCTTCCTGCCATAGCCCTCAGTGGTTGACAACCCCACAACAGGCCACAGCGGTCCACCTACACCACCGCCCCTCCACTCCGAACCCAGGATTATTGTGCGTTTCAGTCCCCAGTCCCCCCTCCCCCCCCCACCTTGAAAGTCTCATACCAGACAAGTATAACCCCAAATGTTTGCGTGGTAGAATAATTACAGTGTACGCGTACGTTGAAATGGTGTTTGCGCACCCAGCGCCGACACAGTGTAGCTGATGCAGAATAAGGGGAACCAGCCCGCATTCGCCGACGTGGATGAAAACCCGACTTAAAAACCATCCACAGGCTCGCCGGCACACCGAACCTCGACACTAATCCGCCGGGCGGATTTGTGCCGGCGACCGCCACGACTTCCCACTCGGGAAGCATCGCGTTAGACGGCGCTGCTAGCCGGGTGGACATTGTGTTACCCTAGCATGGACACGCACCTGTGTGTTGGTAGTTGTTTTCTCTGTGTCTACAGTCTTCCCAAAAACACGTCACAAACTTTACGACCTGATGTTTTCTGCTTGGCTGTACTTGGGCCATGAAATGAACGAAGCCTGACAGTGTTGACTAACCGTTTTGAATCGATGCGTCCACGTGTCAATACCTTATGTGATACCCAAGAGGAAAAAAACAATAATGGCTTGCTCTTTCCACATGCACTTGGAGGTACTACCCACCCTAAAATCACGCAACTTCTAACCGATATATTATTAGGCTGAAAATAACGTAAATACTCATGTAATGTTGTTTCATCACGCCGTACCCGGTAATCAATAGCAACATCTGCACTTATACCCATTAACCCTGTATATCGTTCCATTAAAAAAGGAAATTCACTGTCAGAAAAAAATTCAGCACTATCAAGGACAAAGTTATTTTGCTGACAAATGAGTTGACAGGTAGTTCATCATTTTAGGGGTATCAAAAGTATCCAGACACCACCAAAAATATACGTGTTTCATATTCGCTGCATTGAGCTGCCACCTACTGCCAGGTATTCCATATCAGCGACCTCGGTAGTCATTAGACATCGTGAGAGAGCAGAACGGGGCGCTCCGCGGTACTCACGGACACTGAACGTGGTCAGGTGATTGGCTGTCACTCCTAAATGTCCCTAGATCCATTGTTCCCGATGTGATAGTGAAGTGGAAACGCGAAGAAGCACGTACAGCACGAAACCCTACAGGCCGACCTCGTCTGTTAACTGACAGAGACTGCCGACAGTTGAAGAGGGTCGTGATGTGTAATAGGCAGATATCTATCCAGACCGCCACACAGGAATTCCAAACTGATGCAGATCCACTGAGGGTACTATGACAGTTAGGCGGGAGCTGATAAAACTTGGATTTCACGGTCGAGCGGCTGCTCATAAGCCACACATCACGCCGGTAAATGTCAAACGACGTCTCGCTTTGTGTAAGGAGCGTAAGCATTGGACATTGAACAGTGGAAAAAAACGTTGTGCGGAGTGACGAATCACGGTACATAATGTGGCGATCCGATGGCAGGGTGTGGTTATGATGAATGTCCAGTGAATGTCACCTGCGCCGGCCGCGGTGGTCTCGCGGTTCTAGGCGCGCAGTCCGGAACCGTGCGACTGCTACGGTCGCAGGTTCGAATGCTACCTCGGGCATGGATGTGTGTGATGTCCTTAGGTTAGTTAGTTTTAAGTAGTTCTAAGTTCTAGGGGACTGATGACCACAGCAGTTGAATCGCATAGTGCTCATAACCATTTGATCCATTTTTTTGTCATCTGCCAGCGTGTGTAGTGCCAACTGTAAAATTCGGAGGCGATAATGTTATGGTCGTGTTTTTCATGGAGGAAGCTTGCTGCCCTTGTTGTTTTGCGTGGCACTATCACAGCACAGGCCTACATTGATGTTTTAAGCCGCTACTTTCTTCACACTGTTGAAAAGGAATTCGGGGATGGCTATTGCATCTTTCAACACGATCGAGCACCTGCTCATAATGTACGGTGGAGTGGTTAGACAACAATAACATCCCTGTAATGGACTGGCTTGCACAGTCCTAGCCTGAATCCTATCGAACACCTTTGGGATGTTTTGGAACGCCGACTTCGAGCCAGGCCTCACTGACCGATATCGATACCTCTCCTCAACGCAGCACTTCGTGAAGAAAGGGCTGCCATTCCCCAAGAAACCTTCCCGCATATATTTTGACTCTCACACAGAAGGTTGCAGCAACCACCGGCCGGTGTGGCCGAGCGGATCTCGGCTCTTCAGTCCGGAACCGCGCGACGGTCGCAGGTTCGACTCCTGCCATGAACATCATTTTGAGATTTGTAGAAAACCAACATCGAGCAATGTATGTATCAACAGCTCTTCTTATCATCCAAACCAGCATAAGATGGCATATTTTAGATGCACACTGAACTGCCTACACAAAATTCCTCTTGAATCAGTATCATTAAAACCATAGCCTGAAACAATGGATACAGCCCTCTCATGATAGACAAACTACAACAAAAATCTAACAACCATCATCCAACAAAACTGTGCACCAGACAACCATGCAAATTACACAAGACACAGTAGGAAAGAGCAGAAAATATGTTGCACTATCTTCCTCAGGGAGCATATTGTATAAAATAAGCAACCTATTTAAAAACACAAACATTAAAATAAGCTTCCACACAAACAATAAACTCCAGCAGTTAGCAGTTCATAACTTAAAAAATAACAACCCCCGATACAAAAAAAATCTACCATATACAAATTCAGCTGTCAAAGTTGCTCCTCTTACTATATAGGACAAACCGGAAGAAGCATTGAGACATGGTTCAAAGAGCATATAGATGCCATACGTTTGAACAACATTTCCAAATCCACATTTGGCATGCACACAACTACTTATAGTCATGGAATAAAATGCACTGAAGACCATGTACAAGTACTGCACGATGCTGAGAAAGATAGCCTTATGAATTTGCTTAAGGAGATTGAAATATATGACCATAAAAGCAAATCACCACAAAATGTCCTCTATGAACAAACCGAGTTAGCCAATGCACCCTTTCTTCAAAATTTCATTCACTTGCTTTCCAATTTAAAGTAAAAATTAAAAAAAGTCCACTTTTGTTATATTTTTAACATTTATATATGGACATCCATCCTAACCAACTTACTGTGCTCTCAACAATAATATGTCCATAGTTGTAACCTTTATTTATGTACGTCTGACCCTTATCATTTACTTTTGTTCCAATGTATAGCATAATATGTACGTAACTGCCTGCTTTATTTTAATCGGTTCTCTTTCAGTGTAAATAGTAAGTAACGTAACATTAGCAGTTTGTAAATTTCCACTGTCACATACATGTAGATAATGAAATATCTCTGAGAGTGGAAGTCTTTGGCATTTTTATTGTTGTAATATCGCCATCTTTGTATGCATACCTCCCTGTGATAAAACATCTAAGTGTATGGGCGGTGCGTTACATTATGTGCATATGTATATATACACAAAAAAGTATATTATACAGTTCTCTATGTTGCAAGGTAATAAGCAACCTTCACTGAAACGTAATGGCGCGAATTCCTCATCCTCCATTTAATAATAATAATTTGTTTACATTACTTAAAGTCGTCGTGAGGCACAATTACAATAAAAAGACGTTGTCTCATATCTTGTTTTGGTTGTAGGGCATCACCACCCGTAGGAAGTTTCGTCAGCTATGGAAACATATCACGAAATATAATGTAAAACGTGAACTAGCTTCCTGAACACCATACGTACTCAAATGTCTGTTATTGTTGGCTGAAGATGCACCTATCGGTTCGAAACCGGTAACGGCGCTGTTTAAATAAATAAATAGCATTTTAAAAAGAGACTGGTTGCTCTAATCTTCTGTGTAAGAGTCAGCCTACATATTGTACACAGCCACAGGCTCAGTAAGTTGGATGAAAGCCAGATTCAATCATAAATAAACAGATTGAAGATTTAAATGTTGTTCCTCAGTTAGTGCTCAATCCATTATGGAATAATTACTGCATTGACTTAGGTGTGCAAGAAAACGACTAGGTGGGTGACATTACAAAATAAAAATAACTATATTCGTGAAGAGAAATACTCGCCCATTTAAGTGTGTCTTTTATGGAAGACTTTGTTCCGATATACTGCAACTTGCACAAGGGGAACGTGTATGAGAGGTCGTGCACAATTCATAGATGCTAATACAATGAAACCAACGCAACGATGAACGCTACTTAGAGAAAGTATTCCCACGCACGAAGGAAGGAAACCGCTTCTGTGTTCGGGTGATCGTTCATATCGCTTTATAAGGCAGAGCTTCATGAAGATAGCGTGTCTGATTCGTGAAACGAAAGTCATGTGTTCGTATCGCACGTCTGCCACAAATGAATGTTTTAACTGTGCCGTTTTTGCGTTTGTAGTGTGGTGTTGGAAAATCCAAACAAAGACATCTGTAAATATTTCTGAGAGAGCAATACAAATGAAAACTGATCTTAAATAGGCTTCATCAGAAACAGAACATATCCCGTTAAAAATTGTCACAAGGTCGTGTTGGGGACAATGAAATCCATCTAATTGGCGTACATGGAAATACGAAGGTAATCCCAAAGTAATACCTCCTATTTTTATAAGTACATAGACCTGTTCATTTCTACAATGGTTTACATCAGTTTACAGCTTGAACATTTAGCTATTTTTGGACATAATCACAATTTCTGTCGATGCATTTTTGTAGACGCTGTGGCAGTTTTTGTATGCAGATGTCATACCAGCTCGCCGCCATGCTGTTCAGAAAGTTATGAACCTCTTCTTTCACCTCGTCGTCGGAGCTGAATCGCTTTCCGGCCAAATGTTCTTTTAATCTAAGGAACAGGTGATAGTCACTGGGCGCCAAGTCAGGACTATGGGGTGGGTGGGTGATTATGTTCCACTGAAACTGTTGCAGGAGAGCAACAGTTTGCATTTTTTCAGTCTCACAATACCTGTCAGCGTTAATTGTGGTCCTAGCGATTCAGCTCCGATAACGAGGTGAAAGAAGAGATTCATAACTTTCTGAACAGCATGGCGGCGAGCTGTTATGGCATGGGCATACAAAAACTGCCACAACGTCTACAAAAATGCTTTGACACAAATGGTGATTATGTCGAAAAAAAAAGCTAAATAATCAAGCTGTAAATTGATGTAAACCGTTGTAGAAGTAAATAGGTCTATGTACTAATAAAAAAATAGGAGACCTTACTTTTGGGATTACCCTCGTATCTTGTTCAGCAATTTGTTCTTCTTTTCATGCTTACACACATCTCATAATTCAGCTCTCAGAGTCCATAATTTTTAGTAACAGTTCGCGAATCAAATGGTTCAAATGGCTCTGAGCACGATGGGACTTAACTTCTTAGGTCATCAGTCCCCTATAACTTAGAACTACTGAAACCTAACTAACCTAAGAACATCACACAGAACCCTGCCCGATGCAGGATTCGAACCTGCGACCGTAGCGGTCGCGCGGTTCCAGACTGTAGCGCCTAGAACCGCTCGACCACACCGGCCGGCAGTTCGCGAATCGCTTAAATAATTACTTATTTTATTACCTGTTTTTATATTAGTCCAAATATTTCTATATTAGTCCTACATCAAACTTACAACATGGAAACATACTTGACATATTCCTCTAAACATTATGCTGCTTTAGACGTAAGCCAGGTAATGTTGACCCGAAAACGCGCTTAAAGACGACTGTCGAAAAATGATAACATGGCAAATTCATAAGTCGGCGTTGCCTACAGAGTAGGTAGTACGTGTTAATGTGCCGATACAAGCAGAAATCTCAGAATAAAATTTGAGAAAAAAATAGATAATTCGTGTGTTGTAATTAATACAATACATTGACAGTCTGAAGGTGCTTCTACAAAGGTACAGGAAACAGTTAATTTGAATCTGAAAAATTGTTCCTGAAATCTAGAAGGAAATTTTGTCTAATCTATCGGCCTTTTTCTTCCTGTGACAGTCTGCTAAATATGTTCAGTTGATGACTTTCACATTACAGATCCGTTAATGCGGTTTCACATGAACGCGCCGACACTAATCAAGCCAACTGTTTGCCGTTACAGAGCGACGTGTTGTCTTGTAAAATTAGTGGCTGTTTGGATATCATGGCTATATGATGCAGTAAATATTCAATATCAGTTTATCTTCCGTCTTTAGAAATTCATTTTCAGGCAAACCAAAACACAAGAATGTGTGCAAATGAAGTGCTCCGAATGACGCGAAAGATAAGGCTGTGAGAACAGGAGAGGTTTGAGAGAGACGTACTTCAGAAAATAATGAATTAAAAAAAATTAAAAGTCCATTACATATTGCAAAAAGTAAAAGTACATTAGCAGAGTATGCAAAGGATTATAAAAGACAAACGAAACCACTTTTGAAAATTACTAACCGAAGCCTACGGTTTCCGACAAAAGGTTCCTTGACTTTGACTAGATTATATCCGCAATAGACGGTATCACAACCCTTTCAGAGCGAACGAGTCTGCGTACACACTTTCAACGGTTTCGATGAGAAAGAAAAGTAGAACGCTCTGACGGATACAGAACAGAAGAAGGACACCTGGGTAATGTTACAGAGATTCTGGGAAGCAGAAAAGGCGTTGAATTATGTGTAAACTTTTCTTGTCGTGATCTCTGCTGGCATTAAACGAAGATAGCGATAAAAAGCTAGACGTCTAACATCAGGAAGAGAAATACAATTGTGAAAGACAAAAACACAACACCTGAATACCAGGCAAAATGGTCAAGTTGCAGAGATTCTGGGCAGCAGCAAAGGCGTTGAATTATGTGTAAACTTTTCATGTAGTGATCTCTGCTGGCATTGAACGAAGATGGCGATAAAAAGCTAGACGTCTAACATCAAGAAGAGAAATACAATTGTGAAAGACAAAATCACAACACCTGAATACCAGGCAAAATGGTCAAAAGGGAGGAAATATCTAAATACTAAGAGAAAACTTAAAGCGAAAAGTTGAAAAGAATCAGATCTTTCCTGTCACCAATTCCAATGTTGGTATGAACACAAAAAGACTTTACTATGCAGGAAACTTATTGAAACTGTATAACACCCCTTCCAGCAACAGTTAGGCTTTAGGTGAACCCAGAGCCGGTTTAAAGCCCAAGTTACACATGTCGCCGCTTGGGACGCCAAACTGAGAGGGGCGTCAGAGGTGTCACAATTGTAGGGCGAATCACAATTAGTAACGAAAACCGACACGAGTGAAAATGAAAAGTCGCTTCTGCCGAAAAATGTTTTCCGACATGCCATGGGTGAACGCACTGTGTAAAGTGGAACCCAGCCTACAGCGCAGTTGGCGTAGTTCTCAAAAAATATACAGTATATCTGTCAGAGGATAAAATCTTGTTAAGCATCAGAAAATTAAACTTGATCCACAAAAATTGGCATCTTGAAATTCTTATAATTAATTCACATCTAAACGCCAGGAACAGAATGTTTAACCTGTAGGACGCGGGGAAACGTGGTCAAGAACCTACAAGGAGCCACTCAGTTATGAAAAGTATTTACCCACCAATTACCGACGAAAGGTGAAATTTAGTTAAGGTGTCGAGTCGGTGTACTCAAAATTCTCCTTCAGAAATATGTTCTGGAAAACGAGGTGCACCACGAAGCAGAATTGTGTGCTCTCCGTTTTCTAAATACTGTAATAGTCAACGCACAGCCATTGTCAGTTCAGCACCCTACCTAATCACGATCAGGTTAATATTTTTTTACGCTACATGAAACTACACTTGACTTTTGTGTATAGAACTACAGATATCAAAATTTCGCTTCACCCATTACTGAGGTGGAAATGATTATCTCCCAGAAATTTTTCTTTAATAGCATTATTTTTGCTACTTATTATAAGAAAATTGCGACGGTCATACGCATCCAGTGGCTGGCAATATATGAGGTTTTTTGTGACATTTTTCTCTTTTTCTTGCTTGGCGGTATCGTGAAATATGTTTTCCGTGATCGTTGAAAAGGCAACTCTGAATAAAAAGTTTTGCAATTTTCTTTTTACTGACACGGTGTATTCCATGACAACAGAAGGTCAGTAACAACTGCACCGAGGCCCTTGTTACAGGAGAAGCGCTGTGCCCAACGCTGTTCGGACCAAAAGGAATGACGAACTGTTTTTAGCCTTACAGTTCATATTCTGTTGCTGTCGCCGAGATGGATAATCAGAAAACCGGTGCCAAGTCTTTTGTGGTTTAATTTCTCTGAAGCAATGCCAGAGAGCCAATTAACGGCCAGAATGCATCATAGTTTCCATTGTCTCCCATGATAAATAAAACAGGTACCGCAATTAACCGCCTACATCTATAATCTTTATTCGTATATTCTAATTCTCTTGGAGCTCTTTGTTTGTGCCGTCGGGGCACAACAGAAATAGATCTTAGGACATTCTTAAGACAGAGCTACATTCTACGCGTTCGGGAGCCAAACAGGCTGGCGATCAAGGAGATATCTCGGGTTTAAGTATGTTCCAGCCAACGTAGGTAATATTAGGGTGTAAATTATGTATAATATCACAAAGTTTGAGTTTCCTATGGGAATGGAAGGGCACACATCACATAGCATAAGGTTTGATCGGTAACGATACAATTTCATACACGAAAATAGCAAAACACGATTCTTATATTGGTATCAAGTCGAAGGAACACTGTGTAATATCCCTCAGAGGCAAATCCAAAACAATTGTTAGTCACTGAGACTATCACTCCAAATTTATTGAGTAAGAATGATGAATGCTAACGAGTGAACCAGTAGGAATTTGTGGTTTCCCAAAATCCATCAAAATCAATGCCGGAAAATTTGCACTGAAATGTAAGCGATCAATGTAATCCGTCGTCATTGTTGTATCCAAGCTTATGTTGTGTCTCAAATGACTTCAACGTTGATGGCTCATTAAAGGTCAAACCTTCTTTCTGTCACTCTACACATCCACCTACGCACTCACCTTCCAGCTCCCCTCCCCTCGTCCCCCCCTCTCACACACACTCTCTCTCTCTCACACACACACACACATACACACATACACAAGTTAATGGCACATGAGACAAAAAACAATTCATCTGCACAGCGAATTTCGCATTAGTTAATTATATCTACTCAAAAACTATCTGACAACCTAAAACATGACAAGATATCGCAATAATAAAAATAACCTCCTGGAAGCCCTTCAAATTTGATTGAAATTTTGGACAATATCTAATCCGGCATTAAATCCAAAGAGATAAATTATTAACAGCGTCATATGAAACCTGTAGAAAGCATGCAAAGTACAAAATACTCCACAGTGGTTTAGAGGATTGCTGATCTTTGCGTATCTCGTGTTATCTACTGATAGGACATCTGTGAGATATACCTCTCTCTTACTGACTCTGGGGAGCGACATGACCATTTTATGCTGTTGGAATGAAAGAAAATTATCATTCTTTGGTTTCATAAGATTATATTCTAGACCAATGAGGAAACAAACTCGGGGAGAACTTAAGCATAGGACTACAAAGTTTTTATATTCGAGAGAACTGTAATATTTACAAGGGCATAACATTGCACTAACGCACATACAGCCGTGGAATTCTTTTTGAAATAACATTAGTACCAAATGTTTCATTTACTTTTCACAATTGATTAATATGCGCCACACCGGACACACGATAATAAGCAGACGATAGTCAAACTGGTACCACACTTTATCGTGCAGTTCTCCAGCGTCGTCATTCGCTGCAGGTTGTTGGTAGGCAAAGCACATAGATTGTTTCAGGAATTCCCTTAACAAAATTCCACACTGTAGGATCAGGCGATACTGGAAACATTGCGTTGTTCGTACGACAATTCCGGGCGTCCCATAGATTAAGTAGCTGACTGTAACAAAGAAATGTTCTTACTTGCAGTTGCCACTGTGATGGTGCTACGTCATATTAAAAAATGAAATTTTCTACGTGTTCTCGCAAATTTATAATGAACAAGAGAGCGAGTGAGCTAAGTGTACCAAGGGATCCCTGCCGTCAACCACATGAACGGGAAACTTACAAATGGCGCAAAGGTAAACTTCTTGTTTCGACGTCTAGGTTAAATTTGCCCTGAGTTTCTCTCTTCGTACTCATGTCATGTGAAATAGGATTACTCTTTCTGAAACTACCTGCATTTTGATAAATGCGATCTGCATGGAGTATAATATCAGAACTGTGATATGTGTTAAACAGACGTGAACACATGAAAACTGAACAAGGTGGAAACACAGCAACGTATCATAGAATATGCTATCAGGAAGCCTTTACAGATACCTCATTACATGGCAGTGAGATACCGTTAATTTCACTTTCGAGTTCTGACTTATCCCTATTGTTCGCTGGTGACTGCCCACGTCGTAGTCTGCAAACTATTTTTGCGGCAGATACTCTGATACCAAAAAAAAAAAGGGGGGGGGGGCTTTCATCTTGGGCAGTAGCGGGGTGGTAATGTAGAACAGCGTCAAATACCACGATAGACTCTGGTTGTTCCAAATTACGGATAATATTAGCTACGACCGCTACTGCAGGATACTGTTAAACTTACTTCGTCTTCTTCGTTGATTGCATGCTTGCAACTGCATTCAACAGGGCAGTGCTCGCCCTCGTGTATGTGGCATGTTCAGAACCTCTGCTCTAAGAAATTGACACCTATTCTGCCCTGCCCTTTCTGACATGTGGCCTATTGAAGATGTGCAAGATTGTTACTGCCCGCTGGCCAGTGTGGCCGAACGGTTCTAGGCGCTTCAGTCTCGAACCGCGCGACCGCTACGTCGCAGGTTCGAATCCTGCCTCGGGGATGGATGTGTGTGATGTCCTTAGGTTAGTTAGTTTTAAGTAGATCTAAGTTCTAGGGGACTGATGACCTCAGATGTTAAGTCCCATAGTGCTCAGAGCCATTTGAACCATTTTTTGTTGTTGCCCGTCTCGCCATTCCAATAGAGAACGCTGCTGGACTCTCCAAAGAGACAGTCACTGATTTCTTCTTCTATAATTGTCGCATTTAGCGGTTTGTTACAATCTCGCTAGTTGACAGTACTTGCAATATCATTTCTCCCGGGCAGGTACTGAGTCCTTTTAGTACCGTTCCCGAGCATACAGGGATCCTCATTGCAGTATTTTCTGTTTTTTTTCCGTATACCTCCAATCGTATCTTAGAAACAATGTACATCATATAGACTACGCATTAAATTACATTATTATTTCAAGCTTAATTCTTCGTTTTGGAACTTTCAGCAACAATATTGTCGAATATAAATTGTAAACCCCCAAATAAAGGTGTTACGTAAAGGATTAGCCAGGATCACAGTTTTGTTGGAAGGTGATACGGTATCATCTCTATTGTGATGATCCTTGCAGTGCAGAGAAAGCGGTTAGACATCGCTTGAAAAAGCTGCAACCCTCCATTCCAGTTTGCCAAAACATTCTCGTTGGGTTTTTGTTCAAAAACACAACTGTCGTCACGTACAGGGACATAGCGAGACCAGTGGTAAAACGTTGGGGAAAACTATAAAGAAAAATTTCTTGTCAGTTTTGAACGGAATTATCCAAACAGGATGAAGAAATGAGCAACACTGAAGTTAGTTGGAATTAAGATGTACCAAACAAGTATGGAAATGTACTGAAGACGTCTTGGAATAGTTAAGATAAACTTTTTCTTATACATTTATCAGCAAGTCTATAATTTCGACTTTGGTGATCAGCAGACTATGCAGAAACTTGCGTCTGCTAACAGAAGCATGAAGACAGAGAAAGAGCAAAATGCATATGTGAAAGAGCAGATTTGAAGCTCGGGTCCAACACCGTTAATCTCAAATCGCTTCAGGCTTACTCGGTCCGATTTTTCCAAAGAGACCATCACTGATGTCTTCTTCTGTAATTGTCACATTAGCCATTTCTGAAAATCTCGCGTGTGTTTTACGCATTACGTTCTGAGGCATATAGAGGAGACACCTGATGAAATATGAACCCACTATGTGTTATGAATTACTATGAACTACGTTTTTGAAACACGCAGATTAATTTTATATTATTGAAACAGTGAGTAATATACCTCATAAAGCCATACGCATGCTAATTAAGGATTAGATCCCGCGAATGTACTCTACGAAGCGTAGGTGCAGTGCCTTATTGATGCAGAAATTTTGTGTTACAATAAAAGAAGGGAAGCAAAGCCAATCTCTGAACTACCTGCATTAAAAATCTACCAATAAACTGACTGTTTACAAAAATATCATCATTATGCAAACCATTACGTCAGTTTCAATTCCGAAGCATTGTAAAACCTTTATTTATGGCATCTATCGATAATCGACGGGAAAAAATCTTACATAAGGGTCAAAATCATATGAACCGCGTTTCCTATACTCGTATTCTTCTAATGAACGCCCCTCAATGTTTATTCTGCAGTTTAGTGTCCATCCCTTACCCTTTCTACAAGAAACCAAAACAATTATAGTCTCGTGCTTCTCACATTATTAACTGGGTATATGTCTTCGGCTACAGCGACTGAGATTAGCTTTCATATATTCTATACGGAATAGTTTAGTGAATACATTACTGTTACTGTGTTCATTACTGTGAATACAATACTTTCATGAAGACTGCAATTTGCTGCCAACACCTTCTGTAGAATGTAAGTTGCCATTTGGATATTTCTTACACCTTGAGATATCTTTTTACAGCCCGTGTCGATCAATTAGTAGCATGTAGGGGAGAGTTTTGTACTTGGCGAGTAATGTACCTATGAAGACAAAATATATCCTGCTTCGTGTTTCAATCGAGAGACTGATTTTCGAATCACACGAATGAAGGCGCACTAGAAACCTCCATAAGCAGTTTACAGCACGTTCTGCTAATTTTGTTGTTGTGAGATGTGAGGCTGTTTTTTGGGCAGCGTTTGTAAATATTGGGAGTTCTGCATATTTACGTGCTGTTTAATATATTAAAGCTAGTTGGAAGATAGAATTAACTCTTCCGTTACAGAGTTTTATGGTGGATGAAAATCTGCATATTCTTAAAACTAGTAACATAACGTGTGGTCAGTTAAGCCAAACATTGTCGGTCGCGCAACGTCTTATACTGTCAAACGGAAGGAGGTCTCCTACACCTGATATCTGCAAATGAACTGCGTTGCTTTCATATCTTAACAATTTTCCCTGTCCTAAACATGGGAATTTGTGGTATTTTCCAATAGCTTCTACTTGTAACTGTTGTTAACTTGTAACTGGAGTTTGATAATACTTCTTAACTTGATTTACTTATAGATAGTGGTGTCCGGTAGAGTAATAATACATCACAATGACTATTAAATACTGTGTTGAGAAGATTTTATCGATTGCAGCAATTTTTAAATCAGAAAGAAATATTTGTTCTCAAGACATAACCATATTACCTTGTAACAATTATTGACTTTTACAAAAAAACTTACTTTTCCGGAGTTCCTGTAATTTGGGAAACAACTGCAGCCTGCATGAAGTGAATACTATCATTTCGACACGGAATAATAATATATATTAGACTTCTATTACTTCTAGAAGCGAAGACCGATGAGTGCTCCAAAGTACAGCACTCTCACCCACCGTTTTGTAATTTAATTATGTATAGGCCTATAATCCAGATGAATCTCCTCCTCTAATCTCCTCTGTTAACTTTTCAGTTTTCTTTATATTTGAACTACGTTGAATTAAGTACATAAAAAGTCGACAGTTTCAAAGTGCAGATTAGTTGCAATACACGTTTCGAAAAGCAATACTTGTCATTTTAATGACACTTCTTCCTTTCTGGTATGACCAAAAAATAAGTAATTTTCACAGGTCGGTTCACTTGTGTACTATACCTTTGTACACGGTAGTCAGTTTCTTTGTGACAGTGGCAAAACACTCTGAGAAACCAGGTGTCGCACGTAATTCATGTGTTTCTCATAATTAAATCTTACAGATTATTTACAGAAATTTCAAAAATGTTGTACAGCAGTTACATTCTATTCTATTCCCACATACTTCCTTTTTTACCGTCGACTTCAACATAACCGTTGACACCAATGCACCAGTTCTTGACGTCAGCTAGCTGCGTAAACATGTCGTAACTCACCCGTCGCTGGAAGCTCAGGAACATACTATTCTTGTCACCAGTTACTCAAAGGTTATTTGGATAAACCTGATATGACTATATATCTCTTTCCTACTATCGTAAAAATTAATTTTATTGTCTGACAACAAAGGAAGTCATAATTTTCCTGTGGTCCAATCATCCAAACATTCCTGCGATGCTCGTTTAATCTGTACGCCATTTAAAATGCACAAAATTCCACAGGCCATTTAATTTGGATTTAATCAGTTCCTGCGCGATATTGGAGCGTGTATATCAGATTGGATGGCACGATATTGCTGCTCCTGTGGGCTGCGTTCTGATTTATAGCGCGCAGGCCAAAAAAGCTTTTGTGTTCCGTGAACGCCATTAGATTTTATATCGCCGTAAATACCGTTTCGTGTCAACCGTGCAAGCCCCGGATCACCTATTTCGAATTAAAATGTTCTTGTACATTTACCACCGCAGCCCGCTGCTACAACGAACGTACTCGTATTTTACGTCAGCTGTAGCTCTCACTTCACATTATAACGCTACAGGCTTCGTTGTTGTCATGTTTCTGTATCATATTATGCTGTTTGCTCGATATTAGGCCTATGCCTGTTACAGTGGAGCGTAAGGCAATAATTTTCAGTGAAATGAGACTGTCCTGATGATAAACGTTTATGTCATGCGATGTTCGTCCTTTATTTGACGGCTTTCCAAGCATTGTCGTGTACAGTCACGAGTACACATTTCGTCAAAGTTGACCGACTTCGTAAACATCGGCAAGCGTCATCTGTTCTGCGGTGCTTCACACGCACGTACTGTATTTTTTTTTTCGGGGAGCAGCTACGGTTGTTCTTTACTTAACTTTCGTCACTAGTGGCAAGCTGCTCGGAGTTTTTGATACAGGAAACTGCAAGTGGTGATCCGGCCATAATTTTTCCTTTGCTGGAACAATGGGATATTAATTAGTAGATCTCTGTTTACAAAATGGCGACGGAACGTTTCGTCATCACAAAGAATTTGCGATCTCTCACTCGTAAGTCCAGCTGACTGACGACGATATGGAAGTTTCTCGAGTGTCTTCCTTTGAGTGTCTTCTGGCAACCTGATGGGTGGTATTTTGAGAGGATTAGGGTATGCTCTCATTTCTTCAGAAGTAAGATTTGATAGTTGTTGAATGACGCAACCGGCCACAAATACTATTTAAATAATTTATTTTAGTGCCATAACCTATTTCGTGCTACCATGCCCATCTTCAGGACGGCTAATATTTTCAGTTACATAGATGTTTCGCTCATCAGCCTGCTCCTAATCTGCACAAGAATATTTGAGTATTTAGTGTCACTTTACAAGTTGTTTCATTAATAAAATCACGCTAAAGAGTCCTTGCATTTATTTGTAGTTGCATTCACATGCATAAATTTTAGTAAATGGTGATTTGCTTTGCTGCGGTGCGTGTAGTTTACTAGGTCGATGCGTATGTTGTTGAACTGCTAAAGTTCACGTATTGTAAATAAATTACTGTGACACAGTTCATTATATTCTTAATGTCAGTGTTGAGCATTGCACATGTTCTACATACTTACTCTTTTTGTTTACAATGGTAAGATTATCACAAAGCAAAGATACAGAGATATTCATTTTCTATTGATCAAGGAATGTAAAGAGAGTAAATATGACATGTGGGATGAGCAGATTGCAACATGAAGATAACAGGAAAAATATTTGCAAGGGTAAACTTATTATTAAAAGACAATAGAACAAACTTTTTCAGTGTGATCCTTTCACTTTTTTATTGTGATTGTTAGCAGTAATTTTGACGAAATGCTTCAGAGCCAACTGTTGTTTACCATAAATTAGACATACATGTGTTCACATGTACTATATACAGACATCTCATTATCATTACAGTTTACAACTTAAAATTTAAAAAAATGGAGGATGGGATGAGAGAAACGCATTTGTTTACCATGATCGTTTATGTTTATGCAGCCTTATAATGATATCTTTAAATGGTCTATATATAAATTGTGAACCTGCATGTCCAATTTATAGTATGCAATCAGTTGGCTCTAAAGTATTTCGTTACAGTTACATAACAAAAATAGAGGGGTACATAAAGGATAGTACTGAAACAGTTGGTCCCATTGTTACAAATTTACTCTCAGAATGCAAACATTTTTGTGCTTTTAACAAGTTGCATTTTGTAGATCCCACACGTCATCTTTGCACTATTTACATCCTTGATCAATAGAAAATGAATGTTACATTTGTATCCTTGCTTAAAGGCAATCTTTCCATTGTCAACAAAGACGTCAAGTATATAGCACATGTGTGGTGTTCAGTACTGCCATTGAGAACATTAGGATGTGTGCCACAGTCTTTTATTTACAATGTGTGAGCTGTTTGCGGTTTAATCTCATAAACATCGTCCTAGGAAACCACATAGACCACAACAAAGCAAGTCGCCATCAACAGAAACTTATGTGAGTGAATATAACTATTAAACAATATATCTAAATGTATGCAAACACTTTAGCGTGTTTTTATTAGTGAAACAACTTTAAAGTGGCACTAAATATTCAAATACTGTTGTGCAGTGTAGGAACAGACGACATGTTGTTGATCAAAACGTCTGTGTAAGTGTAGATTAGCAATCTAAAGATCGGCATGGTAACGCGAAATCGGTTACGGCACTAAAATAAAAAGCATGAAGAGTATTTGTTGCCGTTTGCGTCATTCAGATAGTATCATTATCGGCCGTGGGGTTCACAAGATGCCACAAAGTTTTGAGATTGAAAGATTGTTTTGTTATAAGAAGTGGAAGTTTTGTCTGCGATATTGGCCACGGATAACACTTTTCTCGAATACATGTGTAGATGAGACATCTTAGATTCCAAAGTTTACGTTGTTCACAAGTAGTCAGTCAGAGGAAGAGAGAGAGGGAGAGAGGGAGAGAGGGGAGAGAGAGAGAGAGAGAGAGAGAGAGAGAGAGAGAGAGAGAGAGTCTAGGTTGTTAGGTTTTTGAGTGTGGTTGGAAGCAGAATTATGTACTGATGCGGAGGCTTGGAATGCTGTTGCTGTAACTTGGAATTCATTAGAGAAGTTAGTATCTAAACATCCCTCTTTTCAACATTGTTTGTAGAGAAGAAAATCCCTTTTTCTAGCCTCGTTTTAAACGTCTGTAAGATTGATCACAATTGAAAAACTTCATGGATATAATATAAACCTTGTTGATTAAACACGGAAGCTGCTTTCTCAGTTATATTTAATACACAGTCGTTGTCATTTGTTTTCCCCTTGCACCTCTGGCAGCGCTCGCCAGTAGCCATTTGCTAATCCTGCTGGTAGGTAGTCCTCTTAACGTTCGTATGGACAGCCGTCACGTCGAGTGTTGCGGTTTGCAATCTAAGTCAAGTAGTCAAGCAGTCAGTACTGCTGCTACAGCATTTACTGTCACGACAATATACAGATTTCATGGAAAAACTGTGACTGCAAAAATCATTAGTGGATGAAAAACATAGGCAGGAGGGTGTATAAAAGCATTGCAAAGCGTAAGAAACAACGAACTTGCCTACGTAGGCGATGTCGAAAGCGCATAGCTGTTCGGTGGTACTTGGTAGCCGGTTCCAGTAGTGGGGTGAAAAAATTGTCATCCTCAGCGTTTGGCTAAAAAGAGGAGGAGATGTGGTACCCTAAATTTTTTGATCTTTAGACTTGGCATAGATATTCCGTGTTAAATTCCAATTTACGAGTACGCAGAAGACACTGCGTCTCCGTTCAGTGTTCTATCGTCGCCATGCGTTCAGGTATGACTGCGAAAGTCCTTAGACACTGCTAAGGTGCACAAGAATAACGCCTCTGACAATCGTATTATTAAAAAACTCTATGTATAAGCCATAGTTAAATCCCTGAAGTCATTCGCAAGATTTCGTTACAGTTACATAACAAAAAGAGAGGGGTAACTGATGAATTCTTCTCGGGTTATCAGCCGAGTGGTGGCGTCGTCTTGTCGCAACGTTTCAGTGTGTTTCGTACCCATCATCTTTCGTACCCATCACCTTCTGGCCAGAAGATGATGGGTACGAAACTCATTGAAACGTTTCGACAAGACGACACCACCGATCGGCTGATAACCCGAGATGAATTCATCAGTGGAGTACGCCGAGAAAGACTGCAAGAGAGGGGTACTTTAAGAAAAAGAGAAAGGATCGTACTGAAACAGTTTGTCCTATTGTCTTTAAGTTTTCTCTCAGAATGCAAACATTTTTTCTGCTTTTAACAAGTTGCATTTTGCAGATCCCACACGTCATCTTTGCACCATTTACATTCTTGGTCAATAGAAAATGTATGATATATTTGTATCCTTGCTGAGTGGCAATATATCCATTATAAACCAAGACGTCAAGTATATTACAGATGTGTGATGTTCAGTATTGACATTAAGAACATTAGGAACTGTGCCACAGTATTTTATTTACAATGTGTGAGATGTTTGGAGTTTAACAGCATACGAATGGTGCTGGGAAACCACATGGACCACAACAAAGCAAATCGCCATCAACAGAAATTTATGTGAGTCAATATAACTATTCCACATTATATCTAAATTTAAGCAAGCATTTTAGCTTGTTCTTATTCGTGAAACAACTTGAAAATTGGCACTTAATATTCAAATACTCTTGTGCAGTGTAGCAACAGACGACATGGTGTCGATCAAAACTATGTAAGTGAATATATCAGCAATCTGAAGATGGGAATGATAACCCAAAACCGGTTATGGCACTAAAATAAAAAGTGTAAAGAGTATTTGTTGCCGTTTGCATCATTCAGCAACTATCATTATCGCCCTTGGAGTTCACAAGATGCAACATAGAAAAATAACAAGTAAGTTCGTAGTGTTTTTGTATTGTATGTTGGTATTCCGGTGGCTAAGGGTTTATTTCTCAATTGCAATTTTTTTTTGTAGTTCACTGATTCTAAAAATGGTTTAAATGGCTCTGAGCACTATGGGACTGAGGTCATCAGTCCCGTACAACGTTCAACTTCTTAAACCTAACTAACCTAAGGACATTACACACATCCATCCCCAAGGCAGGATTCAAACCTGCGACCGTAGCGGTCGCTCGGTTCCAAACTGAAGTGCCTAGAACAGCTCGGCCACTCCGGCCGGCTTCACTGTTTCTGTTTAAGTGTACATACTGCCATGTTGTCATTTGGAGACAGTGACTGGAGCTGTGAACACTAGAAAATGGAGTGCCAAGTGAAGAAATTGGAACACATCCGATATTTCTTCTGTTTGAGTTCGATAGAGGGGTGATAGCAGCGGAGGCAGCGAGAAAAATTTGCGCCGTGTACGGGGATAACGCCACAGAACATATCACTGCAATAAAATGGTTTTCTCGTTTTAAGGAGGTCCTTTGTGATTTTAGTGACTCTCCACGTTCAGGAAGACCTTAAGGGGCTGAAAAAGATCGTTTAGGAAGATTAACCACCTCAGTGTACTCGAGAACTGGCAGATATGATGAACTGTGATGATTCCACCATCACGCAACGCTTGCTTGCACTGGGGAAGGTTCAGAAATCAGGTGTAAAGGTACCGCATGCTCTAAGCTATAATCACAAAAATAGCGGTTGCCCATAAGTGTATCTCTTCTTGCTTGTCATCAATTGGCCCGTGAACAACACCGACCACTCCTGTATCCTTACTGGTGGCAAGAAATAGCGTCTTTATGCTAACATAAGAAAAACAAAGCAGCAGTTCCTCATACCAAACCTGCGCGCATACACAAAAGATAATGTTATGCATCTGGCGGAATAGCGAAAGTGTGGTGTACTACGAATTGCTTCCCTCGACGTGTAACCATAACACTTACTGTCAACAACTGAGACGTCTTGCAGACGCAATCCAAGAACGACGACCATGAAGACTGCGTGAATTGCTGCTACTGCTGGACGACAAGCGCCGCACGCATTCTGCTAGGCTGACGAAGGACACTACACAGAACTTGGCTTGGGAAGTCATTCCGCACTTGACTCGGGCGCTCAGATTACCACCTTTTCCGCTCTCTATCGAACAACCTTCAAGTAACTTCCTTTCCGGATGAAAATGAGCTCCGTACATGGCTCGAGAATTCTCCACCTCAAAACCACGTGTTTTCTACAGCCACAGAATCAAAACGCTACCCCAGCGTTGGCAAACTGTTGTAAACAGTGGACCAGAATATATTATTGATAACTGAAGTCTCTGTTATGTGTACCTGTTGTGTTCATTAAAATTATGAAGGAACACTATGAACTTATCCACCAGCCTAATAATTTGGCGCCGGCCGTTGTGGCGGAGCGGTTCTAGGCACTTCAGCTCGGAACCAAGCAATTGCTAAGGTCACAGGTTCGAATTCTGCCTCGTGCATGGACGTGCGTGATGTCCTTAGGTTAGTTAGGTTTAAATAGTTCTAAGTCTAGGGGACTGATAACCTCAGAAGTTAAATCCCATAGTGCTTTGAGCCATTTGAACCATTTTGAATAATTTGGCGAAAATAATGAATTCATTTACTCGTATTGTAGTTTCACTCTAGGAGTTTAGACAATACAGCTGTACACGATGCATACAGGCTATCTTTAGCAGTGTCATATTGAAAGGTTCCTATATTATGAGATGTGGCAGTTTCGTTCGTAATAAGAGTATCTTCCACAGAGAGCGTATTTATGAGTAAATTTGTAGAGTGATCTCTTTGGATATAGTAGTTTATATTGTTGTAGTACAGTCAGTTCTCGCAGACTTTTTCGTCGAGAGTTTGTAGAATCGTACATATTATACTCGCCATGGTGGTATGGAGGTTTGATTTCGGACTGCAGTTGCTGCAGCTTGGAACGTATCAAAAGAGCTATGCATTCGCGTGTGCTAATATTGCAGAAGTTAAATCCCATAGTGCTTTGAGCCATTTGAACCATTTTGAATAATTTGGCGAAAATAATGAATTCATTTACTCGTATTGTAGTTACACTCTAGGAGTTTAGACAATACAGCTGTACACGATGCATACAGGCTATCTTTAGCAGTGTCATATTGAAAGGTTCCTATATTATGAGATGTGGCAGTTTCGTTCGTAATAAGAGTATCTTCCACAGAGAGCGTATTAATGAGTAAATTTGTAGAGTGATCTCTTTGGATATAGCAGTTTATATTGTTGTAGTACAGTCAGTTCTCGCAGACTTTTTCGTCGAGAGTTTGTAGAATCGTACATATTATACTCGCCATGGTGGTGTGGAGGTTTGATTTCGGACTGCAGTTGCTGCAACTTGGAACGTATCAAAAGAGCTATGCATTCGCGTGCGCTAATATTGCAGCAAGCATACAGTCGTGTTTAGGGAGCGTTTTCAGTTTAAGCTTTTTCAATATTCTAATTTGCTTTTTGATTATTAGAACATTGTCGGTTTAAGCACTCCAGAATTTAGATGAACTGTGGAAAGCATCACATTACTCTTTACCCCTGTCTTTTTAATGTACTGACTCGTAAAAAAAAGTTTTGTCGAAAGTGTTCACTTCGTGTGCTTTCTTTTTTGTGTACAGTAATTGGTAAAAACAATGGTTACCAATGTAGATATGTTCACATTTTCTATTTCGAGCTAATCGTTCATGGTTAATGCACAACTAAATTATAATTCAAGTTATTCCTTACTGAGCTTTCACATCTCAATTGCCTATTCAAAAGAGTTTAAGTGTAATGATCTGGACACACATTGCAGCTTTGCGTGATACAATTATTAGTGATTGGTTTAATGGCACTTGGCTTACTCACATTGCACCTAACGAGATTTATTTATGTGTTATCAGAAACACTTTGATTTTTTCCAGCTCATCGCGTTGCAGATGATTATAATCAAGGTAAAGATGCACTGTAGGATAGAGCTACGTTTCCGTTGTTGCAGGGTAATCCACATCATTCTTAGAGGTTGACTCAGACATTGCTCAGTGCATTTAGGGAATAGTGATTGTTTATTCATTTTCCGTAGATTGAAATTAGCATCAGCTACAGTATATGTTTATCCAGTACGTCTTATCAATTACAGTTGTTAGACCAAACGTACTGTGGTACTCGTAGTCGTAGCAATGGGTAGGTATACATTATATTCAGTGATTAGTTGAATCCTGGCGCAAGAATCTTGCATAGCTAAGTACGTAAATATTCGTTTGGTTAACATACATATCGATATTGTGCAATTCAAAGATTGTATAAATACCCTTTATTAGAAGTTGAAATATAAAGACTACGCATAAATTTAATACAGTTATACAGCAATCAAAAGTAGAAGGTGAGATTTGTAGGTTTCACAGATACTGCATTAAGCATATGTACCTGCAGACACTTGAAAAACCAAATAAGGAAGTTTCACATAGTCTCACATAACGGTTTCATACACGTAGCTAAAAGTGTAAAGCTTACAATATAAAATGACATTTTTGCGTTTCTATTAGAATAAAATCACTCATTGCAGAGCACTGATATGTCCTTAGACATCCGCCCTCAGATCCTAGCGCATTTATCCATATTTGTTGTTTGAATTACTTCATTATACTCCACTAAATCTGGTGGTTGGTTATTTATGTATATTCAGTCAGTTTCGATAGTATATCATTATTAAAATATCATACTTAACACCTACCCAACACACCTATCAGAAAGAAGGAATGAGTAAAAGCATGATAAGCAGGAAATATAACGTGCCCAGCAGTCCTATCAATCGATGTTACAGTACACGATCGCGAGACTTACGGGGTGGTTATAATTAAACTTTCCTTACTTGAGACGGTGTAGACGGAAAACTACCCTACTTCTTAGTAATAATGTTTAGACTGTGCGCGACAGGATTTGCGTTGTCAGTAGTGTAAAGTGCAAGTCGCCATGTATCAACATCGATGCACATGTTTTAAGAAAAAAAGGAGAGTACCATGTCCAATCAATAAGGACATAGGCTTATAAAAGTTCTATTAAAAATAGTGCAAGACAAATTTGCATGCCGGCCGGAGTGGCCGAGCGGTTCTAGGCGCTACAGTCTGGAACCGCGCTCCCGCTTCGGTCGCAGGCTTGAATTCTGCCTCGGACGTGGATGTGTGTGAAGTCCTTAGGTTAGTTAGGTTTAAGTAGTTCTAAGTTCTAGGAGACTGATGACCTCAGAAGTTAAATCCCATAGTGCTCAGAGCCATTTGAACCATTTCTGGACAAATTTTCAATAGTTCTCCACATAAGTTAAACACTATTTTATCGTTCCCACATTATAGTAAAACCCTAAGCTAATTCTTACTTGATCACTGTTCCTACCCAGTAGCAGAATCTTTACAACTTGTAAATTACGAAATTCAAAAGAGAAAGGAACAAAAAATCTTTATGCGAGTAGCAGAAGCTGTAATGTAGATTAATCCAGTCGAACAAACTCACTCCTCAAAAAAAGGTGAACTTATATTTACATAACACCAAATATTCTACTATATAATTACATTAAATTAATATTAAAGCATCATGTTTGGAAAAAAAATATTTAGACTTGGCGAGACGCGAACCATCATCAGATCACGTATACTGGTCGCGAATCATCAACGCTACTCACTATGCTTTTTTTTATTGTTCTCATTTTGTTCTTTGCGGATATCCCATAACACCCGCTCAAGTTCAGTGTTGAGCCGTGAACTCATTTTGTTTATTAGAGAGGGCAGGTAACCCTAAAGTGACAATTTACTTATGGCCAATTCTAAGATGTTGCCACTTGCTATTAAGGTAATTACATTGTTTGTTCTCTATCAAAGTCTTTCATTTGATAACTATGCCTCTCAGTAGTTAGTGCCTTCAGTAGTTAGAATCTTTCATTTAGCTGGCAGTATTGGCGCTCGCTGTATTGCAGTAGTTCGTGTAACTAAATTTTTGTGACGTAAGTGATTCATGAAAGGTATAGGTTATTGACAGTCAGGGCCATTCTTTTGTAGGGATTTTTGAAAGTCAGACTGCGTTGCGCTAAAAATATTGTGTGTCAGTTTAGTGTTGATCAGAATAAGTAAAGAGAGAAATGTCTGAGTACGTTCCGTTTTGGTTAGTTGTTTGTAAATCAAATAACGTAAGGGGTTAACCACCACAGTAATTCATAATTTTTCTAAGGGGACGTTTCAACATATATGCTTGATCTGAATGCCAATATGGCGCCTCACAGCTCAGTACTGAAGGGAGACGGCGTGCATGTGACGTAGGTGGCATTGTGCCATCTGATTGTTCAACGTTCAGACGCACGCTCAGAATATCTGACATGCTAAATATTGCTCTGCACTTTCAGAAAGACTCCCGAACGTGCTATTCCGCGCTATGACGTCAGAAACTCGGCACGCTCAACGCTCAACGTGCGGATGCACGGCCCGTGTGCCGACGGCCTTAGGCGCCGGTACACATACGGCGACGTCATTCTGAAACTCAAACATCAATGTTTATCACAGTTGCAGATAGTCAACATGGGTCTGGGAGAGGTGAGCAGGTTTTTACTGGTAAAGCTGTCTTACAAAACTACGGCAATGGCGCTGCTGCTCTTCGTGAGTATCGACACGTTAAAGGAACACGGAAAGGTACTCTGTCCACACTAGGGTTGAAGAACATGATTCGGAAGTTCGAATTAACTGGCGATTTGAGAACGGCTCCTGTGAGACGCGTCACAAACTGTTGAAAAGGTTAATGTTGCCATCGCTATCAGTGCTGAACGCAATGTGCGATCTTCAGGCAGTTAGAGAGCTGTGTCACAACAGTTGAGCATCCCAGGGTCCACCCATCGAAAGATTGTGAAGTGGTGTCCGTACAAACTTTAAGGCTGTAGTGGATGCACATGGTCGTTACATTGAGCAAAGTTTGCAACCTGGAACGTAAATGTAGTGCACAATAAACAATTAATGCAACCCTCTCATGCGGAAATTGAAATGTATTCCCTTCAATGGTTTATTTGTTATTTCTGTGCTGCATGTCCTTGTAAATGTTTTCAGAAAGTTTCATTGGCCTACGATCAAACGGTTTTCATGGTGTCCTCTCAAGTAGCGGAAGTTTAATTATAATTATATACAAGTGACCGGCCAATTTATATATTACAAAATCAATTTTACTGAAGGCGCAAGGTCGACTTCAGTTTACTGGGAGAATTTCAGTGAACTGTAGTTCGCCTATAAGAGAGACCGCATACTTAACACTTATACCTTCCATTCTTGAGTACTGGTCAAGTGTTTGGGATCCCCATCAACACATCGAAGAAACCAGAACGTGCGCTGCTACATCTGCACCGTACATTTGATCTACACGCGAGTGTTGCAGAAATACGCCGTGAATTCTAACGTAAATGAGGGCAGAAAAAGTTCTTTTCGCGAAGCACTAGTGGGATAGTACAAAGAACCGGCATTTGCAATAGACTGCAGAACAGTTCTACAGTTACCGACATATAACTCCCGTAACGACCGCGAAGACAAGGTAAGAGAAATGAGGGCTTTTACCGAAGCATACGGAGAGACTTTTTCCCTCACTCAATTTGCGAGTGCCGCAGGAGAAGGACTGACTAGCTGTGGTTCACAGCACCCTACGTTATGCAGCGTTTGGTGGCTTGTAGAGTATGTGTGTAGATGCAGGTTCGAATCCTGCCTCGGGCATGGATGTGTGTGATGTCATTAGTTCAGTTAGGTTTAATTAGTTCTAAGTTCTAGGCGACTGATGACCTCAGAAGTTAAGCTGCATAGTGCTCAGAGCCATTTGAACCATTTTTTTGTGCAAATGCAGAAACCACACAGCGACACAGGAGCCCCGTTAGAAAAAGAGTAAGATGTATCCAGTTTCGTAATTCAGACGCACTATGAACAAACAATTCCTTTGTTGCTTTACGTTCTGGAATTAGGAGTACTGCTTCTCGAATAAGAGCACGATTGATTTATAATGACATTTGCCTTCTCTGTGGTAGTTACTGTGGTAGTCGTTTAGAGTCCTGATAGTGTTTGGTAGACAAGGGGAGAACCGATGCGCCGGCCGGTGTGGCCGAGCGGTTCTAGGCGCTTCAGTCTGAAACCGCGCTACCGCTACGGTCGCAGGTTCGAATCCTGCCTCGAGCATGAATGTATTTGATGTCCTTAGGTTAGTTAGGTTTAAGCAGTTCTAAGTTCTAGGCGACTGATGACCTCAGACGTTAAGTCGCATAGTGCTCAGAGCCATTTGAACCAATTTTTTTGGAGAACCGATGGTGGCTTCGAAATCTCTGGTCAGCAAATTTTTATTCATGTCTTAGGTTACATTGAACGTTTTCGGTAGGAAAATGATAGCAAAAACTTTACCTACGTGTTTGAGGAATCTTCAGAATATCTTTAGGAATTACTGGTAACGCGTTAGTCATAAGTAGCCACTTATGGTGTGCAGGTTCGACGAAGGCATGCATTTCTGCTAGATCAGGGCCACATTTTTAGTCTTGACGCAAATACTGGACTACAACAACTATTATGGATATTCCAGTACTTGTGTCAAGATTAGAAGTGTGGCCCCATCCTAGATAACTGCATATCTTCGCCGAAAGCGGACACCAAAAGTTTTGACTACCTATGACTATTGCGTTATGCACAGTTCCTAAACAAATTCTGAAAATACCTTCAAAAGACGGAACGCTTCAATAAAGCTTCTGCTGTCATTGCTATCTGGATTGTTTTTTTCCTCCTGAAAATACATCATGATTGCTGCACTTTGGACATAGAGTGGGAGATTTACGTATACAGGGTGGTCTATTGATCGTGATCAGGCCAAATATCTCACGAAATAAGTATCAAACGTAAAAACTATTAAGATCGAAACTTGTCTAGTTTGAAGGGAGAAACCAGATGGCGCTATGGTTGGCCCGCTAGATGGCGCTGCCATACGTCAAACGGATATCAACTGCGTTTTTTTAAATACGAACCCCCATTTTTACTACATATTCGTGTAGTACGTACAGACATATGAATGTTTTAGTAGGACCACTTTTTCCGCTTTGTGGTAGATGGCGCTGTAATATTCACAAACATATGGCTCACAATTTTAGACGAACAGTTGGCAACAGGTAGATATTTTAAATTAAAATACAGAACGTAGGTACGTTTGAACATTTTATTTCGGATGTTCAAATGTGATACTTGTACCTTTGTGAACTTATCATTTATGAGAAGGCATGCTGTTACAGCGTGATTACCTGTAAATACCACATTAACGCAACAAATGCTCAAAATGATGTCCGTCAACCTCAATGCATTTGGCAATACGTGTAACGACATTCCTCTCTACAGCGAGTAGTTTGCCTTCCGTAATGTTCGCACGAATCCACCTGTCATGAAATACGCTATTCAATACCGCTTCAACCGCACAAGAGTTATGTGCCGGACATCCATCGTGGAAGTACATCGCTATTCTGTCATGCGGTGAAGCATCTTGTAGTAACATCGGTAGAAAATTACGTAGGAAATCAGCATACGTTGCACCATTTACATTGCCATCGATAAAATGTGGGGCCAATTACCCTTCCTCCCACAATGCCGCACCATACATTATTAACCCGCCAAGGTCGCTCATGTTCCACTTATCGCAGCCATCGTGGATTTTCCGTTGCCCAGTAGTGCATATTATGCCGGCTTACGTTACCGCTGTTGGTGAATGGCGCCTCGTCGCTAAATAGAACGCGTGCAAAAAATCTGTCATCGTCCCGTATCTTCTCTTGTGCCCAGTGGCAGAACTGTGCACGACGTTCAATGTCGTCGCCATTCCTGGTGTATAGAAATATGGTACGGGTGCAGTCGATGTTGATGTAGCATTCTCAACACCGACGTTTTTGCGATTCCCGATTCTCGTGCAATTTGTCTGCTACTGATGTGCGGATTAGCCACGACAGCAGCTAGAACACCTACTTGGGCATCATCATTTGTTACAGGCCGTGGTTGACGTTTCACATGTTGCTGAACGCTTCCTGTTTCCTTAAATAACGTAACTATCCGGCGAACGGTCCGGACACTTGGATGATGTCGTCCAGGATACCGAGAGCATACGTAGCACACGCTAGTTGGGCATTTTGATCACAATGGCCATACATCAAAACGATAACGACGTTTTCCGCAATCGGCAAACGGTCCATTTTAATACGGATTATGTATCACGAAGCAAATACCCTCCGCATTGGCGGGATGTTACGTGATACCACATACTTACGCGTTTGTGACCATTACAGCGCCATCTATCACAAAGCGGAAAAAGTGGGTCGACTAAAACATTCATATTTTTCTACGTACTACACGAATATGTAATAACAAATGGGGGTTCCTTTTTAAAAGAACGCAGTTGATATCCGTTTGACCTATGGCAGCGCCATCTAGCGAACCAACCACAGCGTCATCTGGTTTCCCCCTTCAAGCTAGACGAGTTTCGTTCTTTGTAGTTTTTTCGTTTGATGCTTATTTCGTGAGATATTTGGCCCGGTCACTGTCAATGGACCACCCTGTATATAAAATTGAAGCCTTGTTAGTATTGTCTTGTGTCGTGATGGCTTGTTATATTTATGATGTTGATGGGTGCGTACGCCTTCTCAAGAAGAGAATTTCAATCTTGCTTGTCTCATACACGTGACCAGTGCAGCACCTTGCACGACACGACCATTACAATAGGCGTCGCAGCACCGGCCACGAGTTGTGCAAAATATTAGGAAAATTTAATTAAGGGCGTGGCGTCGCAGGCGGCAAGGGAAGGAGGGCATCTGGTATGCACGCACAGCAGCAGGACTGGTGGGGGGGGGGGGGGGGGGGGGGAGGCTGGAAGAATGCTCGCCACAAGTGACAGCTAATTGCCGGGCCTTCTTTAGCGGCTGGCCGCAGAATGCAGCCGGCAGATTCAGCGGCGCTGCCGGCAAAGCTAGGCTTCCGTCGCCGCCGCTCGCCTCCCGTCGGCGAATCGCCGCGCGTCCCACAGCCCGAGCGCATGGCGTTCGCTGCAAAATCACTACTATGCAAGCTCAAGCACACCTACGCCTGTACCACGTAAGTCACTGCCCGTAACAATGCGGAGGGCACTTTGTACCAATATTATGGCGACCACTGCGTGATGGTTAGTTTGTGGGGGTTGAAGGGACCAGACCACAAAGGCCATCGGTCCACCGCGTAATCGTAATGAGCGAGGAAGAAATGACTATGTGTACACACTGATAGGCTAAAACATTATGTCTACTGCCCACCGTGAGATGGAAGGCCGCCTAGTAGTAATTCGGGCACGTTACGAGGGAACCAAACCGAATCACCGGACTAGAGCAGAAAGGGCAATCATATTAGGGACGATACTGGCCGCAAATGGGATAAACCACTAGCATCAGCGACTTTGACAAAGTATTACGGCGTGACATCTGAGAACGAGCATCTCGAAAAGTGGGAAGCTTGGCAGCTGTTCGCGTACGGGTGTTGGTAGCGTCTATAGATAGTAGTTGAAGGACGGTGAAATTACGAACAGGCGGCAAGTTGCTGGACGTCACGCCGCATCACAAAACGTGGAGGTCGGAAGTTACGTAGAGCAGGACAGGCTTTGATATGTGGCAGATCTAATGGTACATTACAGCGCTTGTGGAAGCTCAATGTTCAGCGCCAATTGTTGAACATGTTACTCCGCAGCGGATGACGCCTATGTTTTCTCTTGTTGAACCAACTGAATCCCCAGTCACGATTGCACTGGGCACTAGATAATCAAGATTGTACCGTGTACCAACGGGAACGTGTCACCTGGTCAGATTAATCGCATTTATTGCTTCGCAAGTCGATGATCGTGTCGGATACACTGTCATCCAGGCGAACAGCTATTCTAAACATTCACTCTGTCGTGAACGCCGGCTAGAAGGGGAGGGGGGGGGGGGGGGCAGTATTACGCTGTGAAGAACACTCACCTGGGTTTCCATGAGATTTGTGGTTGTAATCGAAGGCAGCATGAGAGCCATGGGCCGGGTCAACAGTATTAAAGACCACCTGCTTCCCTTCATGCTCTGTCTTCCCCGACGGCATCTTCCAGCAGAAAACTACGCCGTCTTTCATCCGAGGTTTCGCTTCCCATTTAAGTTCTCCGAATGAGCTAAACCGATCTGTTATGATCCTAGCAGCAGTCTTTAAATTCAGTGGACGCCTATCTTTGCCATACCTACATCACGCAGCAAATTGTCTTCGCTTGAGAGTCATAAACAAATGTAGAAGGAACTTCGATTTCGCCCCAGGGAAGCGTGTTGGGCCCCTTGCTGTTCATATTGCATATTAATGACCTTGCAGACAATATTAATAGCAACCTCAGTCTTTTTGCAGGTGATGCATTTGTGTTTAATGAGGTACAGTCAGAGAAGCTGCATAAATATTCAGTCAGATCTTGATAAGATTTCAAAGTGGTGCGGACAGTGGCAACTTCCTTTAAATGTTCAGAAATGTATAACTGTGGACGCAAAAATACGAAAAAAACATAGTATCCTGTGATTCATAACATCACTGAGTCACTATTGGACCCCGTCAACTCATACGGATACCTGAGTGAAACACATTGTAGGGATATGAAATGGAATCATCATATATGCTCAATCGCGGGTAAAGCAAGTGGTAGACTTCGGATCTCTGGTAGAATACTGGGGAATTTCAATCAGTCTGTTAAGGAGATTTCTAAAAAATCACTCGTGCAACCCATCCTAGAACATTGCTTAGGTGTGCGGACCTGTTGGACTATCATGGGATGCTGAATGTACACAGAGAGGGGAAGCACGAATAGCCACTGGCTTGTGTGATCCGTGGGAGAGTATCACAAGGTCGCTGAAGAAATTGAAATAGCAGACTCTTGAAGACAGAGGTAAACTGTCCCAAGACAGCCTAGTTACAAATTTGAAAGAACCGGCTTTAAGTGATGACTTTAGGAATTACTCCACCCCTTCGTATTGGTCCGGTAGGGGTCGTGTCGACAAGATTAGATTAATTACAGCCAGCGCGGAAGCATTTAAACAATCACTCTTCTCGCGCTCCATACGCGAGTGGAACGAAATAAGACGCACCCTCTGCCATGTACTTCACAGTGGTTTGCAGAGAATAGTTATAGATAACGACTACAAACATGGTGTCAATATTCTAGAGTTGGTCGCACAAGCATCTTTTACACGCTTTCCTTAACAGATGCATTGCTTTTGTCAGGGTCCTTCCAAAAAACTATGCATACCGTTCACCAACACTGATTTTACACGATAATGTCATTTAATATCTATTCTTAATATTAACCCTATATGTCTATATGGTTTGACATACTTAATAAGTTCATCACCAATCTTGTAGTCATGTACTGTCGGTACTTTCTCTTTGTTGTAGATATTACCTCATATTTGTCTACATTTAAAGTAAAGCTGTCGTTCCTTACACCAAATAGAAACTTTGTGCACGTCTTTCTGCATTCTCTTACAATCCTTAAACAACGATAGTTCCCCTGTAGGCGACACCACCGCCTGCGAGCAGTCTTACAGTGCTGCTCATCGATAAGCTACACTGTGTTGTATAAATACTACACTGACCATTCTAGAGAATCGACGAATTTCAAAGCTACAGCTTATGAATTTTATTTCCTGCGGAAATGAGTGTTAGAAATCAATTCGCTTCTCGAAGTAGTTTGTTTTTTAAGACGTTATCTCCCGTAACCTGAAAAGTTCAAGCATGATAAATCTTTACCCATTCTAGACTTATACTAATTAACTAGCAGTCATTATAACATTCTCATAATTTAAACGGAGGATTTCTGTGTGTGCTTTATGCCACTGGATTCAACGAATCCTCTTTTGTGTGTTCTTTTTTGTTGTGTTCCTGCAATGGAGACTGAAACCACTGGTATCTGTTCCCTCTTGGGAATTTAGAACTTATTTTTTTATTTTTCATAGTCCACTCTCTTCAGCACAAAATGAAATGTTACATATAAAATTACATGCATGCGAATTTTCGTGATAATCTACTTATTTTCCTTTCCCTTACTTTCTTTCCTGTTCTGGACATTGAATTAAGTTTACAGTCCCCATAATATTATTCTCTTTATTCCTTTCGACTACTGCTTTAGAACGTGTGTCATCAGCTATAGAGTTCGAGTGCACTATAGGTCAATTATCGCAGATAGTACACTCTCTTGGGTATAAAAACGGACGCTGACACACAGAGGGCAACCACCTCGCACCAAGCAGCTAGCCGTCATCGCCAACTTGCCATAATTCTTCCAAACTGAAACTACATAATCTTCTGTTACTGACGTAACTATTTACACTGTCTCCGTCTCACACTTTTATTTTCCACTGAGCGTACCTTCAAAGATAATACACAGTGACTTGTAATGTGTTAACGATGGAACTGCCACTTTTTACAATTCGTGACTTTTGTAGATAGCGTATTAATAGCTACAGTAACTTCCAGACATACTCGTTCACAGATACTAGGTTATAACACACAGCCATTTGTCGGAATCGCTTATGTCAGTGAATTTTCCCATTTTGCTGTCCAAGTGATTACCCATTCGCCTCTGGTCAGGTTTTACAAGAGATGTTCAATAAGTAAAGCAACATATTTTTTCTGAAAGTACGTTAGTGTTATTCAAGATTCTAATACCCCAAATTATTCCCCACCATTTTGGCTATTTTTCAAAATAATCACCGTTCAGTGCGACGACCATACGACAACTTACAAGGAGGGCCTGTATGCCTGCACGGTTCCACTCTATTGGTCGACGTCTGAGCCAACGTCTTGCTGCACTAATAAACTTCTCCTCATCGACGTAGTGCTTCCCGTTAGGTGCACCCTTGATGGGGCTAACTAAGTGGAAGTCACAAGGTGCGAGACCAGGGCTGTAGGCTGGATGAGGAAGAACAGTCCAATGAAGTTTTGTGAGCCCTACCAACAGAGACGTCCAGTTGTGGAAAGAGGTTTTCGAATGCGATTCGTCGATGACCTCAACTGAGAGTGTCGCCGCACGTTGCAATATTGCAGGAGTCACAGCGTGTGTGTGCGGCCGGCCGGCACGCTGGAGATCGGACAGGTTTGCAATAATGACAGATGCCTAGCCCAACGACTCACCGTGTTTTTGTTCGCTGCCAGGCCTCCGTAGACATTCTGCAAACTCCTTTGAACATGTGCGATGTTCTCTTTTTTGCCAAAAGAAACTCAATGACAGATCTCTTCTTGGAACGCACCCCCGATTCAGACGACATTTTCAAGGCTACTGATAGCGCCGCCACCTATCGGAACTTGATGAAACTAGAGGGATGAAGTGGGAATATTCCGCGACGTCCCGCAACAAATTTTCAACCTGAATTAGATGAGAAAAAAAAAACTGTGTTGCATTATTTATTGAACGCCCTTCCTATGATTTCCTTTCTGCCTTAGATTTCCTCAGCCACCTGGCGGCATTCAGTCTTGCGACTGGCAGTGGTCGTAATGTTTTAGCTCATGAGTACAGATTAACAACTAGGCTTATAATGATAATAACGATAGGGAGTAGGGTGGTTATGGTGTCCAGTGCCTCTGAAGACAGGGCAACTCAGCTGAGATTGGCCTGAGACGAAGGGGTGAGAAACTAGGTGTTAAACCTAAGGGGGAAAGCAGTTTGCATGAAGACTGAAGTGAAATTCTGGACAGTTTTACTGTGTTACCCGAAGATGTCTTCCAGTCGCCGAGATGAATCGAGGGGGTATTGAGACAGGTGACATAGCCCTCGCTAAGAGAGCGACAAAGTGCTGAGAGCGGTCGCGAGACGCCGGTGTCTGTAGGGCGGCGCGCGGCGCGCGGCGCCTTATCCCTGCGCTGACCGGCGCCGCGGGCGGCTGGCGAGTGGCGAGTGCAGTCCATTTGGGCGCCCCCGGGACAGATGAAAACCGGCGCTGGCTGGCGCGCGGCGCTCGCCTGCCTTTGTCTTCTTCTCGCCCCCGGCTCCTTCCCGGAGCGGCGCGGTAATCCCGCCCGAGCCTGGCCGTGAGGCTGATGGAATCTCCGGCCCGAGTGCGTCCACTGCAGTCCGTCCCGATTCCGCCCCCACCCCCGGCCCCGCCCCTCGGCCACCTTTTCTCTCTCTCTATTCCCGCCACCTCAGAAGCTGACCCCTCGCGAGCCAACTTTCCTTCCGTTTCCTCGGGGACTCACAGTGACGCCGGCCGTCGCCGCGGCACCGACAAGAAACCATTACGAGCGCGCTTAAATAATCCATGGCACGGAGGCCTCCGCCTGCCGTTGCCGCTGCCGGCCGCCCGCCCGACAGAAACGTCGACTGGGTTGCCTATTGACAAAGGGGAAGCGCGGCTGGCCGGCATGACGTGACATGAAACATGTATGCGCAAATCTGGACTCGGGGCACGCGTGGCCCAGAGCCAACAGCTCCGCCGTGCGCCCGTCTGTCGTCCAGCCGCCCAGTCCTGCCCCCTCCCCCTCCTCCTGGCCCCCTGCCCCTCCTGGCCACGGACGGACAGCAGCAGCCGGGCTATGGTCACGGGCTGAGAGTCCGCGTAATGAGCCATCTGTAGCCCAGAGCACAGTGATGAGCAGTCGGCGGTTATCACATTCAGCAGAGCGCTGCGTCGTGATCTGACAGCGACTGCAAGCAGGACTGCTCCAGCGAACACGAACGTTCCGCATCCTGAACACCCTCTCACGTCTGAAATTTGGGCAGTCTAACCGAGGAAACATCCGACATTTCTTAGTAACCAAAAGTTCTGTTACTTTGCGCACTTGTTGTGCGATGTTATAAACAGAAGTTCAAATATGATAAATATTATATGCTATCCTTCTTACTTTCCTTCAGCGTTAAATTACTGCATTCATATTGGTACTATTCTCATATTTGTGTTCAAAATTTTAAGAACAAATTTCTATATTTGAAACGAAAACCATGACTCAGTAGAAGAATATTTATATTCAACGTGTTTCAACAATGAAGAGGATATGTCTTACAGGCCTGGGAAGTTGAACCATGTAAGAAGTGTGTCTGAAAAATTAATTTTAAGAAGACGGAATAACTTTGTTGCGGAGGGAAGTAACTTGAATATTGGGTTCAAATGGCTCTGAGCACTATGCGACTCAACTTCTGAGGTCATCAGTCCCCTAGAACTTAGAACTACTTAAACCTAACTAACCTAAGGACATCACACACATCCATGCCCGAGGCAGGATTCGAACCTGAGACCGTAGCAGCAGCGCGGTTCCAAACTGAAGCGTCTAGAACCGCTCTGCTACCGGGGCCGCCTGAATATTGGGGGAGGGGCATTAAATGAAACTGTGTGAAGAGTTAAGCACCGGATAGTACCCTGTCACATGATGGAAGACATAGCAGAGATATCCAGTAACGGATCAGGCAGGAAAGGGCGGCAACGTAAAATTTTCGTCCTGTACCTTGATCCTGAAAATGAGTATAGTTTAGAATTCGATATTCAAAACTATTGTGGAACCATTAAGAAGATAAAGAGTGAGTGTGGGGAACTCACACAAAGAAATAAAAAGAGACTTCAATCTTTATAACTGGACCACTGGAGAAGAGCACGCAGAATTTCCCTAATTGGCAGCGTAAAAATTATGTAAGAGGACACAGACCAGTTATAGTACATTATGGATAGGCTAGAAGAATGACAGCTAGGATCGTCAGGGCTTGTCAAAAGAATGGAAGAAAACAATTTGCCAAAGAGAGCACTTTCATGGCAGCCTCGAGGAAGGAGAACGAGAAGATTTCGTGCATTCAGGAAGCGATGGATAGAAGATGCATAGAAGAGGACGAGGATGAATGGAGAGACCTAAGTGTTTGGCGACAGAGACGCTGAGACGCTGCATGCAACGAAAGCTGTATGATCCTCGCGATAGCAATATGAACCCGAAATCGACGGATAAAATTTAGGAGTTCAGGGACATTTTTGATTTCTCTTGTATAAATCAAGAGGGGTTTGGGTTTAATACTGTGTGGAGAACTTTATCTGCCATGGTGTGTAGTGCCAACTGCTAAGTGCAGTGGGGTTGTTGTTACGTTATGGGGTATTTTTCCTGGTTAGCGTGTGGTCCTCTTATTAACCTTAAGGAAACGGCAAGTGTGAAATTATATGAACGCCTTTCGTAGCATTGTATACTGCGCACAGTAGAGGAATAGTTGGGAGGGATGATTTTTTGTATCAGCATGACAGAGAACCCTGTCCACGGCATCTGAGGCAGTGCTTTGTAGATAATAATATTCCCGAAAGGGAGAGGTCTGCACAGAGTTAGAACGTCGACTTTGCTTCAGACCGCAGGATCCTACATCACGACCGCAAGTTGTATCTGAGACATTCCGTGTGTAGAAAACTGTGAAGTAAGATATTTGTAGTTTGACGCATCAGTGTCAAACTTCGGACCTTATCCCTTATTACGATGACCGCAACTTTCTATTTCGTCATCAACACTGAGGTTGATTTGATACTGTTTCCCAGCACTGTCGTTTGCAGCTGTCCTCTTCATTTCAGCACAACTTCTGTTTGGTAGGCTTTCACTATATTAGGCACTCATATCTAGACGTTTTACTATGTTGCTTTTCTTCCACATTCCCTTCACTTACAGTTTTCTGTAACGATTAAAGTCGTAATATGTACTCAACTATCCTTTCTCTTCATTTCACTAAGTTCTCTATGGGAGATATTTCTTGCTTTGTCGACTGAGGATGTCTTCATTCCTTAATCGATAAATTCACCAGATATTCAACAGTCTTCTACAACATCCTGTTTCTAAGCTTCTAATCGTTTTGCTTCTACGTTACCCGTTGTCGACGTATCCCATCCGCACTGTGCTATTCGATAAGCATTCCTTCTCATCACTCTTTTTTTTGTCTTGAAAATTATAGTTTTCTATATTAACTTATGTTTCTTTTCCCTTGAAGACATAACTGACATTCAAGCCTGTGTGATGCGCAAGTTGCAAATTCCAAATATGGATTCTGACAGATTCACGTGGTTGTATGTACTTTCTGTGCTTTGTACCAAGTGGGAGGACGCTATGTACCGCCCTGAAGTATTAAAACTATTATCTTAACTTCTCTCTGTCTCTCTCTCTCTCTCTCTCTCTCTCTCTCTCTCGCTCTCTCTCTCTCTCTCTCTCTCTCTCTCTCTCTCTCTCTCTCTCTCTCTCTCTATGCAGTCTCAGGTTTAGTTTCCTGTCTTCGATAGACATTGTAGCTATTTTGAAACCTCCTGCGAAACCTAATACCTATGGGTCAGTGGGAAATTAAGTTTGTTCAACAAGAGTCTATGGTAAGAAACTACTGTATCTTCGACCAACAACGGATGCTACATAGCACAATAAATTTCCTTTACAGTTTGTGAACTGTGTGTCACTCTCGACTGCAACTCACAATGCGTCTTGGTGATTAGGGCTACAGGGTGACATTTTTCTTGTGGAGCCACTGGGTATGCTAAGCGCCCACGTAAATTACCGCGCCGCCTCTCACATCAAAAGGAAGCCGTCGCCTGCAGAGCAGTAATGGCTCACTAGACACACGTTCCTCCTTTCTCACTGCGGATAACATTCTACGTAGGTAGTTTCTCCACTTCTCCGGAAGCAGCGAAACATCCTTCTGCATTCTCCAGGGTTGTCAGCCGTTATAGTAACAAATGATCGCTGCGGAGTTAGATACAGATTTATGCGGTCAACGAGAGAAATGTCCAACACATGCTTCTGTCCAGAGAATAGTTAGTTAAGAACAATTCATTTTTCCCCTAATAGTGCTTTTGTCCTGTCTCCGTTGTATCACTCGTATAGAAAGCGTGTATACGAGATGCAAGCCCAGAAGAATTGAAACTGTCTAGCGATCTCCATATATACAGCAATTGTATTTCTCATACTGAATAAATGTGAGTAGCACTTGAAAATCTCATATGTCTCCTTCAGATTAACTGCGTGAGTAATAGCAAGTTCAGAAAATTTGTTCGCTTTGAGGAAGTGTCTTCTTTCAGACTAACTTTGCTTGAAGGCATGAACAAGCGCCGCCGATTTACATATAAATCACGGACACAATTCTTCATAACGCATACGATATCACTACGGAAAAAAAAGAAACATGATACCTTCCTCGGAGAAATATTCAGAAAAAACAGCAAAGCGATCGCGGTATCATTCAATTTCGTACCGCAAAGAAGAAGATACCACCCTTTTATTCGTGAAGGTAAAACCTCAACATGTTGTTAAATCACAAACAAGATCGTTGAGATCCCCTTGAGACAAAAAAAGTGTGGCTCATTCGCAGTGACTATGAAATATTGGGTCGGAATGCATATCTCCTAAACTGTGTACTACGGGAATTCTTCACTGGGGCACCCCTCAGCGTAAATGGTAAATTAGAATACTGAACAAGTTTCCTCGTCTTCGGGGTTATTCCATCTACTTTGTTTGACAAATTAAGTCCATTGTTTGGTCCATTGGTACCATCAAAATCTTGGGAGCAGTAAAGGACATGTGATATGATCCTTTTAACTAACCTGTCAAGAGTGTAATAACAGATGTTTCAAAAAGAAAGAACAGATTTCAGTTATCTATTGCAGATAAACTATGAACGATAGAAGCTTCTTACTGGATTGAGGAAGAATCAAAGTTTTGACACAGCTGCGCTATTGTTCCTTTTTTTTTTTTCTAGCGGCATGGTGTCTACACCCCAAGAGAGATAATTCTGTATGTTGGAATTTGAGCGAAGTCATTCCATTGTTCATGACAGGCGTACAAAGTTCTTGGAAGCTGCTCACATGTACAACGGGAAGAGCATTGGTCGGCCACACAATTCTGAAGGAAATGTCGAGTATATCCGAGTTGCATTCACACCCACGGAATTCCACAAGAGGGATGATGATTATGATGATGATGATGTTTGGTTTGTGGGACGCCCAAATGCGCGGTTATAAGCGCCCGTTCAAATTCCCAACCTTTTTCTCAGTCCAATCTCGCCACTTTCATGAATGATGATGAAATGATGAGGACAGTTATCTCGAGGCAGGTGAAAATCCCGCCGGGAATCGAACCCGTAACCCCGTGCTCGGGAAGCGAGAATGCGACCGCGAGACCAAGAGATGCGGGCCCACAAGAGGGACAGGACAGGTACTTCAGCTTCCTCAGACTATGTAAGGAGTGTGTCAGAGCTCTCCATTGCGCAGTGTGGCGTGTTCTGAAACGATACCAGCATATGAAGCCTTACAAGTAGCAGTTACTGCAGCAATTGCGTTCCAGCAACCGTAACAGAAGATACTAATTTGGAATTCCGTTCTCCAGGGTATGGTAGAGGACACTTCTTCCAAGCAACTTATCTTTTTGGAGGAATCGTCGTTTCGCCTGCTACATATAGTAAACCGTCATAATGGAGGAACTGGGGAGTCATAAAATCTTGGAATCTTCGTCGAACGTGAAAAAGACTCGCCGAGACTAAACGTGTTTTGGGCCGCTTCTGTTCACAAAGTTTATGTACCTTTTTTTTTTTTTTTAGCTGAAGGAACTGTACAAACGTGTTTGTTCCCTCAACTTCATGAAAATTCCAGCGGTTTGATTTTTAAGCACGACAGCGACTCGCCTCGCTTTCACCTTGAGCTACGACGTTATCGTAACAACTCCATCTCACAGCGCTGGACTGGAAGAGATCGACAACAAGATCTTCTTCTTTGTTTTTAGCCTCCCAAATCAAAAGACATCACACCTTACAATTTTTTTATGTGGGATACGTAGAAGAAAGTGTTTGTCCCACCTACGGCAGCTGCTCTTCAAGAGCTGAGAAATCGAATTGATGAAGCTGTTGATTCAATAAACAAGACCTGTTGATTCGTGTGTGTATTGAAGTAGACTACCGTTTAGATGATTCTCGAGAAACGCATTGTGCTCATGTTGAGTCCATACTATATTGTCTATGGGAACACAGACTCCGAAATTTCCTTTTCCCAGTGCCAAGCACAGTGTGTTTCTATCTTTCACAATTCGTCTGCAATAAGCAGCCAGAATCTCTTCTTTCATTTTGAATACCATGTACACTACTGGCCATTAAAATTGCTACACCAAGAATAAATGCAGATGATAAACGGGTATTCATTGGACAAATATATTAGACTAGAACTGACATGCGATTACATTTTCACACAATTTGGGTGCATAGATCCTAAGAAATGAGTACCCAGAACAATCACCTCTGGCCCTAATAACGGCCTTGATACGACTGGACATTGAGTCAAACAGAGCTTGGATGGCGTGTACAGGCACAGCTGCCTTTGCAGCTTAAAAACGATACCACATTTCACCAAGAGTAGTGACTGGCGTATTGTGACGAGCCAGTTGCTCTGCCATCATTGACCAGACGTTTTCAATTGCTGAGAGATCTGGAGAATGTGTTGGCCAGGGCAGCAGTCGAGATTATATTAGATTAGATTAGTTTTTCGTTCCATAGGTCCGTGTTGAGGAGATCCTCGTGGATGTGGAACATGTCACCTTTTTTTATTTTTTATTTTTTCTTAATCTGGAATAACAATACTAATAGTATAAATATATACAACACATCATTTGTTTCTATTAAAAAATTCGTCAATGGAGTAGAAGGAGTTGGCCACTAGTAAGTCTTTCAGACTCTTTTTAAACTGACCCTATTTGTAACTAAATTTTTTATGTTTGCTGGCAAATTATTGAATATTATTGTTCCTGAGTAGTGGACCCCTTTTTGAACTAAAGTAAGTACTTTTAAGTCCTTGTGCAGATCATTTTTGTTCCTGGTGTTGTATGTATGAACTGAGCTGTTTGTTGGAAAAAGAGATATATTATTTAGGACAAATTTCATTAAGGAGTAAATATACTGAGAGGCAGTAGTTAGTATACCCAGTTCTTTGAAGAGGTTTCTACAAGACGTCCGTGAGTTTACTCCTCAAACAATACGTATTACACGCTTTTGGACTCTGAAAACTTTTGTTTGACTTGAAGAGTTACCCCAAAATATTATACCATATGACATTATGGAATGAAAGTAGGCAAAGTATGCAAGCTTTTTCACTTTTATGTCGCCTATGTCTGCTAACACTCGAATTGCAAATACAGATTTGTTAAGTCGTTTTTGCAGTTCTGTGGTGTGCTCCTCCCAACTGAATTTATTATCAAGTTGTAATCCCAGGAATTTAAGACTGTCAACCTCTTCTATCTGCTCTTCTTCGTACTTTATGCATGTGCTGGGTGGAAAGCTCTTACAGGTTCTGTATTGCATATAGTGAGTCTTTTCGAAGTTTAATGTCAGTGAGTTGGCTTTAAACCATTTATTAATATCCATGAAAATATCATTAGCAGATCTTTCTAGAACTACACTCGACATACTATTTATTGCAATACTTGTGTCATCTGCAAACAAAACGAACTCTGCTTCTGGCAGTGTAAATGATGAGAGATCATTAATGTACACAAGGAAAAGCAATGGCAATAATATGGATCCTTGTGGGACACCACATGGAATTTCTTCCCATTCTGATGATGACTGATGACTTAATTCACTAGTCCCTTTCACTGACACCCTTTGTTTCCTGTTAGAGAGGTATGACTTGAACCATTTTGCAGCACTTCCCGTGACACCATAGAATTCTAATTTATTTAAAAGGATGTTGTGGTTTACACAACCGAATGCCTTTGACAAATCACAGAAAATACCTGCTGCTTGTAACTTGTTATTTAATGAATTAAGTACATTTTCACTGTAGGTGTAAATAGCCTTTTCGGTATCAGAACCCTTCAGTAATCCAAACTGTGTTCTTGATAAAATGTTATTTGTGGTCAGATGGTTGAGAAGCTGCCTGTAGATTACTTTTCTAAAATTTTTGAGAATGCTGGCAAAAGTGAAATCGGTCTGTAGTTTGATGGCATCTCTTTATCCCCTTTCTTGAATAGAGGCTTAATATCTGCATATTTCAGCCAGTCAGGAAATGTCCCAGTTATATTAGAATTGTACTAAACTCACAACAACATGCCGTAATTAACTTTGTTGATATTTCATCGTAACCACTGGAATGCTTTGTTTTTAAAGATTTTATTATGGAAGTTATTTCTTTTGGTGATGTGAGTGGCCCGCACCTCGTGGTCGTGCGGTAGCGTTCTCGCTTCCCACGCCCGGGTTCCCGGGTTCGATTCCCGGCGGGGTCAGGGATTTTCTCTGCCTCGTGATGGCAGGGGGTTGTGTGATGTCCTTAGGTTAGTTAGGTTTAAGTAGTTCTAAGTTCTAGGGGACTGATGACCTAAGATGTTAAGTTCCATAGTGCTCAGAGCCATTTTTTTATGTGAGTGACATACTCATGTACCTGAAGCTATTTGTAAAGGCTAGTTTCAGATATTCAAGGGTATTATTTACTGATCCTGACAATCCCATTCTATCAGTAACGGATATAAAGTACTTGTTAAATAGATTTGCCACACTATACCCATCGGTTACTAATGTGTCATCTACCCTTAGTGCTATTTGCTCCTGTTCCTTTCTGGTTCTACCAGTCTCCTCTTTCACTATATCCCATATTGTTTTTATTTTGTTCCCTGACATTGCTATCTTCTTCTCGTAGTGTATTTGTTTAGATGTCTGAATTACTTTTTTTAATATTTTACAGTATTCCTTGTATTTAGCTAAATCATCAGCATTGGAGCTATTCTTGGTCGACAGACACATTTTCCTTTTTGTCTTACAGGAAATCCTTATTCCTTGTGTGATCCATGGTTTTATTATAGACTTCTGTTTAATTTGAGTAACTTCTAGAGGAAAACAGTTTTCAAACATGGTACTGACATTGTTCATGAATGTGTTATATTTTTCATTCATGTCATGAGCACTATAAACATCTTTCCAGTTCATATCTTTGAGCAGTTTTCTAAAACACTCAATTTTTGGTTGATTTAATACTCTCCTGTACTCAAATTTAGCAGTCTTCATAACCTGCTTAGAATTTACATCTAAAACAAGGAGCTGCATGTCATGATCTGATAGTCCATTTATTACAGGTTTTATGATATGATTTTGTTCCTTTGATTTGTCTATAAAATGTTATCAATGGCTGTCCTTGAGGATTTAGTGATCCTAGTTGGAAAGTTTACAGTGTGAGTTAGATTGAAAGACAACATTACTAACTGCAGTAAATGTTTACTGGAAGATTGAACTAGAAAATCTGTATTAAAGTCACCAGCAATCAAAATTTCTTTGTTTCTCACTTTTAAATAACCCAAAAGAGCTTCTAGATGATTTATGAATAGATTATAATTTCCTGCAGGTGCTCGGTAAATAGTTACTATTATATAGGATCTGTTATGGAACTCTACTTCTGTTGCAAATGCTTCTAAATGCTGCTCTAAACAGAATTTATTAATGTCAATGTTCTTGAATTAATGGCAGTTTTTAATAAATGTGGCAACTCCTCCTACCTCCATATCTACTCTGCAGAAGTAGGAAGCTAGCTTAAATCCTGAAATGTCTAACATATCTATACCAGTGGTCACTTGATGTTCAGAGAGGCAGATTATGTCAATTTCGTTAGATGAATTCATTTCATCTATACAAATGAGTAGTTCATCAACTTTATTTCTGTGTACCGAAATGTTCTGGTGTAATAAAGATAACTGATACTGCATACTAATGGGATTATAACTGCTTTGGTGAAGATGAAATGGCAGTTTCTGATTACTTTCTGTTAAACATTGTTTAAATGGAGGATGTATGCTAAAATTTGACTCCTGTTCATCTATTTTCTCAAACTGAGGCTATCTGCCAATCTCTCTTAAAACTCGTTTTCTATCCCCCTTCCCTATCATAAAAAAGGCATCCCTCTGACACCTGTAGCCATTGGTATTTTACCACTTGTGACAGTGTCCCCCCTTAAGTTTTCTGCAATCAAGCCAGACAGTTTTCCCTTCCCTTTCCTATTGAGGTGAAGGCCATGCCTAGTGTAGTCCCTCCTATCAATAGCATCCACAGGAATCAAACCAATATGGGACCCTATATTCTTCCTAAGCAGCCACTCCAACTCCAAGTTCACCCTCCATACAGAAGAGTTCAAATGAGGCCGATCATGGCGTCTCAACACAGACACAAATCCCACACACGTATGCTTCGTTGCTGATGCTATCTTCACCAGGTCACTCTCTATGGAATATTCAGAGTCTCTGTCAATGCTGTTTCCCGGACCACCCACTATAACCACGACATCCTCCTTCGTGAAATCCTTGCATAGAGAACCTATATCCTCTGTTACCTGACCCAGATCTGCACTAGGCTTGAAAAAGTTTGTGTCCTGGTACTCTGGACCTAGATTTTCCTGCAGAAGTTGTCCAACACCTCTACCATGGGAACTACCTAACAACAGAACTTCCTTTCTCTTTACAAACTTCCTTACCTTTTTCAAGTCCTTGAAAGCTTGTTGTGACCTTTCCACAGCTTCAGCTACATGAGGCTCATCCGATTCTGACTGAGGCAACAAGTCAAATCTATTTTCAAGATTTATCACAAAGCTGTCTGATGCTCTCCTTTGCCTGTTGCCCCTATTACCTGTTGCCACGTCCCACCTCTATTCACCCTTCTCCCTCTTTAACCTGTCCAGATCCTCCCTTGCCTTGTCTAGGTCAGCTTGAAGAGCTGAAATTTTCCCTTCCTGTTCCAGTATTTTCCTATCTCTACTGCAGATTCTACAATACCCTGGTGAGCCTCATTTATGTCCCCATTTCCCACCCCACTACATTCGCCCCAATGAAAGAAACTACAACACCCATCACGAACATTTTCTGTATCCAGAAAGCCCCGTACAGGAACTGCAACATGTGGTCGTGCATTATCCTGCTGAAATGTAGGTTATCGCAGGGATCGAATTAAGGGTGAAGCCACGGGTCGTAACACATCTGAAATGTAACGTGCACTGTTGAAAGTGCCGTCAATGCGAACAAGAGGTGACCGAGACGTGTAACCAATGGCACCCCATGCTAACGCTTCCAATGTGCGTTCACCGCGATGTCGCCAAACACGTATGCGACCATCACAGTGCTGCAAACAGAACCTGGATTCATAAAAAAAAATAACATTTTGCCATTCGTGCACCCAGGTTCGTCGTTGAGTACACCATCGCAGGCGTTCCTGTCTATGAGGCAGCGTCAAGGGTAACCGCAGCCATGGTCTCCGAGCTAATAGTCCATGCTGCTGCAGACGTCGTCGAACTGTTCGTGCAGATGGTTGTTGTGTTGCAAACGTCCCCAGGGATCGAGACGTGGCTGCACCATCCGTTACAGCCATGCGGATAAGATGCCTGTCATCTCGACTGCTAGTACTGCGAGGCCGTTGGGATGCAGCACGGCGTTCCGTATTACCCTCCTGAACCCACCGATTCCATATTGTCCTAACTGTCATTGGATCTGGACCAACGCGAACAGCAATGTCGCGATAAGATAAACCGCAATCGCGATAGGCTACAACCAGACCTTTATCAAAGTCGGAAACGTGATGGTACGCATTTCTCCTCCTTACACGAGGCATCACAACAACGTTACACCAGGCAACGCCGGTCAATGGTGTCTGAGAAATCGGTTGGAAACTTTCCTCATGTCAGCACGTTGTAGGTGTCGCCACCGGCGCCAACCTTGTGTGAATGCTCTGAAAAGCTAATCATTTGCATGCGACAGCATCTTCTTCCTGCCGGTTAAATTTCGCATCTTTAGCAGGAGAGCTGCGTGGTGTAGCAATTTTAATGGGCAGTAGTGTATACGACCGTATGTGGGGAGACTCAGTTCCTGTTCTCGTCGTCAACCTTACGCCCGAAGTGAAGTACATAGATCTTCGGCCCCTGTGGATTAAGTACCGTCGTGGCATCAGGCTTAACTATCCACAGATACTAAAAACACAATTTTTGTTATCTACGTAGGTAATTTTCTTCTTTTGACTTAACAAATCTCAAATCTTCACGAATTTAGCACAACAAACAGTCTCATCCTCAAGGCTCTACATCCCTCCGTCCCTCCCCTCCCCCCTCACTTCCTCAGCTTTGTGTTCGTGACGTTGCAATTACGTTCGATGCGGCGCACAAAACCGGCAGCTCGCGAGACGGCGAGGTGCTTCTGGAGACAGTGTGGGCTCCCAACTCGTTCCAAGTTGGCCGCTGCTGCGGTGTCTGCGCCTGACGAGCCAATAGCTCGCCCAGCCGGCGTGCCGCGTCTTTCCGCAACTTGCGACTCTGCAACTGCACGCACACAGCTACCGGAGAGGAGACACGCGACAGATCTTCGCAGATGGAATAGCTGGGTGATCTATCTCACCAGCGGCGTTTCTATGCAGTACATGGAAACCAACTGGCACCTAACTGGTGTTTCCTTTTTATGTCCTTTACAGTGGTACGAAAACAAACGTGCGGTTTATCGTACAACATTATTTCATAAACTGTTGTGTGTGGATCTGAAGGTGGCAGCTTAGCCTTGTCGAAACTAGTAACACAGTGTACAAAAAAATGGTTCAAATGCCACTGAGCACTATGGGACACAGTGTACATACAAGCGATACTGGCAGTAAAAACCGTCAAATCAGAATCTTTATTTGCAAATTAATTAATTGATCTCTCTCCACACAATGTCAGGTGTTTGTTATACACCGAAGAGCTAAAGAAACTGGCACCTCTGCCTAATATCGTGTAGGGCCCCCGCACGCACGCAGAGGTGACGCAATAGGACGTAGCATGGACTCGTCTAATGTCTGAAGTAGTGCCGCAGGGCTGTCCATAAATTTGTAAGAGTACGAGGCGGTGGAGATCTCTTTTGACAGCACGTTTCAAGGCATCCAAGATTTTCTCAGTAAAGTTAAAGTCTGGAGAGTCTGGTGGCCAGCGAATGTATTTAAGCTCAGAATAGTGTTCCTGGAGACGCTGTGTAGCAATTCTGGACGTTTAGGATGTCGCATTGTCCTACTGGAGTTGCCCAAGTCCGTCGCAATGCACAATCGATATGAATGGATGCAGGTGATCAGACAGGATGCTTACGTACGTGTCACCTGCCAGAGTCGTATCTAGACGTATCAGGGTCCTACATCACTCGAACTGCACACGCCCCACACAATTACAGAGCCTCCACCAATGTGAACAGTCACCTGCTGACATGCAGGATCCATGGATTCATGAGGATGTCTCGATACCCGAACACGTTCATCCGCTCGATACCATTTGAGACGAGACTCGTCTGACCTTGCAACGCGTTTCCAGTCATCAACAATCCAATATCAGTGATGACGGGCCCAGGCGAGGCGTAAATCTTTGTGTCGTGCATTCATCAAGGGTATTCGAGTGGGCCTTCTGCTCCGAAATCGCGTGTTGATGATGTTTCGTTGAATGGTTCACACAGTGACACTTGTTGATGGCTCAGCATTGAAATCTGAAGCAATTTGCAGACGGGTTGCACTTCTATTACGGTGAACGATTCTCTTTGTCGTCTTGGTCCCGTTCTTTCAGGATCTTTTTCCGGTCGCAGCGATGCCGAAGATTTGATGTTTCACCGGATTTCCGATATTCACTGTGCCCTCGTGAAACAGTCATACGGCAAATTCACTACTTCATCGCTACCTCGGAGATACTGTGTCCCATAACTCGTGCGCCGATTTTAATATCACATTCAAACTCATAGTAGCAGTAGTAACCGATCTAACAACCATGCTAGACACTTGTTGTTGCCGAGCGCATTGTCGTATTCTGCCTGTTTACAAACCTCTGTATCTCAATATGTATGCCCATACCAGTTTCTGTGGGGCTTAAGTGTATAAATACAGTAGCATAACGGACGGGAACAGTGGAGACTGTAATTCACTGACAAGTCTAGAGCCGCCCTTTTGCACACCAGAGCATGTCCAGTAGGTATTGCTCCTGCTGTTGGTGACGATGAAGTTGTTTGCCTTGGTACATGCAATACTATTTAATAATAATTTCTTAACAAAACATAAGTCCAAATATCAGACATTGTCTAAGAAGTTAATTTGTTTTGGTGTGAAGTAATCGTGTTCTTTTAAAGTACACCTCCTCTCGCAGATATGGGTAGAGAACTGTGTAGTCAGTTTCTATCTTTACCCTAAAAAAAAATCTATATCATACCTTGCCCAGACTCATTGCCGCACATACACCATCTCATGAAAAGTATCCGAACATCCTTCGGTAATGCATAATTGAACACCAGATGTCACAAGAGGCGGATTCTCAAATACAAAAGGAGGCAGGGAGTACTGCGTTACCAGTAGAGGAGCGGTAACAGCAGAGTGGGTCACTCAGCACGACTATGTGATTTCAAACATGGGCTGGTTATCGGATGTCACCTCAGTAACATATCCACGAGAGACACTTCAACCCTTCCGTAACTGTCTAAGTCGACTGTTGGTGAAATGACTGTTAAGTGCACACGCGAAGGTACAACCTCAGCTAAGACGAGGCTTATCTCATGTAGTGACGGACAGGTTTTTCGTGGTTAAGTAAATAATGATTTTAAATCATTGTGTACTGCGTACAGTACAGGGGCAGATCGGTGGCGATAACTGTTCGTATCGGCATGACGACGCACCCTCTCATGAATGAGCACCTGAGAGGCAAACATTCATAAAATGAACTGGCGTGACCACAGTCCCGACCTGAGCCTGGTGGAATATCTTTGGGATGAGTTGGAACGTCGACTTCGGCTCAACAGCACTACCCATCCCTGTTTTCTGCTGTTGAGGAATAATGGGCTACTATTCCTCCACAGCCACTAAGTCACCTCACTGAAAGCGTCCCAAGCCGGACGGTGCGGCCCAGCGGCTCTCGACGCTTCAGTCTGGAACCGCTACGGTCGCAGGTTCAAATCCTGCCTCAGGCATGGATATGTGTGATGTCCTTAGGTTAGTTAGGTTCAAGTAGTTCTAAGTTCTAGGAGGCTGATGACCTCAGAAGTTAAGTGCCATAGTGCTCAGAGCCATTTGAACCATTTTTTGGATGCGTCCCCTGGAGGGATCAGGCCGTCATTGAGGCGAAGTGTGGACACACCCAACATTAATATGTTGGGATATTTTTGAACAGATAGTGCGTATTGCATATTAGGTAAGGAATATGACACTATTCATTTCAAATCATGTTGGGAAGTTTTGTGTTAGCAGACGAGCCAACACCGTGTTACGAGTGGAGGCCGAAATGCACGAGTTTTAGCTCACGCAGGCTGGCGTGAGGAGGGAAGAACTATATGACGTGAAGTCTGGAACATGACAAGGAATGAGAATTCAGAAAGCGGACGTAATTAGTTTGATACTTAACTTTTATCCATTGATGATGAACGTCGCTCTTGACGCAGGCTGGCGTGAGGAGGGAAGAACTATATGACGTGAAGTCTGGAACATGACAAGGAATGAGAATTCAGAAAGCGGACGTAATTAGTTTGATACTTAACTTTTATCCATTGATGATGAACGTCGCTCTTGACGGTACATGATTCACAATATTATCTCTTCCGAATACATTCTTGAAGATAGTAATTATAGTAACTGAATATGGCGCCTTGCTAGGTCGTAGCAAATGACATAGCTGAAGGCTATGCTAAACTATCGTCTCTGCAAATGAGAGCGTATGTCGACAGTGACGAATCGCTAGCAAAGTCGGCTGTACAACTGGGGCGAATGCTAGGGAGTCTCTCTAGACTAGACCTGCCGTGTAGCGGCTCTCGGTCTGCAATCACTGATAGTAGCGACACGCGGGTCCGACGTATACTAACGGACCGCGACCGATTTAAAGGCTACCACCTAACAAGTGTGGTGTCTGGCGGTGACACTACAGGGAGTATATCAATTTTTAAAGTCGGCAGTGTTAGACTATACATGCAACTAACTTCTGTGGTAAATTTGTATTGTAGTTTCAAGTTTCGACATAAAAATCACTTAATTCGGCTACGTGACGACTTCTGTGCTCCATCAACACTTCAATGAAGCTAGTCTGTGTGTTATGCATATAAATGAGAAGAAATAAGCTGAAAGTTACAGAATAAAAGTGGAGGTAATATTAAGCTAAACGTAAATATACAAGTCGGGAACTGTATTAGCTAAAAGCACCGTTGTTTTTCTGAGGGCAGCTGCATCATCGAAAAAATAATCGACAAAAAGTTGCATTATGAAGATATAGATGGATTATGCCAACTTAAAGGGGTGAAAGCCCGAAACGCGGCGTGGAATAAACGGATTTTTTTTTTTTTTTTTAAGTCTGGATGCAGTACATTAAGACAGTGAAACCAGTCTACACCATCTGCACGTATTGTAAACGATGTAAGTTCGGTTGCCTATCTTAAGGTGCATGGGTTATTTACCGATATTAGGTCAATATAGAACGTCAGAATACAGCATATCGTTTTAAATTTCGAGCTTCTACAGAACTAGCAGATTGCAGCACACGTCGCGCGGAAGGCAGCCGACACACAGTTTTCTGCAGCTAATGCAGTAACACGAAATTAGCAAGCGTGGTACAAGTGTATACCAGACTACAGCAACGCAATATTTGTGAGCCGATGGACTATTCGCAGGGCACGTCAGTAGTGAAATTCGTCCCATGTATGGTCAGAAGTTTATTTCATGGATAGTTGTGTGCGAAGGACAAGAAAAAGTCTCAAACAAGAAACGTCCTGTCCGCTGTGGTTATCCAGTGAAGATACATCCTTTTCCCGTCTAGAGGAATTTCGCTACCCCCAGGACACATCTGTTTTGAGGGTTGCAGTAATTTAAAGACCCAAATAAAATTGCTATATCCCGAGAGGTAATTTGTTAGATGCGAACTCTCCTAAAAGAATCCTGAGCTGCAGGCCTCTAACGCCTTGTCGAACGACGGAATAAGTGTGGCTACAAAATTTTTCGCGACGGAGCCCTTGCATAAAAATTTCTCGGTTCACTTGCCGCAGCAAATTCGGATAAAATACCAAGCTTTCGATGATATCCCCCATCATCTTTGTCAAGGACTAGAACTGACAGTCGTGAGAAATCTCTTCTGGCCATCCAGAAAAATTATAAGTGTTGCGAACGGTTAAAGTTAATATCGGCCTGAAAGCGTCGGGGACCTATAACGTTCCTTGTGAGTGTAGCAAGAGTTCCGTGGGCCAGTACATATGGACGGATCAACGTCACCTGAAATAAAGGCATTTAGAGAAACCAGTGGCGGCACAGTACAACTTGTTAAAAAAGCTCAAGGTTTAACCAAATTTTATTCCATAAGGAATCTTTGTTCACACCGATCGTAGATCATAAGGAACGAGAAGCACACACCAATAATTTGCAGTACCATTAGTTTTTATCATTCTTGCAAATCTAGATTTCGGCTATAAACAGTCATCGTCAGTGCTTTTGAGTTCCTTCTGCCTACACACCTGTAAGAACATATGGTGACATGTACTGCCGCGAGTGTGTTGCACTGTAACTCAAATTAATTTAATATGGCTACTCATAGCTGAAATATAGATTTTCAAGAATAATAAAAACTAATGGGATTGCGACTGATTGGTGGGTGCCTCTCCTTCCATAAGCACAAGATTTTGTCTGAATAAGAGAATACTTAATCACACTTCGACCTATTGGGACCCTGTGATCAGCGTAGCAGTTGAAATTAGACTTTGTGAAACAGCTTCAACACTGACACCAGCTATACACTTAGCCATGCATGGAAGTGTGCACTTGACGAAGAAAAAACACAAAGGAATACTTCTCGCAGTTCACCGCCTGATGCGATGGAAGGCGTGGCAAGCAACGCTAGATAGAGAGCACAAGCAGAAATCTACTTGTTTGTTAAACTTTTGGGGTTAACTTATCAGGGCCTTTGTGTTGGTAGGCAAGATACCTCTATATAATGTTGCAGATCATATTTTCATTGTACTAATAATCGTGGTACTTTACAACGGTGCCATAGGAGTGGCATTGACCGACCTAATATTCGTATATAATACACTAAGCCTCCTACGTTGTCTGCTTTATTATGTAATTTCGGCCAGCGCTTCCTGAAAGCTTCACTTATTGTGTCCGTATGCAGTTCGTTATGTAGATCAACTACTCTGGTATAACGACTGGAACCAAGTATCCATCGAAGTATCATATTTTGTACTACTTTGAGGCGTTTGATCTGTGTTTGGGTATCCATACCCCCAAAAGAGCAGCCACACATCATTTTTGAATGGACTGTCGCTGTATACAGTCGTAATTAGGCTGTGATGCTGAGGTCAGAGCTTTTAAAAAAGGGAGTAAAGTTTCTCAGCCATTCCACTGGCTTTGTTTCTACGATCTTCTGTATGTTTATGGAGGAACTGTTTTTCCAGGGTAACCCCTAAGTATGTCGCCTTAATACTCTACAGAATGTCTTGTGTTTCAGCCTCAGTGCAACAGGCATCTGCGAACTTTTATTACAGAAGTAAATGGCAGTCGTATTAACCGGGTGTACCTATATTTTGTTAATCTTGCACCATGTCACTGCAGTCTCGAGTTGTTCTTTCAGTCGTCTGATATTGGCCTGGATGTGTCTTCCGCTGGTAAAGTAGGGCGTAGCATCAACAAAGTGTGCTAGCTGTACTCCAACCAGTGTTGGCCATGGCTACTATCGTGAACTGGCGAGGTACCCTCTTTTATACCCACAGAACGGCATCCAATTTGCTGGATTACGTCATGATGGTGCGAACAGTATTTTCCTCAAATAACGCAGTGAAAAGCGTTTTACGACGTTATTTGTGGAAAATAATTGTTATAGCTACGTATGCATCACAACATCTCAGCATGATGCGGAGAATGGAAGCGCTTGCCAAACGAAATCGTGACAAGCTACCTGTAATAATTAACACAAAAGTGGCCCAGAACATTCATGCTCACCAAATGTAAAGAATAAATAAAAACGAAAACCCAAATGTGATGGCACAGTGGTGCCGAAACATATTTGGATACTGAGAAAAACGGTGTTTTGCGTAATTGGCGGACCTCAAATCCCAAAATCAAAAAAATGTGAATCTTCGTTGACGATAGGACATAATTCTACTGGACGAAAAAAAAGTTCACGAAAGTCAGTTTTAGTCCGTGACGAAGATCATGGAGGATAGTATCGAAAGCTTGGAATTTTATTCGAATTTGACACGGCAGGTAAACCGAGAAATTTTTATGCTATGGGGTAAGTATTTAAGTTTACAAGGGGTGTATGTCAAAAAAAGAAAATAAATTTTAGGCTGTTCAAGCGGCTCTAATGTCTTTATCTTAGTTTGCGACTTATTTATTGGCTGAGAGACATATTTTGTCCTCCCTGTTCATCTTCGAGTAATAAAATAAGTGCCACCTAATGAAACTGTAAATTTCAACGCATTTTATATTTCTTACGTTACATCAGAAATTTAGCTTTCGATGAACTAAGGACCTTCCGTCTCATGCAGTCAGTTGCAGTAGATCGAGTAGTTGCAGCCGACCTTAAGTTGAGAGCCTGTAACACAGCAGTATACCGCGGTACTCTGCCCATAAAATCGGCCTGCGGTTTCGTCAGTCAAGTGACGTCTAACGGAGCCCATACAGCGCCGGCGGGCGCGGCGAGTTATTGGGCCGAAGAGCTGGCAGGACGTAATGCGGCGTCTAATATTTAGCGGGGCGCCGCGGCCGCCGGCTCTCCGGCCAGGACGCAGCATAAATACGACAGTCAATTACAGGCGAGGGCAGAGGCGGCCGGGAGCGCCGACCGCCGGCGCACGCATGCGTCTTGCTGCGCGCCTCGTCCATTATTCGTGCCCTGCCGCCGGAACTGATGGCAGCTTTCACAGACAGACCTTCAATTTTTAACCACGTTTCAATTACCTGTACGATCAGAACAGTGGTCCGCTTTGTAGGAATACAGCGGTGGCGGTAACCGTGGCGGCTGCGGTGGTGGGGGGGGGGGGGGGCGCAGGGGGGAGGGCCGAGAGAGGACGCGCGCGGTTTAGGGGCCGCGCGGAGGGGTGGCCGTGCGGCCGCGGCCGGCGGGGGATGATGCGCGCTGCGAGGGTGTCCCCGGGCGCGGGGGCGGCCGCAGATACTGCGCGCGCGCTGCCCCTAACATTTTCAAGGTCGCTACCTACAAAATGCTTTCACTTTCACCACGAATGCACATATCAAAGAACAAACAAGTAGTGCTGTGCTTAAAAAATACACAATATGACATAAAGCCTGTAGATAACCACCTCTGCAGGAATTCTGGAGAGTACTTCACTGCCACTGCCAGTTAAGTTTTTGAAACACCGTGAAGTGACTAGCGAATCGACACATAAAATACTATTTACAGCAATGGTGATGATGCAATCATTATTACTTAGACACAAGCAGATGCGTACAACGAGCCATTACAGAGTGCTTTATAACGGATCAGGAACTGTTTTTAGGGATAATTGGCTCTAACCATATCGCCACGATACCGTTGTTGTTGTGTTCTTCTGTCTGAAGCTCTCCACATTCGTGCCAGTCTCCTCATTTCTGTATAACTCTGCAACATCATACATTTGAATCTGCAATGTAGTCAAATCTGCCCCCCTTCCCTCACGCACACGCACACACACACACACACACACACACACACACACACGCATTTGTACCTAACCGAATTAACAATACCTTGACGTCTACCGGCCCGGGGTGGCCGAGCGGTTCTAGGCGCTACAGTCTGGAACCGCGCCACCGCTACGATCGCAGATTCGAATCCTGCCTTGGGCATGGATGTGTGTGATGTCCATAGTGCTCAGAGCCATTTGAACCATTTGAACCTTGACGTCTCAGGTTATGTCCTATCAGCCGATCCCTTGTTCTGCCACAAATATCTTTTTTCCTGTATTAAGTTCGATACCTCCCTATTACGTATTCGATATATCCACCTAAACTTCAGCGTTCTTGTCTAGCACCAAACCTCAAAAGCCTTTGTTCTCTTCTTGTCCGCCGGCCGGAGTGGCCGTGCGGTTCTAGGCGCCTCCGTCTAGAACCGCGAGACCGCTACGGTCGCAGGTTCGTATCCTGCCTCGGGTATGGATGTGTGTTATGTCCTTAGGCTAGTTATGTTTAATTAGTTCTAAGTTCTAGGGAACTGAAGACCTCAGCAGTTAAGTCCCATAGTGCTCAGAGCCATTTGAACCATTTTTCTTCTTGTCCGAGCTCTTTATCGTCTTCGTTTCACTCCCGCACAAGTCCAGTCTGCAGAGATACAGCTTCAGAAAGGACATCCTAACTCTTAAATGCATATTCACTGTTAACCACTTCTCTTTCCCAGAAACCCTTTCCTTGCTAGTGGTAGTTGTTTTGCTGCCCAAATAAATAGATTCATGTTCTAATTTTAGAGTCTCATTTTCTGATCTAATCCCTTCGATATCGCCTGATGTAACTCAACTACAGTTCATTGCCAAACAATTTCTTTATTAAGAATGCATCATAATTAATGGCGTTAACGTGTGCAGTTGAAACTACAGAATAATAGAAGTAAAAAAAGTCTCAGTATACTTGCCTCTAATTTGCATACCCTAAGAGCTATGAATACTTCTTAACCTTCGATACTCTGAAATAAGATAGTATGGACCAACACAAGAAAAAGTATCCAGTAATCGTGAGCTCTGTAGTGCAGACTTAACGAGTTATGAGCACTTGTTCAGTAGAAGATATGCGCTTCACAGTACCGAAGGCGGAGTGCTTGCAGCTCTCATGGTATGCGTTTTAGGGTCCAAGTTTACCGAGACTTTTCTCCTCCGAGTATCGCGTACTTTCACGTGCATTCATTTACACCGTTAATTATGGCAGCCGTGTACACAGTATAACGTTTCTATATGTACGGAAATCAAGCAATGTACAGCTGAAAACAATGGCAAAGTTAATTTTTCACGCAAATATCTGCTTCTGCGTACATACGCAGCAAGTCACTCTATGGTGTGTGGTGCAGGGTGCTTTCTGCATCACCTTAACGCCCCCCTTTCCTGTTCCACTCGCACATGGTGCACGGTAAAAACGTCTGGTGTCAAATCTCGTTGTGAGATCGAATCTTTATTTTATCTTCATGGTCTTCCCGCGGGATGTGTACAAGCGAAATCAATATATTGCTAGACTCTACTAGAAACGCATGCACTCGGCACTTTAACTGGAAACCACAACTTTGTGCGCAACGATTGTCTTGCACTGGCTGCTACTTGAGTTAACTGAGCATCTCCATGACGCCTTCGCATTTACTAAACGAAACTGTGACGAAACAGGATGCTCTCCTTTGGATCTTCTTTATTTACTGTAATTATCTCTCTTACTGTGCGTACTAATTATTAACTATGTTTTAACATTTTTTGTGATTACTTTTTCGCTTGCTTCTTTTTCACTGTATTACTTCGCCGATAGGTATGCTCTCTCGCTTTTGGTGCAGTGTTGTCTTGTATAATAGATTTAGCAGTGGCACGTCATTCAGTTTTCTTCTCTCAATGGTACGTGATGTGGGATCATGTGTTTGCATCTGGTCTGGTAAGCGTCCGAGACAACACTCAAGCATCGGTCGAATAAGGACTTGGTATGCCACCTCCGTACTGGGAGGACTATGCTTCCAATGGCTACCAGAGAATTTAATTGCTCCACGCGCGTGTTTCCAGACTGTTAAAGGATCTAACTGCATTCACGGATTGTTCGGAACAGGTGCAATCATACCAAATGGTCTGTCCACCTATTGACGAGCAACAAGGTACGTTATTATGGAGTTACTGCTGTTTTTATGTAGCTCAGCGCACGACAAGTCGAGAGAAGATAAAGCTAATAAATTCAAATGAAAATGGCCGTAGTACAAATATCTCATGGAGCCGTTCGTGTAAACGAATCAAGATGATCGCAAACTGCATGAAAAATTTCAGTAGTGAACCAAGTGAAAGCAGGTCTTTGCTCTCGATACGCTATATTTCTTCCGAGCATTGCTAGCAGCACTACTTAGCGGATGTTTTCGAGACAGTTAGGCACTCTTTTCCTTGTACGTGTCTGTCCTATAAACTAAAATCATGTCGAGAATTGTTGGCTAAACTGTTAGTAAAACAAAAATGAAATGGAAGAAATTTTTTTTATAAATTATATGTACTTTCTGAAGGCGATTTCCTGTATGATTCGAAAAATCACCCTATATGCACACCATTTAAATAGTAGTATATTATCAGTTTACCACACGATATAAATATGCAACTATGTAACAACAGATCCTTAGTAAGTAACTGTTCTCCATACTGGTGCAGCCAAATAAAAAAGCTGCTGCAATCACATGATCCCACATCACGTACCATTGAGAGTAATAAACTGAATAACGTACCACTGCTAAATATATTGTACAAGACAACGCTGCACCAAAAGCGAGAGAGTATACATAACGACGACGTAAAACAGTGAAAAATTACATACAAAACGGTAAGAAGCAAGCAAAAAAGTAATCACAAAAATGTTAAAACATACTTATATATTTAGTACCCACAGTATGGAAGATAGTTACGGAATACGTGCAGTAATTGCAGATTATACGAAAACGCTCATTAATTGCAAGGGTAACGACACAACATAATGCTGTAGTTGTAGATTAAGTAAAATATTAATTCCTGTTTTTTATGTAGAATCGCTGATAACCTGAAGTTGTTCCACGAAAGTAAACGATAGTGGCAATAAAGTACTCTACATACCAGCAGCATAGACGATTATTTGCAAATACATTCCACAATTATGTTCATCATACATAACATTCTTTTCAAGAATCAGAGCTTTTCAGCAGTATGTCATTAACTACAACCTCCTTTTTTTTCGTTCGCTGCAACTCTGCGCCATAGATGTCAGCATTTGTGTTGCCATCGTCTTACGGCGACTGTCAGTTTTCTTTGGTGATAAGAATAAATGATTCCGGCAGCTCGCTCTCTAACGAGTGTATCTTCATGTTTTCAGCTCCATTCATCGGTGCCTCGGGATGGTTTTCTACCCATTCGTCCTTGCCATCTCACAATACACCTACTAAACTCTAGAATCTTTGTTACTTTGTGCAGTTTCGCTCCTGTGTCTCTCTAAAACCAACCGGTATGAATCGCTTCCCCTCTGTCCATCTCGCTATAATTGTACACTCACTATTTATATTTGCTTGAAGTGCAGGGGTAATTCAAGTAGACGGTAGTTTCGCAATAAGAAAATGTCTCCTGATAACTTTTCGTTAAATTACTTTCGAAGACGCGAAGCGCATACAGCGTGTAAAAAATTATGTTTACAGAGTTTAGAATGGTTAGAGGGGATAAAAAGATATTTTTATGTGTCAAAAAGTCTCAGGTACACCGTTTCCCCGGGTCCATGAATGTTTTAACAATAGTAATGTTCAGAAACGGTGTTCATGCTGCCGTGTGATGAATATTTTCTTAGAGATCTTGCTGATAGTGTCGTCTGTTTACCTTAACGCATAGCTGACACCTGCGTTCTAGTGCGAGGCTAGCACGCTCAAAAAAACCAAACGACCCAGTTATAATGGCTTAAACTTGAGCCAAAAGGGCACACGAAATCTTCAGGAGGGCCTGTGGTTGTCTTGTACACCAAACTTTTCCTCCCCGTCCACAAGAAGAAATCCGCTACAAGTCAGCGATATGTCTAAAACCATCACACGGCAGTTTACAGACCCTCTCAAAACCTTCTCTGACCCGTAACACAACAAAATTTTGTATACATAGTGACAAATGCAATGTATATATGATACACTGCCATACTGCTGGACAACTCAGGTTTAATACTTTTCCTTAAATTGCACTGTTAAATCGTCCAATGTTTACACTCCTTACACCAAGCGAGGAGTCGTTTGACATTTACAGCGTGATGTGTGGCTCATAAGCAGCCGCTTGATAACCTCCCGCCTAACTATCATAGTCCTTTCAGTAGATCCTGATGCAGTTTTGAATTCCTATGTGATGGTCTGGGTAGGCATATGTTTATTACAAATTACGATCCTCTTCAACTCTCAGCGGTCTCTGTCAGTCAACAGACGAGATGCTTTTGTGCTGTACGCGTCCCTTCACGTTTCCACTTCACTGTCACGTCAGAAACAGTGGACCTAGGGATGTTTAGGAGTGTGGAAATCTCGCGTACAGGCGTATGACACAAGTGACACCCAATGACCTGACTACATTCGAAGTCCGCCATTTCCGTGGAGCGCTCCATTCTGCTCTCTCACGATGTCTAATGACTACTGAGGTCGCTGATACGGAGTACCTGGCAGTAAGTGGCAGCACAATGCACCTAATATGAAAAACGTATGTTTTTTGTAGTGTCTGGATACTCTTGATCACGTAGTGTATCTCCATACCATGACACCACCTCTTCTGCATTTCACTGTTGGCACCACGCATGGTGGCAGGTAACGTTCTCCAAGCTTCCGACAAACCCAGACGCTTCCATTGGATTGCCATACAGTTCAGTGTGAATCATCATCCAAAATCACTCGTTTCCTGTCATCCACTGTCCAGTGGCGTTGTTCTTTAGACCTTCTCATCAGCGTCTCTTAGCGTTAAGCACAAAAGTGTGTGGATTATGAGGAGCTGCCCGACCATCGTGCTCAATTCTTTTCAACTCCGTACGTACATTGTCCCATATGAACTGCTGTTCGTACTTTGAAAGTGACGACTGACTCTTTTCATTCTTTTCACTGATTTCATGCGGTTTTTTTTTTTTTTCACAATCGCCGTTCGCAATGCTCGTCGGTCCCTGTCAGTCACTACATGAGGTCTGGCTGACCTTAGTTTACTTCGATTGATCCTTCGCTTTTCCATTTCACAATCACGTCATCAACAGTGACTTGGGCACCTTTAGAAAGTTTGAAATGCCCCTGATGTATTACTCAAGTGACATCCCATGACTTCTCCTTGTTCGAAGCCACTGCTCTCTCTTGACTGGTCCATTTTACTGTTACTGTTTCTCTATATTTTTCGCCTCCTTTTATACTTGCAGTTCTGCTTCTCTTGACATCTAGTGGTCTGTTTCGCATTGCACGGGGGTGTCTTGATAATTTTATCAGATGGTGTATGTCAGAACTGAGGTTTAGTAAACTACCTTGATGATTCACCTGAAACTGGGACCAAAGGAACAAATAATCACGCCGCAATACTGGATCCCGTGTCTCCTGAAGTCCAGTTACTGTGAATCACCTACAGGCTTCAGTTATTGACTCGAAAGACACAGAAATTTACTGATACCACAAGCCATGCGTGACTTTCATGGTTGCTCCTGTAGAATGATGATCATACCAGAAGCAACAGAATTTCCCAGTGGCATGATTCAGCTGCGTGCTGATGGATCTACATTCAGCCAATGGGTGGTGTGAAAGTCCATACATGGAAACAAGGGTGTGACCGCTTATCTTGGAAAATTTTCCGTCAGGTCAACCAATGCTTCTCTACCTCGTAATTCATGAACAAAACAGAGTGAAATATTCGATGATATAAGCGAAATTTACGAACCAGTGTTGTTTTCGATTGAAGGCGGCACCTTCATGAACAGGAAGAACAAATAGGAAACGCTGCGGTGCCAATGAAGAAAATATTTGCTATTTTCCATTCGTTGTATGGTAGAAGCAAATTTCCTTCAAATGGGAGTTCATGTCTGTGGTCCATACGAAAGAGAGGATTTGGTTTAAGTTGCTAAATGATTTGTAATTACTAGGGGCAGTTTTTCTTAGCAGCGGAACTTGTTTGTTTCCAATAATAACAAAAAGAACAAAAGTGTGTGCGTTATTGTCATGTGATAAGGATTAGGACAAGCAGAAAAATTTTTCATTTGTTAAACACATCAAGAAATTGGTATTATGCTTGAATAATTTTAATATTGAGACTCCTACAACCAAATATGTAGAATCTGAACCGACGTTTGGGTGTAATAACGAGTACCTAACGTGAGCTAGCGAACTGCAAGATGAATATTATGCGTAGCGCTTGGCATTATTGGTGATGTATATGTCTGAAGTTGATTTAATTAATTGAATCGCAACTTGTGAGATTTACTCCGAAAAGCCACAATTTACACTGTAATTTAAATTAATATTTTGTTAAATGCTGATCACTAAAAATTTCTTCAGACGTTGTCTCCAACTTCCGGGCTTTCGAACAGGCCAGGCTGTCACATCATTGTTAACGGAGTGTTGCCAGTGCTCGCCGTTAGATCGCTATCTCATATGGCAACTTTGGAATTCTTTAGTCTTCCAAGCGTTGTTTATGTTCGTGCCATGACACGTTACACTCACGGACGTCTAATCGTAGAGTTTTTCGTTCCGTTCTATATTTTGTAACAATCCTTAGAAATCTACATTTTACTTGCTTTTGCGTAAGGCACGTCTCTTCTAGTTTATACCCAAGCTCTTGCACCATATAGAAAGACTAACAATGTCATTGTTCTGTATACTTTTGTGTATTCTTTCTCACTTTTGAACAGTGACACACACTTATTGAAACCTACTTTGTTATTCATTTCATTGTGACTGCTATCAAAACAACTGTCGCAACGAGACTATTTAAATCTGCTGACCTGCTGTAGTTCTTCTAAAGTTACGAGCTTTGTCGCAAGAAATGCCTTCGCTTCTGTTTTATGGAATGGGACAGCCAAACCTCATTCCTTGCTGATCTGCTTCAGTTTGTAGATCATCCTCATTACGCCGTAATACAGCAAGCTGGTCCGCATGTAGTAATCAACAGAGGAGCTAAAAGTTTTCACCTACGTTATGCATCGTCATTACATACGTTAAGTAACAGGCTGCCGTACACTCCTGTTCGTCAATATTAATATGCTACAGTGGTGCTGTGTTGAAACAGTAACTTTTGTCTGCGAAAGAGGATTTCAGGTAGACTTTGTGTGTATGATAACCAAGTTGTGCAGTTTCTTCTTGCTCACTGCATCAAATTCTGTAGTAATATCAATGAAAGTAAGGCGCACTTTCAGGGTGAATTCCCTCCTTATATTGATAGTTTTTTGTGTAGTAGAAACGTTCAGGAATCCTTATTGTTCCTCAGTTGTTAAGATTTCATTAGTTATTTTACATATGTTAATGATTCCTGAAAATATTTTTGAACACTCATATTACTCTAATAAGGGGAACATAACCTGGCACTTGGCACGGTATTACCTTGTTTCCACTAAGAAACAACTTTAGTTAGCAAACAATGCCGTGTACGATAGCATCGTATAGCGGTAGCTGGTAATATGTAGCAACAAAATTTTAGTTTCGAGTATATGAAGTTATTTAAACGATCGTTAGCTCCGTCTGTCACCTCTGCTGTTGTGAAACACAATATCTCTTACTCAGCATCCACAGCACAGCACTAAAAACATCACTAAGAATAACGGAATTTAGGTCACGTGTAAAATATTACATATTCGTTTCATTACGTCAGGCACTTTATTCTTGCTTCCATATATTATATGTTTACGGTACAGAGGCTTTTCGCCATTCATATTAAAGACATCTTCTGCGCACTTTCTTGACACTAGTCTGTCCCGCTAAAATCAGCGTTTCCTCTCATCTGATCATAAGTTACAGGGTGCAATTCCACTAAACCTACGAAAAATCAGCACATGTTTATTTGGAGACCTTAGAGTGTTGTGGTTTTCATACTTCATGTTCCGTTATCTAAATGACGTGAATCACTTAAGTGTTGCTGTGGCGAGAATTTCAAATTTATCTTACAAGATTAATGAATGACTTTCGTCGTAATATGATTTGTTTACTTGGCAATGCTACGACAAAAATCGTTCAGAACACTCGCAGGATACATTTGAAATTTTCATCAAAGCTGCAGTTAGGTTTTCACATCGTTTACTCCTAGCTAACGGAAAATGATGTATGACAATTAGAAGACCAAAGGGCCTCAGCAGTGTGAATATGCGTCAGCTTTTCATACGCGTAGTGGAAGATCGCTACCTAACCTTTGACCGATGAGATGAAATGGAGATCTTAGCAAGGACAGCTAGGAAAGGGCTCTTGATGTTATAAAAAAATACATACTTTCTACGTAAAATACACACAATACCAAAAATAATATGTAATCCTGACCTTAGCTTCGACTCATTGCTGTTTTAACCAGCAACCTGCCACGGCTTTACACGGGTAGAGTATCTACAGCGCAGCGGTAATAAATTACATACATAGCCCCTTGTCGCGAATCCCCAGCGGTAATAAATTACATACGTAGCCCTTTGTCGTGAATCTGTCTGCCTATTCGAGAAAACCATATCGAAATCCTTACAGTTTCACATGAGAGTAGCATTTACAAACAGATAGAAAAGTTCGGCGAGGGACTTTATAGTAATTTTGCCCTGATGCAAGAAGCTCTGTATGTTGCACACAATTATATGATGTTCGGAGAGTATGCCTCAACGTCTCTCAGATTCTCCGTCCTCCTAGACGTACCACCGAGACTTCTCGATGTTCCCCTGTGGCCTTCAGCTCCTGGCCATCAGCTCTCGGCAGTCCTCGAGATGAAGTGTGGGGACCGCCAACAGCGATTACGAAAGTGGGGTCGGGGTGCGAGCGCAAATTCCTGAGGCACGACCGACGAAAAAGGGGAAAGGGGGTACAATGGGGAGAGGGGCGGTGGGGGGGGGGGGAGGAGGGGAGTTGATCTCTTGACGGACGGTCCGAGCACGCTGGCCGGGATCCGCCAAGGACGCGGAATGAACTCCGCGCCATCCCGCAAGCCGCTGACGGGTCTGGGAAGAAAAGTCTGCCGCCCTGGAATGCAAATTAGGTGCAGGGGGGACCCCGGGAGCGGCGGTCGTGGGGCGTCCGAGCCGCCGATCAAAGCCGGAGGCGATTCCCGGGCAAGTAGGGAGGGGACCGGACAGCGCGCGGCGATCGCATTGATCGTTGCGTCTGCGGTTCGAGGCCCGGGCGCAGCACCCGCACCCTCGCCGAATGCTTGGCCCGCACTACGCGTGCGCTGCACGGAACCTGCCGGCCACGTGCGCAGACAGCCAGGGGCCGCCTCCAGCCAGGTAAGGGACCAGCCGGCGTCAAGTGTTGCCACCTGTTCAATGAAGTCTGACATTGTCGAACTGGAGCTGGAGATGTGCTTAAATTTTTTTTTTTTTAAGTCACAAATGTCTCGTTCGTAATTGGGGAATTTATGACAGTTAACCCGTTGCAGCTCTAATGAGTCATGATCAGTACTAAAAAATAAAAAGTGCATAAAAAATATATATATTTTTTTAAAGTCACCAATGTCTTGTTCGTAATTGGGGAATTTATGACAGTTAACCCGTTGCAGCTCTGAGTCATGATCAGCACTAAAAAATAAAAAAGGATATAAATGCAATATCACTATTATTTACAAATAGTTATAAAATGCTGGGTGTCAGGTTGAAAGGTATCCAAAATAAAAATATACTATCCCGTAAACTATTTTATATACAAGCGCCCAAGTTAGAGCACTGTAAAAATCTCCGGAAGTTTTGTTGTTGTCAACCGCTCACAAGGAAAAGCATTCTATTCTGGGACAATAATTAGTGAACACAAAGAGATTTTCACTCTGCAGCGGAGTGTGCGCTGATAAGAAACTTCCTGGCGGATTAAAACTGCGTGCCGGACCGAGACTCGAACTCGGGTCCTTTGCCTTTCACGGGCAAGTGCTCCACCAACTTTTTTTTTTTTTAATTTCATTTTGTTCGCTTTTGATCGTTGCATCTGCTCGGGGCGGACGTCGTAAGATATCCTTCTAAGTTCGTTGTTAATCGATTAACTCAGTTTTTTATTACAGAGGGCAGCTAACCCTCTGACGGAACACGCTGAGCTACCGTGCCGGCAACCAACTGAGCTACCCAAACACGACTCACGCCCCGTCTCCACGGCTTTACTCCCGCCATTACTGGCAAATTCTGCAAGGTTCGCAGTAGAGCTTCTGTAAAGTTTGGAAGGTAGGAGGTGAGGTACTGGCGGAAGTGAAGCTGTGAGGACGGGGCGTGAGTCGTGCTTGGGTAGCTCAGTTGGTAGAGTACTTGCCCACGAAAGGCAAAGGTCCCGAGTTCGAGTCTCGGTCCGGCACACAGTTTTAATCTGCCAGGAAGTTTCAATAATTAGTGAAACCTGACATTGTCAGGGAGGAGACGCCGGTCGAAACCGTTACTGAATCATTTATGTTTCTGTTCGGAATGTAAAATTGTTAGCCTTTTCCGGCTCGCTCATGCTCATGCAGACGTAGTGTCACGCCTTCATTTATATGTATTATTGGGCATGGACTACGTAAGATGTGGCCCCAAGTGAGATATATATATTTTAATTACCTGTCACATATTATGTCACGTCTGCAATAAGTTTGTTAATATGTCTTGTAGGTCTTTGTAAAGTATATAATTAAATTATAGTGTGCTCCATATCAGTATGTTTCAGTTCAGGTGCTGGTTATGACGTAATATAAAATTATAAAAAGTATAGTAACAAGAAATAAGTAAAAACGTATTTGTTAAAGACACAAAATTTTGCCAGCAAAGAACCACAAAGTAAGAAAGTAGGGTTAAAGACACGAGGGTTCGCGATCTGCAGGTGTGGTCTTGTTTCCTTGATTTTTTTCCCCCTCTGAGAGTCTGGCCGACAGCATGTAGATCGGCCACAAGGATCAGATCTGCCATGTCTTGAGCCGGCACAGAATACACAGGCGAGTGGGGAACTCTGGCGTCAGTTCTTGCGCATCATGGGGAGCACGTAATGATAATCACTAGTTACGACCATCCGGCAAACACACTGCGTACAAAATGTCTCCAGGAAATCCACTCTTCAAAATAACGTGACGTGTTTGCAGTTTTTAAGATTTTTATAACTTTCAACCAAGCTCACACACACAGACACAGACACAGACACACACACACACACACACACACACACACACACACACACACACACAGAGAGAGAGAGAGAGAGAGAGAGAGAGAGAGAGAGAGCATTTAAAGCCGAAAAATGGATCAAATGGCTCTTAGCACTATGGGACTTAACATCTGAGGCCATCATTCCCCTAGACTTAGAACTACTTAAACCTAACTAACCTAAGGACATCACACACAGCCGGTCGGAGTGGCCGTGCGGTTCTAGGCGCTACAGTCTGGGACTGCGTGACCGCTATGGTCGCGGGCCGAATCCTGCCTCGAGCATCGATGTGTGTGATGTCCTTAGGTTAATTAGATTTAAGTAGTTCTAAGTTCTAGGGGACTGATGACCTCAGAAGTTAAGTCCCATAGTGCTCAGAGCCATATGACATCACACACACCCATGGCCAAAGCAGGATTCGAACCTACGACCGTAGCACCGCGTAGTTCCGGACTGAAGCGCCTAGCACCGCTCGACCACAGCAGCCGGCTTTTAAAGTCTCTCGTCGCGTTTTCCTGTCTACGTGTGACGTCTAATCTCTGCAACTACTCTACTGATTTTGATACGGTTTTGACTAATAGACTGATACACGACGAAGGTTTGTGTACATAATTCACAGATATTTTTGCAAATTGTCTGAACTACGATGAACTGAAGCCCCCTGCCGCAGTTTTCTGTTTGTGTATGAAGATTAATCTCGGGAGCGATTGAAATAACTTTCATGCAGCTAGGGTAATAGACAGATTGATTCACCGGGAAGTTTTGTGTATATAACTTATTACCGCTACGAAAGACAAGTCGTCAGTTCGCAGAAGCCGGAGTAGGTCGCTGGTATATTACAAACTAACGACATATGCTGACGCACTTCATTTGAAGTTAGCACTTGAAACTGGTACATAGGCCAAAATCGCGATTGTAAGACGTATACACAGATTCTTTGAGGGATGATTTAGATAGTAACAGGCTTTCACTTTTTCCTCGAGTATTCCCAAAAATGAGTAGATATCAGGATGAATTTTTCACTCTGTATCTAAATTTCCACTGATTTGAAAATTCCTGGAAGATTAAGCCCGGGCCCTGATAATCGAATCCGGGTCGCTTCTCTTCGTCGGCAATGCTCTTACCCAGGGGCATTCAAAGTTTTTTTACCTACTCCCCACTTTTATATCTCTTTTAGTAGTAAAATTTTCTAAACGCCTAAGTGTTCCACAGTATTGGTGATATATAAAGTAAATTTATAACATTTTCTAAAGCAGAGTTACAGTAAGTTAAAGCCTGTAATAATTATTTACCAAACACTTTATGTCAAACTTTTATGAAAACCTTCTCTCCAAAGCACAGCCCAGGAAAAGCAAGCTCAATGTCGAGTTCCTGTGCACCATACAATTTTCAGCGGCTAGACAGTATAAACTCGGCGATTGTGTAGACAAGTAAATAATTATTTCATCAACCCAGTGTTCCACTTCTTCAGCCATGTGAGTGGGGACGTTACTACTTAGAACGATCCCACTCTTCGTAACAAAGCCTGGGCCACGTAAAAAGGAAAGTAGCGTCATACAATTTACTACTTATCTTTCCTGAGAGTCTGAGAAAAGGGCCTAATGACAATCACGAATTACTGTTGACAACATCACAGAATCTTCAACATTCCTTATAGCTGGTAGATCTTGAGTCTGTCAGTAATAATTTGACCGTTTTCTACGTACTGGAGGTAAAAATGTTCAGTAAAGCTCTACTGTCTCTATTCGCAAGTTCAGTCAACCTTCCACTATTGCGTCTTTAGCACAAGAAGTTTTCCACCAACTCAGAATGTTGTCAGTACCGTAGACAGCCGAGCGGCTCTAGGCGCTGCAGTCTGGAACCATGCGGCTGCTACGGTCGCAGGTTCGAATCCTGCCTTGGGCATGGATGTGTGTGATGTCCTTAGGCTAGTTAGGTTTAAGTAGTTCTAAGTCTAGGGGACTGATGACCTCAGATGTTAAGTCCCATAGCGCTCAGAGCCATTTTTTTGACTTTAGACGCAGTATCTTTTGTTACAAAGGGCATTCAATAAGTAATGCAACACATTTTCTTCTGAAAGTAGGTTGTTTTTATTGGGGTTTCGATTACAGCTTATTATTGGTTTTAGCTGCAAACCTCGTTTTTCAACATAATCTCAGTGCCTCCCTGGTAGCTCAGTGGTCAATGCGGTCAATCCTAAGGGTCTGGGTTCGATCCCAGGCTGGGTCGGAGATTTTCTCCGCTCAGGGACTGGGTGTTGTGGTGTCCTAATCGTCATCATTTCATCCCCATCGATGCGCAGGTCGCCGAAGTGGGGTCAAATCGAAAGACCTGCACCAGGCGAAGGGTCTACCCGACGGGAGGCCCTAGTCACACGACATTTGCATTTAACATAATCTCCGTTCAGTGCGACGGCCTTACGCCACCTTACTGTGAAGTCTTTTATGGCCCCTTGGTACCACTCTAGTGGTCGAAGTCGGAGCCACCGTCTTGTTGCATCAATAACTTCCCCACCATCCACGTACTGCTTCACGTGGAGTGCATCCTTCATTGGGCCAAATAGATTGAAATTTGAAGGTCGGAGATCCGGGCTGTAGTGTGGATGAGGAAGAACAGTGCAATGAGGATTTGTAAACTCCTATCGAGAGCGCAGACCTGAGTGAGGTGTTGCTTTATGGTGGAGAAGGAGAAGTTCATTTGCACTTTTTTTTTTTCGACGAACGTGCTGAAGTCGTTTCTTCAGTTTCCAGAGGGAAGCACAACACACTTCAGAGTTGATCGTTGCACACTGAGGGAGGACATCAAAGAGAATAACCTCTTCAGACTCCCAGAAGACTGTCGCCACCACTTCACCAGCTGAATGTGCGGCTTTGAAATTTTTCTTCGGAGGAGAGATCGTGTGATGCCACTCCATGGATTGCGGTTTTGCGCGACCTTGTTGCGAAGATTACAGTCGCCTCACCCAACAACTCACAGTGATTCCATTGTTTGCCAGGTCTCCATAGACATTCTGCAAGCGCCTATGAACAATTACGATGCTCTGGTTTTCAGTTAAAAGAAACTCAACGACAGGTCTCTACTTGGAGAGCTCCTGCGTTTCAGAAAGGTTACATATAGTACCTACCGAAACTTCATGAAACTATAGGGGCTGAAGCGGGAATATTCCACAATGTCCCACAATAAATTCCTCATTTTTACAACCGAAACTGGCAGAGTGAAAATTGTTGCATTACTTGGAAAGTCCCTCGTGTTAGCAGGTTTAGAGTTGTTGTCTCGGTTAAGTAATCACCCGCACAATAGGCTCGTTCTAAGTCTACAGGGTCCGAAACGATGGCACGCCAGTTACATCCATGTCACTGTGATAACAGAAGTGTTGGGTTCTCAGAACACTTCAGTATTTGAATATTCCAGACGTGTGTTGCAAGTGGAATGGTACATTGCTACGGACATGTAGGAAAATAAGCTCCAGAATTATGTGTTTCTTTCAGTATGTTCTTTCGAAACCCTGAAGCTACGACTGTAGACTCGACTATGACTCAGACAACTGCCACACGCACTGGAAAGACGAACTGCTTGTCACACATGAAAGCGTCGACTCATTGCTTTCCATTTGCGATGATTGCCGTCTAGAAGCGATACACTTCTCTCATAGGATCAGAGAAATAGCATCAAAACATTTGTAAAACGCTGTGCACGAGAATTTTATCGAAAAAGAAACTATCAGATAGGGTCATGCTCGGAGAGATTGCAGACACAAAGAGACACGGAAGTGAATCCAGCCTTATGTTCGTAGAATCTTGCCTGTGTGACATAGAGAAATTTTAGATAATGCTAAAATACTTCTCAAGACCGACGAATCCTCTGAATGTTGCGAGCGATATGACAAAAACTGTCGTGTTGCTTTTATTCTATATAATTCTATAACAGATGCCGTGTCCTTTATATGTACTTACCCAACCTAAGGGATATTTTTTTTTTTTTTTTTTTTTTGCACATGACTGGAGAATTAGGGAGAGTATAAAACGCTGACTGGCTATAGCAGGAAAAGCATATATGAAAAAGAGACACTTGTTAACATCGAATACGAGTTTTTGTATGGTGTTAGTCTGGAGAATAACCATGTACGGAAGTGAAATTTTGACGATAAACACTTCAGTCAAGAGGAGAATAGAAGATTTTGAAATATCGTGCTACACAGGAACTACTCACTCAAATCAGGGAGAAAAGAAATTTAGACTCAAAGAAAGACTCTTTTGACGGACACACAACCTCAAGCATGAAGGGATTTTCAATTTGGTAATGGAGAGAAGTGTTCAGGGCAAAAGTTTTAGAGGGGGATCAACTTCTGAATACAATAAAAGTTTCCAAATTGGCGTAGTTCACAGTAGTTATATAGTGATGGAAAGGATTGAACAGCACAGACAAGCGTAGAGAGCTCCATTAAACCAGTCTTCGGACTGAAAACTGTTGTAGTTGTTGTTCCAATTTTCTGGGAGGAACGGGCTGGCAGTGTGACATGATTCGCCCTTCAGCCAACAATACACAACATTTCAAAACGACAAAGTAAAAAACGCGAAGTGAAAATTATCACCTGAAAACTACACATGAGGTTTGTTTTAGTGAACACGATTTTAATAATTTTCAAAAACTGCTCAGACAGGCAAAAATCCGGGCTTTGATCAATAGTCAGTCGTAAGATTTTTTTTATCACTTGTCAGTTCTTTCACTTCAAGCAGCGAGCTGTTAATGTGAAAACTGCCGAGATGCGATGTGATTCAGAGTACGCGTTAAACTGTACCAGCATATCCAACTGTAACTGGCTGGATAAGTCTACTGAAAGTTCAGACGAAGGTAAGACTGTCCCAGCTACTCGACGATCATGTCTAGTAAAGCACTACAATATAACACTACTAATGCCAGGGTGAGGAAATCCTTATTTCTATGAGCTAACAGTGATGGTAGTGTATGAGAACGATCAGATGATTGAAGTAAGGGGTTGAGTGAAGGGATGTGCCAAGGAGGGTACGATTTGACGTAATCAGCTAGGTATACTAGAAAGAATGTTTGTTAAGGAGTGAAGAAACGTTCCTATCGTCTTGTGGTCGGAGCTTTCGTGGATTAGTGTGAAAGCCTCAGTTGCAGCCGCGGCCTGAATCTACTCACTCTGAGCTTTGTGCCCACAGATTTATTTAGGTACGTTTCCTGATCATTAGCAATTTACAAGTAATCAAAATTAGTTCGTTGTCTAGCTTCTGCGCTTTGGTGTAATCAAATCAATTACTTCTGAAGCAAGTACAGTATCCATGCACAAACATAAAAAAATCTGGACAATTACCTTTGTTATTTGCTACTCAATCAAACTTCATCATATTCAAAGGCAAGAGTTTGCTATTATTATTGATAAATGCGAAAGCTCTTTATGATTTACAGAAACATATTTTATATAATTTCGGCGAAGTATTGAAGCAATGTTTTATATGTTTTTGTTTTGCATTTTTTATTTAGTATTCTTATTTTTCTTTTTTTGGTGTGGTGGGGTTGCATTCTCTAGCGCTATATAATAAATCTGTACCACTTTCCTTATTTTTACTGCAACATCCTTTTGTTTCAAGTCACAAATCAACATTTTGCGAATAAAGCCTGAATTCATCAATGACAGTTTCAGTTTTGTTATAAATATCTTTTATTTTTAAGCAACAAGCAGAAGGATAACTATGTAGAACAAAAATGTTGTGTAGATTATGCGGTCCTTTATGTAGCCTCACTCAGTTTCTAGACGAGCGGTTCTAGGTGCTTCAATTTGAAGCCGCGCGACCGCTATGGTCGCAGGTTCAAATCCTGCCTCGAGCATGGACGTGTGTGATGTCCTTAGAGTAGTTAGGGTTAAGTAGCTCTACTTTCTAGGGGACTGATGACCTCAGATATTAAGTCCCATATTGTTCAGAGCCATTTGAACCATTTTCATTTTCTGGACGTTTCAGCACTTCCGGTTTCTAGGGGACTCTAGTGAGACACTGATGACATACATAAACAATGCTATCGATACGAGATAAGGATCGATAGGTATGCAACACATCTAACGTACAGGCAATGCGAGTACAACCTTGACTGACCAAGGCTTCTGGGAAAACTACCATAGTGTACGCTTGCTTACGATAGCCTACGGTAGTTTTATAGCTCTACTTAGTTGTGCCTTGCGTACTTGGAGACACCAACCAACCTAAAAACATACTACTCGTAATTGCTGTAGTTAGAAGTCAGCAAATGAAATAACTACTGTTCTAACGTTCTTCAGTACACTATCATTAGTTATCGATAAAAATATCTGCACTTATAGTCAAACATCCTGTATGGTGGGATACGGATGTGAAGACGCAGCAGGTTGCTGGGAGTAGTGATTGGAGAGAAGAATGTTCCATAAAAACACGGGAGAACTGCCGGATATCAGTGAATCCTGCCACGATATTTCGGCGCAGAGTCTTCTGGCCACCTTCAGGTGAGTGCCACTGAGAGATAGTACCACTACAGTGGCACTCACCTGAAGATGGCCAGAAGACCCTGCGCCGAAATATCGTAGCAGGACCTTACTGATATCCGGCAGTTCTCCCGTGTTTTTAGGGAACGATCAGTACGCCGGGAAAGCTTTAAACATCACAGAGAGAAGTGTGGTGTCACCGCCAGACACTACACTCGGCCTTTAAATTGGCCGCGGTCCGTTAGTATACGTCGGACCCGCGTGTCGCCACTATCAGTGATTGCAGACCGAGCGCAGCCACACGGCAGGTCTAGTCTAGAGAGACTCCCTAGCACTCGCCTCAGTTGTACAGCCGACTTTGCTAGCGATGGTTCACTGTCTACATACGCTCTCATTTGCAGAGACGACAGTTTAGCATAGCCTTCAGCCACGTCATTTGCTACTAACTAACAAAGCGCTTTATTCAGTTACTATAAGAATGTATTCTGAACAGATAATATTGTGAATCATGTATCGTCAAGAGCGACGTTCATCATTAAGGGACTAAAGTTAAGTATCAAAGTAATTACGTCCGCTTTCTGAATTCTCATTCCTTGTCATGTTCCAGACCTCACGTCATATAGTTCTTCCCTCCTCACGCCAGCCTGCGAGAGCTAAAACGCGTGCATTTCGGCCTCCACTAGCAACACGGTGTTGGTTCTTCTGCCAACACAACAAGAAGAATGTCAGATTCTCGATTTCCTGGTTAACGCATTGAATTGGAAGATGCTTCGCGAAGAAGAAAAGAAATGAGAATTAGATGAATTGGTACAGAATGCAGGTTAAGAAAGGCAGGGCGATGGAGACAGCAAATGAAAGTGCCTCTCACTCAAGAATTTCAATGGAAGGAGGGTGGCAAGCAACAGTGGCTTTGACGAAATGAATGACAGATAGTAATTAAAGACAATGGTAGTAGCTATATACCCCAGGTGGGTGCTGTTAGTATTTTCAGTTTCTAGCTTTTTCTTGTCATTTATGCTCATAGGCATTTCAAAATATTTTCGTATCAAAGATTAGACGCCGGCTGGTGTGGCTGAGCGGTTCTAGGCACTTCAGTCTGGCACCGCGTGACCGCTACGGTCGCAGGTTCGACTCCTGCCTCGGGCATGGATGTGCGTGATGTCTTTAGGTTAATTAGGTTTAAGTAGTTCTAAGTTCTAGGGGATTGATGACCTCAGATTTAAGTCAGAGCCATTTGAAACAAATATTAGACCTTAGTGTTTTTCTTAATAAGATGGCTATGTTTCCAGAATAAATTGTCACTCTGCAGCGGACTGGTCACTGAACTGAAAGTTTCTAGCAGAATAAAAATATATGCTGGACTCGGAGTCGAACGCGGGACCCCCATGGCTACAGCACTGCGGAAGGCAGAAGTCCCACGATCGAGTAGGGATGAGTCGGTTATGAATTTTGAGGTATAAGTAGATACAGTGATGCGGCCTACGATGGTGGCTGGGCTTTGCTGTGTACATGCTACGGATATACTTCGAAATTTTCTACATACAGTGGTTTGTCTCAAATTCCAGGTCATTCTGAAGGAAACCAGCTTGCAGATATGTAACACAGGTCCGGGTCTATGGTGCAGCTAGTCTTAGGAGGTAGCGAGTCTGCAACCGAGGCACGGCCGTTCCTTACCGCGCTGGCTGCACATTTAATGACGCGTGCTGCCCGCCGGTGGTCACTTTCCCATTCCTCCCCCCCTTCCCCCCCCCCCCCCCCTGCCGCAGCGCCGCCGGCCCCTCCTGCCATCAATTTTTATCTCCCGGCCGGCGCGGCCACTCGGCGTCTCCCCCTCCTCCTCCCCTCTCTCCACCCTTTGGCGTTGGCCTCCTCTGCGCTCTGCGGCCGCTGCTCTCCGCCAATGGGGGGCCGCCTTTTTATTAGATCCATAAATTCATCATATCCATAGGAGTTGGAGGAAACCGGCCCCGCTCTTTGCCGTCATTGGTCGATGGGAGGCCAGAGGCGGAGAAGGAGGAGGCTAGCGCGCACACACACTCACACAGGCGAAGGAGTGGCCGACGTCTGTCCGATTGGCGCACTGCGGACTTTTCCTCGCCTTCGCTATCCTTCTTATTCTTCTTCCCTTTCTTCTTCTCCACCTCTTCCTCTCCCGGCGGTGCCAGTCCATCCGCGGAGCGATATTAATATTGAATTTTTGCTTCCGGCCGTCATGTGGACGGTGCGCGCGCACCTCGGCGCCTGCTGACCCCTGTCCGGCGGGGATTAGCGGAGAGCAGTGTTGTTCCAGGACACGAGGGAGGGAAAAGAAAGCGGGCAAAAGAGGAAGGAGGCGGAAGCGAGAGAAAGGTGGAAGCAGCGCCTGGGGCCACGAGCCGCCCACACCTTCAATACACGAATCCTGTATTCTTTCTAGCTGCAGATCCGATTTTGAAGGCTTTCAATTTGTGCCGCGTTTGTGTGCAGGTGAGGGGTCGTCCAGAGCGCACACACACACCTCACACACACACACACACACACACACACACACACATCTTCCATTAGAAGCACCAGAGACTTGGTAGACGTGAACTTTTCTTTCAAGTCCTTCGATTGTTTCGACTGCCGCAGGGCCAGCTTCGAGTTTTGCAGGGCGGTCGATGCCATAAGTGATGCTGCGCCAAGTAACTCGGCAGTTCTCGCCCTTTTATGATGCTAGTTGGATAAGTGTGGTAAAAAGGCAAAAAACAAAACGTGTTTCGTGAACATCTCACTTTACTTGTGAACATTGTTTCCTTTTAGGGATATACACTTGATCCAGTGACTGTGCGGCTGGTCCCGGGGGAGGTTCGAGTCCTCCCTCGGGCATGGGTGTGTGTGTTTGTCCTTAGGATAATTTAGGTTAACTACTGCGTAAGCTAAGGGACTGATGACCTTAGCAGTTAAGTCCCATAAGATTTCACACACATTTTCGAACTTGATCCAGCGATCCCCCAGCTTTTTCATCCCATCCGAAAAAATAGATTCTGTAAAACTCTGAAAACCGGTCGATGTGGCCGGGCGGTTCTAGGCACTTCAGTCTGGAACCGCGCGACCGCTACGGTCGCAGGTTCGAATCCTGCCTCGGGCTTGGATGTTTGTGATGTCCTTAGGTTAGTTAGGTTTAAGTAGTTCTAAGTTCTAAGGGCAGTTAAGTCCCATAGTGCTGAGAGCCATTTGAACTATTTTTTATAAATCTCTGAAAAATACTCGTAGACTGCAACTATTACTTCCTCATTTGATGAAAATTTCTTCCCAGCAAGCCGAAGTTAGGGAACCGGGAGAAACCACTTCGGGCTAAGTCTGGTGAGTAGGGTGGATGAGGAACTAGCTCAAAGCCCAATGCATGAACTTTCGCCATTTTTTTTATCACTGATGTGTTGAATGGTGAATTATCCTAACGAAAGAGCACTTTTCTCCGTGCCAACTTTGGTCTCCTTTTCAGCTAATGTAAGTTTCGAACCATCTAACAACGAAGTATAATAGGGTACAGCTATGGTTCTGCCTTTTTCCGTGTAACCTATCAGGATTATTTCTTGAGAATACCAAAGAACAGTGGCCACCATCTTACCAGCTGACAAAATGGTCATTGCCTTGTTCGGTGCACGTTCATCAGCCTTTGTCCATTGTTTTAATTTTAATTTTATCTCTAGGGCATTACGATGCAGCCAGGTTTCATCAGTCACAAACAGGCGCAATTGCGCATTGCGAGTAAACATCGCCAGACGGTGTGTTGAAATGTTGTGCTGGATACGGGTTTGGTGGACCGTAAGTAGTCACAGCACCCACCACGCACACAGCTTTTTCATAGCCAATTCTGCGTGCACGATATTATGCTCTAGGTCAGTTCAGATGCCTACAATCTCAGATATCTCAGGAATTTTTATTCGTCGCCCTTGAGTTACCGTATCATGAATTTTGTCAGTGGTTTCCTTTGGGGTGACCTCAAATGGACGGCTGGAGCGCGCTTCGACATCTGTCCTTATCCTACCACGCTTAAACTCATTAATCCAAAAGTAAGTAGTCTTCAATGACGGTGAAAAAGTCCGCATGAACATCGTTCAATTCAGTTTCGATTTCTATGGCAGTCCAACCTTTAAAATGAAAATTTTTAATAACAGCACAAATATCTGTTTTCTCCATTTTCAGTCGCAGTCGACAGCTCAGTTGGCTGTCAACGATGACTGTACGTTGTACATTCTTTACATTTCATACGATCCTTGGATTAATGAGGCTTATCAACGACGAAGGTGCAACCAAAATGTTCGCTTATAAACTACACTCGAACTTCTTGCGTAGAATGTCGAAGTAAACAAGCTATTGGTCACTTTTTAGTGTCCCGAAGAAATATATAATCGTCTCGAGTAAGACGTCCTCGTAACAGCTTAAAACGCAGCACGCTGGCTTGCCTGGCAGGGATATGAGCCACACCCGGATGGAATCCACGCGGTGGATTAATGACCGTGGGCAGGTATACGGGCCAGCCTGAGTGTGGTTTCCAGCTTTTTTCTGACGCACGTTAATGTAAATGCTTCGCTAGTCCCCAAATTCCGCCTCAGATAATACCACATGGCTATGTCGTCAGGAAAAGCATTTCGTCGTTAAGTTACATTATAAAATTCGCCAAATCCCGAAAAAAGCAGACACCGTACTGTAGAGTATAAAATCTTTGGAAAAGAAAGAAGATTTAATAGTGTTAAGTGGCGATTTGTCGGTGTTTATCATGAGAGTAATTCAGAAATACTTCTCGTTTATCAGAATTGTGCGCAAGTTAGCAACGACATTCATAACCTCTCTGAAACAGAGGCGTTTTGTTAAGGACTGTTGAGAGAGAAAGCAGCCAGCTACAAACACTTTTAAAAGGTTTTATTTAATTGTCATAACGAGTTTCGGGCCATTCTATGCTTGTTTCAGGAGACTTTCAGAATCGTCAGCCGCATTTCATATGCACCTGTAATTTGTTCTAGTGAATGTAGTCATGTCTCGGTTTGGTCCTTAAGCATTTCTGGGAGGAAGCATAAAGGGTACAAATGTAAACGGCGTACACACATTGCGCAACTACAACACGCGACCATTTCGCAGTCTGACAGTGTCAGATTCAGGCATGTGCTTGACACGAAATGTTTTCGTTTACGTTCACTATTCGATTCCTTCCAGAAAAGCATAGTGATCGAAAAGAGGTAAAACATGCTTCACTGCCGGCCGGAGTGGCCGAGCGGTTCTAGGCGCTTCAGTCTGGAACCGCGCGACCGCTACGGTCGCAGGTTCGAATTCTGCCTCGGGCATGGATGTGTGTGGTGTCCTTAGGTTAGTTAGGTTTAAGTAGTTCTAAGTTCTAGGGGACTGATGACCTCAGATGTTAAGTCCCATAGTGCTCAGAGCCATGTGAATAGCCATGCTTCACTACAAGAAATTGCGGGAGCAGACGAAATGCTGCTGACGATCCTGATACAGTCCTAAAATAATTCTAACCATCCAAAATTGGCGCATTGGCCCAGAATCGACCATGGCAAAATTTTATTACTTTTTTGTTTTATTATTTAGGTCCACCGGCCTTGGCGCAGTCGTGACACCGGTTCCCGTCAGGTCACTGAAGTTAAGCACTGTCAGGGTTGGCTAGCACTTGGATTGCTGCTGTCAAACGGGGTGCACTCAGCCGATGTGAGGTGAGTTGAGGATCTACTTCATTGAGAAGTAGCGGCTCCGATCACAAGACTGACAACGGTCGTCGGGAGAGCAGTGTGCTGACCACTGTAACTGCCCACGTCGTGTTGTGCCGACTCAACTGCAGCTTCAATGGACTTGTATGTTTCTTTTATATGCTCGACTTCTAATTTCACCACACAAGTCTCCAGGGATGAGCAGTAATTGCCCGATGACGACATGCAATACAGTTTGTTACAGCGGAGTTCGCCGATATTAAATATGTTTTTAGATTTAATTTTATTACTCGTACAGAGACTCAACGTTCCGTTGTATAACAGCGCGTCGTCAAAATAAGTATGAAATGTTAATGTCTTTGCAATACATAATGTCGACTATTGAATTAAAGTTCGTACCTATTTTGCCATTTTAGAGAAGAGAAACCTTAAGCGCTTCTGCTTCTATAGTCTCAGTATCAAGTGTTCACTAATTTCAATTTACTTCCTATCTCAGTTCAGTATTTAATGCAAATTATATATCAATGTCATTTCAGAGATATTACGTCGGTTCCACACTAACGGAATAACACGTAATTGTGATTTAACATCACTTTTATTAATAATCCTTTTTCTTATGACGTAAATGTTAATGAATGATCACTATCTAGGAGGAAAGAGGGATTGATCCTAATCATGACGTAATAGCTTTTAATGAGCCCGCAATCGTTAATTAAATAAAAAGTCACGTTCAAGGATGATATGCGAACAACTTTCGTTACGTCCGTTTTCACGTTTCTGTCAAAACTAATCCTGTCGCCCACAATTCAAATTAACACTGACGTTAACCCCTTTTGTCGGAACATCGAATCGTAGCTATTATGTGAAAGTTTATTCTAGCCCCCGAATTAATTCCTTTCAGATACGCGCACGACCGAACAGCAGAACGGAACGCAAACGACTTGTTTTAACAACCGAACAACGTAATGACGTTACATTACGACAATGTCCGCCCAATGAACATCTCTTTGACTTTATCTTCTCTACCCTGCTTAATTAAATTATTCCTAATTACAAATTATTCAGCTATTTAACGAAAACATCTAATAAAAAAATTATTCCGACGTAAAAGATCCGTTATAGCACATACTCTTCCATATCCAAAGGGGTGGGCGGTACCGTTGGGCCTTCAAGACCCGTTCGGTGTTTTTCTTTTATTAATTATGTCTCTTAAAACTGCATGTGTTAGGTCGCTTTCTCTCTCAGTAATCCTTCATTGAAGTACAATCCCAGAGTTCAACAAGATCCATCATAGGTACCATAACAGAGACGTTTTGTTTCATCAAATGACAGTAAAGGAAGTTACAAAGTTCACATTCACAAACATAAAGCTCCATTAAATATCAGGGACTGACGAGAAATACATAGTTCTCGAAACGCATCTGAAAATAATTATGCATGTGGCAGACACCAGTCTGAACATAGTTCGTAGCATAGATGCAGTCACAAGCGTTCAAAACTGTATTCCGGTAACTGATACTTTTCTGGGAAAGCACTGCTGCATATTTCGTGTGGAGGAAGTTTATCTTACAAAACGTTTCATAATACTGGGGGGAGGTGGGTTTTTTCAAGGTCGATTGGTCTCGAAATAGAAAGCCCAGTGACAATAAAAATGTTTTAGTTGCAGCATTTAGCTAAACTTTACAGCTGCTTCTGTACATTGTCGCCGCTCTGAGTTAGACAGTTGTCGTGCCGGTATCAACTTTCCAATATCCTCAGCATGGCAGCCGCTTCCACCAATGGTCTATAGCTCTATGCCTGCACCACATTGCTGTCACAGCCAGCGCTTGTTATGAGCAACGAGATGAAAATCAGTGGGATCCAAGTCAGAGCTGTGTGGTGGATGCTTTAGTTTCCACGAATTCTTAAACATTGGACTGCTACAGTGTTCAAGGTCATCATATTTTCTGCCACATCAGGACCCAGTATGTTGTACTTGGAGGGGAATGTTCAACAGAAACGACAGCAAAATCGGTGTTCCCGCAAAGAAAATCAACAGACCGTGAATGCTCTTAGCACACACTCTCTCACAATAAAATTGAACCACAAGGAAGGGGAGGAGAAATGAAACTTCACCGGTTGAGAGGGTATGTGATGTTATTTCAGTACTACAATTCCAATCAAATGCACAAAGAGCTTGGCAGTATGAACCTACTATATCAGTATGACATTGTATCTCTACGTACACTGATGCATTCGGAAGGGTGTCATACACTGTGGTGAAGAAAGTCGTGGGATAGCAATATGCAACTACACAAAATGCAGCAGTATCCCGTACGCAAGGTATAAAAGTGCAGTGGATCGGTGAAGCTGTCATTTGTACTCAGATGATTCATGTAAATAAGTTTCCCACCTGTTTATGGCTGCACGACGGGAATTAATAGAATCTGAACGTCGGATATTACATTTCGGAAATCGTAAGGAAATTCAATTTTTCGCAATCCACAGTGTCAGGAATGCTCCGAGAATAACACCTGCAGCGCCAATCAGTGTTTGTGATATCGTTTGGATCCTAGACGACTGCAAAACATTGGCCTGAATCCCGATTTCACCTGCTAAGAGCAGATGGTAAGGATGAAGCGTGGCACAGACTCCCCAAGTCCATGGGTTCAAGTTGTCAACAGGGCACTGTGCAAGCTATTGCTGTGTCCATAACGGTGTGGGTTGTGTATACATGGAATGGACAGGTCCTCTGGACCAACTGCATCGATCATTGACTGGAAATGTTAATGTTCGGCTACATGGAGACTATTTGCAGCCATTCATAGATTTCACTTTCCCAAACAACGATGAAATTTTTATGGATGACAATTTGCAGGGCCAAAATTGTTCGCGATGGGTTTGAAGAACATTGAACAATTCTAGCGAATGATTTGGCCATCCAGATCACCCGACATGAATCCCGTCGAACATTTATGGGACGTAATAGTGAGGTCAGATCGTGCACAAAATCCTGCACCGGCAACAGTTTCACAATTACGGAAGGCTATGGAGGCAGCATTGCTCTTTATTTCTGCAGGGGACATCCAAAAGACGTGGAGCTCATGCCATGTCGAGTTGCTGCATTATGCAGTGTAAAAGGAGGTCCGACACGATATTGTGATGTATCTAGTGGGTTTAGTCAACTCAGTGTAAAGCTGTTGAATTCTCTCCTGAGGCAAGCTGGTAGACATGTGTTGTAAGTGGTCCTTGATATTCTCGGTACTGGCACTGTGCCGTAGTTGCCGTCCGAAATAATTCCACACATGTTTTGTTGTGGTTGACCTTCACACGGAGTACATCATCACAAAGCAGGCACTTTATAGAGACACGTGCCATGTGTGAACGAGCATTGTACACTTCAAAAATGGCACCACGATACTGTCGCATCAGATGTTCGCGAGGTACCGTTGAGCCGTTAACTCAAACCCTGAAGCCTTGACCTGAAGTCATACTCGATGGTTTCCCACACGATGACCCTAAGAGAAACGGCACTGCGTCTGTTCAAAGCATTGACAGAATAGCACCTCTTCCAGGTCACCCCATACTCGTCTGTTTGTCATTCGGGGTAGCGCACAACCGTGATTCATGCCGAACACAATACGACGTCATTCATAAGCAGTCCACCCGGTCACAGCATCACCAGAAATGTAGCCCTTTGTCTTGTGGCGTTGACGGGCTGCATGTGCCAGTACATCTACATTTATACTCCGCAAGCCACCCTACGGTGTGTGGCGGAGGGCACTTTACGTACCACTGTCATTACCTACCTTTCCTGTTCTAGTGGCGTATGGTTCGCGGGAAGAACGACTGCCGGAAAGCCTCCGCGCGCGGTCGAATCTCTCTAACTTTACATTCGTGATCTGCTCGGGAGGTATAAGTAGGGGGAAGCAATATATTCGGTACCTCATTCAGAAACGCACCCTCTCGAAACCTGGACAGCAAGCTACACCGCGATGCAGAGTGCCTCTCTTGCAGACTCTGCCACTTGAGTTTGTTAAACATCTCCGTAGCGCTATCACGCTTACCACACTCATGAGCTATACTCAAGTATAGGTCGAACGAGTGTTTTGTAAGCCACCTCCTTTGTTGATGGACTATATTTTCTAAGGACTCTCCCAATGAATCTCTACCTGGCACCCGCCTTACCAACAATTAATTTTATATGAACATTCCACTTCAGATCGTTCCGTACGCATACTCCCAGATATTTTACGGAAGTAACTGATACCAGTGTTTGTTCCGCTATCATATAATCATACAATAAAGGATCCTTCTTTCTATGTATTCGCAATACATTACATTTGTCTATGTTAAGGGTCAGTTGGACTTCCGACGCTATCTAATAGGTCATATATATATATATATATATATATATATATATATATATATATATATATATATATATTGTGAAAAGCAATGGTCCCATAAGACTCCCCTGTGGCAAGCCATAGGTTACTTTAACGTCTGTAGTCGTCTGTCCATTGAGAACAACATGCTGTGTTCTGTTTGCTAAAAACTCTTCAATCAAACCCCACAGTTGGCCTGGTATTCCGTAAGCTCTTTGTTTATCAGGCGACAGTGCGGAACTGTATCGAACGCCTTCCGGAAGTGAAGGAAAATGGCATCTACCTGGGGGACTGCATCTAATATTTTCTGGGTCTCATGAACAAATATAGCCAGTTGGGTCTCATACGATCGCTGTTTCCGGAATCCATGTTGATTACTACAGAGCAGATTCTGGGTTTCTAGAAATGACACGATACGTTAACAAAAATATGTTCCAAAATTCTACAACATTTCTATGTCAGAGATATAGGCCTATAGTTTTGCGCATCTGCTCGACGACCCTTCTTGAAAACTGGGACTACCCGTTCTCTTTTCCAATCATTTGGAACCTTCCGTTCCTCTAGAGGCTTGTGGTACACGGCTGTTAGAAAGGGGCCAAGTTATTTCGCGTACTGTGTGTAGGATCGAATTGGTATCCCGTCAGGTCCAGTGGACTTTCCTCTGTTGATTGATTTCAGTTGCTTTTCTATTCCTTGGACACTTATTTCGATGTCAGCCATTTTTCGTTCGTGCGAGGATTTAGAGAAAGAACTGCAGTGCGGTCTTGCTCTGTGAAACAGCTATGGAAAAAGCGTTTAGTATTTGAGCTTTACGCGTGTCATCCTCTGTTTCAATGCCATCATCATCGCAGAGTGACTGGATATGCTGTTTCGACCCACTTACTGATTTAACGTAAGACCAAAACTTCCTAGGATTTTCTGTCAAGTCGGTACATAGAATTTTACTTCCGAATCCACTTAACGCTTGACGCGTAGCCCTCCTTACGCTGACTTTGACATCGTTTAGCTTCTGTTTGTCTGAAAGGTTTTTGCTGCCTTTAAACCTGCAGTGAAACTCTCTTTGCTTTTGCAGTATTTTCCTAACTTGGTTGTTGAACCACGGTGGGTTTTTCCCGTCCCTCACAGTTTTACTTGGCACGTACCTGTCTAAAACGTATTTTACGATTGCCCTGAACTTTTTCCATAAACACTTAACATTGTCAGAGCCGGAACAGAAATCTTCGATTTGATCTGTTAGGTAGTCTGAAATCTGCCTCCTATTGCTCTTGCTAAACAGATAAACCTTCCTCCCTTTTTTTATATTCCTATTTACTTCCATATTCAGGGACGCTGCAACGGCCTTATTATCACTCATTCCCTGTTTTCCGCTTAGAGTCGAAAAGTTCGGGTCTGTTTGTTATCAGTAGGTCCCTAGTCAAGATGCTGCTAGTCTGCTACCAATGTTGTGGACTGATGGAAAGTTGCAGGGAGACCTGTACTTGTTTTCGGATAGCAGTCTCAAATGGGAAGGGGTTACGACATGGTGGCTGCACAATATGGCGACCGTCGGGTGTGGTCGTTGGGTGCGGTCGACCGGAACTTTAACGACGATTATGCCTTCACTCACGTTTTCATGCAGTCCTAGATGAGGCCACCGACACACGTGAATGTTCCACAGATCTGGGTATTGCACGATTCGACCACCCGGCGAAATGGGGACAAACAATTAAGTCCCTTTGAAACGCCCATCTGATTCCGAAAATACTGTCTCATACGTGAACGCGGCATCTCCGTGTCCTCCAAAATGAGCACTCAACGTCTGACGCCGTTCACGGTAGTGGCCCAGAGCTCCAGGGTACAAAGGAAAGGGAACACAGCACTAACCTTATTATAGCTGATTTTGAAAGCGACAACCATTCATCTCTTGGCTCTTTTGGGCCCTGGTCTGCAAGTTTGTGAATGCGGATCGAAGACGGGCTTTTGGAATTGCTCGTCCTAAATGTTCTGCTGCTGTACTTGAACGGTTACTGCAATACACGCTGCCTTGAAGGCTCCTCACACATAGTAATCACACACTGACAGATCAGGCCACCTTAGTGGCCAGACAGGGTCGTGGTCAGACTGCAGGTCCAGGTGAAGTATTCGTCCGCATGATCAACGTAATATTCTGGTCCCTTGAGACAGCCGACGGGTTGATTTGGTAGGACTCTGAAGCATTTTTTGGTGTGTGGGGCACCTTTAGGAATATCTTCTGACTTGTTCAAAGCAGACTCTGTCTGACGACATTTTCGGACTAGGCGTTGCGTGGCACTCTTTGCTAACACTTTGACGCCAAAAGCTTCTCAGCAAACAACTGAGCACCCCGTTTCCGCTACTCTGTTGTCACGTAACTTTCCATATCGAACAGCCGCTGCTTCACTCTGGATACCATTGTCCCCTTAACACTGCTCCACTTACTATGTCACAGCCAGCACTGTGCTCTCTGAACCAGTATGGATCACGTGGCGGGTGGAACGTGGAGGGCGCATTATATGGACATCCACGTCCTTTCGTATCCACACGTCCGCACCACTTTCATTTGCCCCACCCTGTGCCTTACCATGCCTGGTAACAACAGTAAATATTTTTGAAACTAAAGCAGCCTGGTGGTCGTTCTACTTTTCGTAGAGAATGCAACGCTAATCATATACCCTCCGATGATGTGTACGTGCACACAGTTACATTACCATCCGGCCTTTTCGTCTGCGTGCTTCAACTTTTTGTCATGCAGGGTACATCAAAGATTTGTCAGACATGGTGCTCGCCATTCTAACACTGTTCCTTCATCTCCAGGAAAGTATCGACGCTAGATGACCACAAGGAGTGCCAGTGACTTAAATATTGCATTAACTTGGTGTGCTGGTCGGTAGTAGCACTCCTGTGCAGATAATCTCAGTATAACACAGATACAAAGGAAAAGTAAGAATAAGGTATCAAACGAAATGCAATTGCTCTGTAACAAGGCACCAACGACCATATGTCCCAGGAAAAAGTACCTGAACAGTCTCTGAAACATTGCATTTCATGGATGATAAAGTTATTGCGTTCGATGTAAGGAAACACTGACGTAAGTTAATGTTGGTAAAATTTCGCGAAGTTATTAATTGGTTTTATGAAAACAGAAAGTGACAAAGAAAAAAGAAAACACACAACATAATTCTAAGAGCAATTTTCGTAAAAGCTGCAACGTAAACATCAGTGCTTATCACATATGCAATTATGTAAAATTTGCTGTATTCATTCCATGAAAGTTTACAAAACAGACGAAGGTCATCAAACATATGAAGAATTTGATAAATGTATGAATGTCACAATACTGGAAAAAATACTACGAGGCAGAAGAGAAAGTAACTCTCCAAATTATTTTTATTCTGTATGTTTCAGAATCAGCTACAGTAAGACTTAAGTAATGTACGCTGAACACACCGGGGAAAAAAATAGTAAAAATTATCTACGAAGTCCCACCATCAGTTTATGACAGCCTAAGGCAATGACTAGATGGACAGCAACAGAAATAAATCGTTGAATCAACTGAACATAATTTTTGCATCTGAAGTCAAGATGTGGGAAAGAACTTTTTCACACAGTATTATTGAATAAGGCATTCTTGGATTTCTTTCTGTGTCAGTTCATGGTTACACTTAAGGTTTCGACAACTACCGTCATCGCCTTTGTCAGGAGCAGCTGACTATAGTGGCTCCTCCTGGGGTGGTCGTATAAGGTCTACGAGCGACACCTCCCAGGCTTTAGAATAACCTAAAATCCACAAGAAGGCGCCCCACTGAGACCTGTCGCTAAATCAGTTGGTACTTCAAGCTAAAGTCTAGTCAAATGTCTGATCAGGTTAATGACTCCGATGGTTGGCCACTGCGAACATCACATTAAAACTCTCACATGCTCACTGAGAAAATCAAACAAATCAGCATTGCCTCAAACTATATTTTATAGAGCCTGTATGCACAAAAGTTCCTGTGGAGAACGCAGTGAAACTGATGGCAGAACACTATCATCCTGAAACTGGAAAGTTATTTCGACTTACGATGATAACCACCATACTTCTTGTATGGGTGTACAAAAATGTTATGAAACGACCGATGAAACAACTATGGGGTGTCTACAGTGTGTACATAAAGTCGGGGAACACTTTCAATTAGTTAATGCACAAGAACCAAACATTTTACAGATGTCATACACATGTGGTTTTGAAGAGAAACTCTGAAAGTTTTTTTCATGTATGCCGCCAGAGCGTAGTTTGGTAACTTGCCGATAGTCAGCGCTAGTCGCAAACATGGTGAGTTCAGGTGCAGAGAGAGCTTTCTGTGTGTTATAGTTCGACAAAAACAAGTGTGGTACAGCTGTTCAACGGATGTTTATAACTAAGTACGGTAAGAAGAAACAAAGAAGGAAGGCCTTTTACCAATGGCACAACATATTCGTTTCCACGGGTTGCTTGTGTCCGGCGAAGAGAAGCGGACGTCCAAGTGTGAGTGAAATGAATGTGGAGCGCGGACGAGAGACTTTCATAACGAGTCCAAAGAAATCGGTGCGTCGTGCATCCCATGAACTCTAAATTGCTCCAATGACAGTGAGGAAAGTCCTGCTACAGAAGCTGTCTATGAAACCATTCAAATTGGAGCTGAACAAGGAGCTGTCGCATCGATGGATCGGCCGTGCTACAGAAGGGGACAGCTGTTTCATGAAATGGCCTTCCCGATCACCAGATCTCACTCCTGTGACTTTTTTCCGTGGGGACACTTTAAAGATCTGGTGAATGGATCGCCTCTACCACGTGATGCAGCATAGCTCTGGGAGAGAATACGGGAAGCGACTGCCACAGTCGACGATGCCATGCTGGGACGGGTGTGGGAAGAATTCGATTACCATATTGACGTCTGCCGGGTCACTCATGGATCGCATATAGAATGTTCGTAAAAAAAGCTTTCAGAGTTTCTCTTCAAAATGCAATATTTGTGACATCTGTACAATGTTTAGTTCTTGTGCAATAAATAATTGGAAGTGTTCCCAGACTTTATGTACACCCTGCATTTTGTCCAGCTTTGACCAATTTCTTTACGGAACATTTTCATGAACGTGCATTAAATTTGGCTCAGTTTTTCCTATATTAAATTCATCATTAAGTGGATAATACTTCTATGGTCTGGCCACATGGTCTAGAAGCCCTTGAGCAATTCCGTGAGCGGATGAACAGCATGCACCCAAACATCTGGTTGACTGTCAAATAGAAACTGAGATAGAGATACATAGAGAGATAGATAGACAGATGGATAGATAGAGAGTAAGAGAGAGAGAGAGAGAGAGAGAGAGAGAGAGAGCAGGAAAAATTCCATTTTTAGATGTTTTGGTATGACAAAAGTCGGATAAATGACTCAGCCACTCTGTGAACTGCAAGCCGGTGGACACTGATTTATATCTCAGCGCGCAGAGCTTTCACCATCCAGTCCAGGAGAGGGCTCTTTAGATACAACTGTTTCCGATGAGGGCCACTTGAAATCCGAAATAAATCACCTGAAATACACGCTACGAAAGAATCTCTAAGGTGCACCTAATATGAAATTTAAGCTCTCAAAGAAATGGAAAAGTCGAAATACTGGACACACACTTGATGAGTCATCGACTGTGATCCTTCCTTTCTGTAGTGCTACATCCGGAAAAATAGAAAGGTCCTAGGAAGGCAAGGAATAAGACCTAGTTTCGCATCATCTAAGGAGATAAGGGAAATTGTGGGCTTATTTAAGAACAGTTGCGGCCCCATGGTTCCAGGGGTTTATAACATCCCCCTTGAGTGTGGAAGAAACTACAGTGGTTAGTCCAACTATACCATTTCTGGGCACTGAGTGGAACATCAGCGGCACATTAGGGATCGGAAACATGAGAAATGAGCAGTTGCTGAGTACAGCATCACACATGAACACAGAATACTATTTGATGAAACAAAATTTTTGTTGCAGGCTTTCACAAACTGGGACTCTTTTATTACAGAGGCTATAGGAATTGGAATGTGGAGAAGCAACTCTAACCAAGACAACCAACATAACCTTACTGATGCATGAAAGCGAGCTATCGATGCTGAGAAAAACAGAGAAAATCCGCTGAATTGTTTACTTTCCTAAAACTAATAACTGCGTATAAGGTGTAACGGGTAAAAGTGCAGGTAGTTTTACTGGCGACTGAGTACTGTGTACTAAACTACATTAAATCAATATTTACTACATTTACAGACTAATAATTATAGCTATTAGGAGTAGTATGTTTTTAGGTTACTTAGTAACTCCAAAAGGCAAGAGCAGGTTATTAATGCTCATTTTTCACCTGGGTAGCACGTCAGGTGACGAAGTGTGAAAACCGGCCGCTGTGGCAGAGCGGTTCTAGGCGCTTTAGTCCGGAACCGCGCAGCTGCTACGGTCGCAGGTTCGAATCCTGCCTCGGGCATGGGCGTGTGTGATGTCCTTAGGTTAGATAGGTTTAAGTAGTTCTAAGTCTAGGGGACTGATGACCGCAGATTTTAAGTCCCATAGTGCTTAGAGCCTTTTGAACCACTTGAAGTGTGAAAGCGTGGAACGCAAAACGTTTAGTCTATATTGCCGCGGTGGTACGCTCAGTGGTGGAACTATGACCGTGTAGAAAAGAATGTTTGAAACAGAGAAGAAAGAACCAAAACATACTAATGTACCACGTATAAAAATATCTGCAGCTATACACATTCGCCGGCCGATGTGGCCGAGAGGTTCTAGGCGCTTCAGTCCGGAACTGCGCGATTGCTACGGTCGCAGGTTCGAATTCTGCCTGGGGCATGGATGTGTGTAATGTCCTTAGGTTGGTTAGGTTTAAGAAGTTCTAAGTTCTAGGGGACTGATGACCTCAGATGTTAAGTCCCATAGTGCCCAGAGCCATTTGAACCATTTATAGACATTCACATTGATGGATTGCAGTATGTCAGACATGTGTTTGGCCCCGATCTAGAACATCTCAGTTATTACACCGTCTTCCTCAGGTACTTTGTTGTTTTTGTGGCGTAATATGATACTCACTGTGTGTCGCTATAGTTGAGTCTACATAACTAAGGTTCATAGATGTTCGCCCGTATCTCATGGTCGTGCGGTAGCGTTCTCGCTTTCCGCTCCCGGGTTCCCGGGTTCGATTCCCGGCGGGGTCAGGGATTTTCTCTGCCTCGTGATGGCTGGGTGTTGTGTGTTGTCCTTAGGTTTAAGTAGTTCTAAGTTCTAGGGGACTGATGACCATAGATGTTAAGTCCCATAGTGCTCAGAGCCATAGATGTTCACTTTCTCGAAGCAATGCCGAAGGATCTGACATGCTTTATTTTGTAAACAAAATAAAATGTTCCAAATTTCTGGGAAAAGTGATGTGAAGTTATATTCCAGAGGTGAGCTTCTCCGTCAGGCAAGTAACACACAGTCGGGGAACGGCCCTGACGCCGTTTATGAAGTTCCAGAGTCCCTGAGATTAGAGTCGGTGGAGGCAGTAGCGCAGCCTCTGGACAGAGATGGAAGGCGCTTCGGCCGGCCGACAGATCAATACATCTTTTTTGTCCCTGCTCTCCGTTTCTGGCGCTGGCGCGTGAGTGTCCCTTACAATACACAGGCTCCTTCCGCCTGCGCCCTCGCCGCGTTGCGTTTTCCCCTTCGCTCTGGCCTCGCCCCTCACCCCTCACCCCTGCCGCCGGTCTTAACCGCGCCCGCGCGGCCGGCAGCGGCGGCGGACAGCGGACGAGACGTGGAAAAATAAGGGAGAGGACTGTGAAAACACAGCGCGAGACCAGCGACGAGCGAGCACCCGCCTCAGGATGTCCTGCTGCTGTTGCTGCTACTGCTGCTGCAACTCCGTGATTCACTCTCGTCCGTTCCGTCACATCTCCGTGCGGTCGCAAACTGTTGGATCACTCATACTGCTGTACGGAGGCCAACAGTCTCTTTCTTTCATTTTTTTCCGAGTGCGAGAAACAACCACTCTCTGTGAACTGGGAGTAAGACGTATTACAGACATCGAAAAATATCCAATACTAGTGAGGTTTTCAAATTTCTACTTGTCACATAATATTGGAAATGCAACCTCGTTTATCCAGCCCTCAATAATGCAGAGCTCTGATTTATCGGTACCGTTTCTTGTTTGAGCACAGTAACTGAACAGTATTTGGTACTACGGAAGTAATTACGACAACAATCGATGACGGCAATCATTGAATTTAAATTCAACTGACTGCAGCACGCTACCTGATCAAAGGTATTCGGACATCCATTGCTGGACATTAATATGCCGCATATCCGTCCTTCCCCTTTATAACGGCTTGACGTCGGCTGGGGACACTTTCAGTGTGGTGTCCGAATGTCTGGAGGAATGGCAGCCCATACTTCTTCAAGAGAAGGCAGTGATTTTGGACTCTGGGATCTGGAGTGAAGTCGACACTGTAGGTCATTGCAAAGGTAATCCATTAAGTTCAGATGGGACTCTGGGCAGGCCAGTCCGTTTCAGCAATGTTATTGTTCACAACGCACCTCCTCAAAAGTGCTCAAAAAATGGTTCAAATGGCAGGACAACAAACACATCCATGCCCGAGGCAGGATTCGAAGCTGCAACCGTAGCGGTCGCACGGTTCCAGACTATAGCGCCTAGAACCGCTCGGCCACTCCGGCCGGTCCTCACAAGTGCTACGTTATGACGGGCGCATTGTCTTGCTCATACAGTAATCATCTCCCAACTCTTCGTCTCTTGTACGCAGTAAGCCTGCCGCTGTTGCCGAGTGGTTCTAGGCGCTGCAGTCCGGAACTGCGCTGCTGCTACGGTCGCAGGTTCCAGTCCTGCCTCGGATATGGGTTAGTTATGTTTAAGTAGTTCTAAGTCTAGGGGACTGATGACCTCAGATGTTAAGTCCCATAGTGCTTTGAATCATTTGAACCATTTTTTTACGCAGTATAGAATGCTGTAAAATGAGTTCGTATCCTTCTGTATTGCTTTTAAGGAGACTACGCCCTAACCGCGAAAGAATCCCCATACGTAACACCACCTCCTCTTTAATTCATTATTGGGACGACACATGATGGCACTTGATTGTCATGTGGTATACCACGATTCATCACACCCAGTCACTCGTTTCCAATCGTCCACGCCCTAACAATGTCGCTCTTTACAGCACCTCAAGTGTCGCTAGCGTTGTCTACAGAAGTGTTTGGTTGATGAGAAGCTGCTCGACCGTTTTAGCCCATTCTTTTTACTCGCTACGCACGGTCGTTATGCTAGATTGACTGCTGGTGGTACTTCGGAGCTAACTAATGACTCCTTCCGCTGTTTATATGGTAATTTTACCAGTCACCGTCCGCAGTACTCGACAGTCGCTGTACGTCAGTTCATGAGGTCTGATTGATTTTGGTTTAGCTGTCGTTGTTCCTTGGCGTTTCCACTTCACATTCACATAACCAACAGTCGACTGGGGCCTCTTTAAAAGGACTGAAATATTCCTGATGGATTTGTTATTGTGGTGGCATCCGATGATTAGTCCACATTAGAAGTCACCGAGCACTCCTGACTGGCCAATTCTACATCTACATCCATACTCCGCAAGCCATCTGACGGTGTGTGGCGGAGGGTACCTTGAGTACCTCTATCGGTTCTCCCTTCTATTCTATTGTCGTATTGTACGTGGAAAGAAAGATTGTCGGTATGCCTTTTTGTGGGCTCTAATCTCTCTGATTTTATCCTCATGGTCTCTTCGCGAGATATGCATAAGAGGGAGCAATATACTGCTTGACTCCTCGGAGAAGGCATATTCTCGAAACTTCAACAAAAGCCCGTACCGAGCTACTGAGCGTTTCTCTTGCAGAGTCTTCCACTGGTGTTTATCTATCATCTCCGTAACGAAGCGTGCTGCTCTACGTTTCATCTTCTCTATCTCTTCTATCAATCCTGTCTGGTACGGATCCCACACCAGTGAGCAGTATTCAAGCAGTGGGCGAAAAAGTGTACTGTAACCTACTTCCTTTGTTTTCGGATTGCATTTCCTTAGGATTCTTCCAATGAATCTCAGTCTGGTATCTGCTTTACCGACGATTAATTTTATATGGTCATTCCATTTTAAATCACTCCTAATGCCTACTCCCAGATAATTTATGGAATTAACTGCTTCCTGTTCCTGACCTGCTATATTGTAGCTAAATGATAAGGTATGTTTCTTTCTATGTATTCGCAGCACATTACACTTGTCTACATTAAGATTCAATTGCCATTTCCTGCATCATGCGTCAATTTGTTGCAGATCCTCCTGCATTTCAGTAAAATTTTCCATTGTTAGAACCTCTCGATATCCCACAGCATTATCCGCAAAACGCCTCAGTGAACTTCCGATGTTATCCACAAGGTCATTTATGTATATCGTGAATAGCAACGATCCTATGACACTTCCCTGCGTCACACCTGAAATCACTCTTACTTCGGAAGACTTCTCTCCATTGAGAAAGACATGCCGCGTTCTGTTATCTAGGAACTCTTCAGTCCAATCACACAATTGGTCTGGTAGTCCATAGGCTCTTACTTTGTTCGTTAAACGACTGTGGGGAACTGTACCGAATGTCTGGAGGAAGTCAAGACACATGGCATCTACCTGGGAACCCGTGTCTATGGGCCTCTGCTGTTGCTGCCTCTCTGCCGCTAACACAATACTGCCCACCTCGACTTAAGCTGGCCGGTCTGCCTCTTGGGACATCTGGTGGTCAGTTCCGCATTGAAAATAGGTTGCGTCAGATACCAATGTAATTTTGTACAGTACTGCATTTCCAGTTTCTTGTGTGTATAAAATGTCAACCAAAAGTGTCATTGGGTAAAAAGATAGATTCACTGTGTAGAACAGATGAAGGCCAGTTGTTGAAAAAAAATGTTGTAGCGTTTCGTACTTTAATGTTGTCTCATTGAAACAACATCAGAAAGGAAACTGAAGATTATGGTTTCAACTGATGACTCTTGAGAATGAAATTATCGCCCTTTGTCCATCTGCAGGCAATGACGATAGTGATTATGGATTTTATGACGAAATTGGCCCTCATTATGAAGACTTTGTGACACACACGGAGGCTGAAACGGTTTTTGCAAAAAAGTAAAAAATAAAAAAAAACCTGCATAATGCTCATAAATGACATACAAACATGCCTCTAAATAAGATTGCTGATAAATTTAACGTGAATGTTTATGGAATTTAACAAACGTCATTCTATTTCTTTGGCTGTTATGTCTTGTTTGGATATTCGATAACCCACATTTTCTTTGGTTCTGTCTGATCCAAGTAAACGAGTTTCCGCTGTAGACGGAATTTGGGTGAAAACTGATCTAGGTCCAGAATAGCTCCGCTAGTGATTACCTGCAGTCTGACTACTCACATGACGAGTCCTTACCTTTCGTGCATTGCAGAAGCTTCCGTGGCGTTGCGGCCAGTGGCTGGCAGGAGTGGGCAAACAGCTGACGAGCGGGCAGTCAGGCAGTTGGGCTGTAGCATCGCAACCGGTTCGAGCACACGCAGAAAGCGTGCAATAGGCCTGTCTGGTGAACTTGTCCATTGGGATGACGAGAAACCCCCGCCCAGCGCCCGTACCCTATGAGGCAATATTGGACCAGTTTGCCTAGAAACTACACCAGCTCTCAGTACTCAGTGGCTTGAAAGCTCGAGATTATCCTAAGTTTATATTCACAGTAACAAGCTACTTTCACGGTTCCTAGTGTGTAATTTACTGTTCGACTGTCCGTACACTACATCCTGCCACACATCTATGCTCCTAAAGCTATAACTACACTACTGGCCATTAAAATTGCTACACCACGAAGATACCGTGCTACAGATGCGAAATTTAACCGACAGGGAGAAGATGCTGTCATATGCAAATGATTAGTTTTTCAGAGTATTCACACAAGGCTGGCACCGGTGGCGACACCTACAATGTTCTGACATGAGGAACGTTTTCAACCAATTTCTAATACACAAACAGCAGTTGATTGGCGTTGGCTGCTGAAATGTTGTTGTGATGCCTCGTGTAAGGAGGAGAAATGTGTACCATCACGTTTCTAACTTTGGTAAAGATCGGATTGTAGCCTATCGCGATAGCGGTTTAACGTTTCGCGACAATGCTGCTCCCGTTGGTCGAGATCCAATGACTGTTAGCAGAATATGGAATCGGTGGGTTCAGGAACGTAATACGGAACGCCGTGCTGGATCTCAACAGCCTCGTATCACTAGCAGTCGAGATGACAGGCATCTTATCAATATGGCTGTAACAGATCGTGCAGCCACGTCTCGATCCCTGAGTCAACAGATGAGGATGTTTGCAAGACAACAACCGTCTGCACGAACAGTTCGACGACGTTTTCAGCAGCATGGACTATCAGCTCGGAGACCATGGCTGCGGTTACCCTTGACGCTGCATCACAGACAGGAGCGCCTGTGATGGTGTACTCAACGATGAACCTGGGTGCACTAATCGCAAAATGTTATTTTTTTGGATGAATCCAGGTTCTGTTTACAGCATCATGATGGTAGCATCCGTGTTTGGTGACATCTCGATGAACACACATTGGAAGCGTGAATTCGTCATCGCCATACTGGTGTATCATCCGGCTTGATGGTATAGGGTGCCACTGGTTACACGTCTCGGTCACCTCTTGTTCGCATTGACGGCACTTTGAACAGTGGAAGTTACATTTCAGATGTGTTATGACCCGTGGCTTCATCATTCATTCGATCCCTGCGATAACCTACATTTCAGCAGGATAATGCACGACCGCATGTTGCAGTTCCTGTACGGGCCTTTCTGGATACAGAAAATGTTCGACTGCTGTCCTGGACAGCACATTCTCCAGATCTCTCACCAACTGAAACAGTCTGGTCAATGGTGGCAAAGCAACTGGCTCGTCACAATACGCCAGTCACTACTCTTGATGAAATGTGGTATCGTGTTTAAGCTGCATAGGCAGCTGTGCCTGTACGCGCCATCCAAGCTCTGTTTGACTCAATGTCCAGTCGTATCAAGGCCGTTATTACGGCCAGAGTTGGGTGTTCTGGGTACTGATTTCTCAGGATCTATGCACCCAAATTGCGTGAAAATGTAATCACATGTCAGTTTTAGTATAATATATTTGCCCAATGAATACCCGTTTATCATATGCATTTCTTCTTGGTGTAGCAATTTTAATGGCCAGTAGTGTAGATATATTCACACCGATGTCTTGTGGCTTGTTTATCATGACTCTGGCTCTTATCTTGAGTGTCTAAGCAATTAAGTCATCGTCCTCCAGTACTTTCTTGTTTTTATGGTGTTTCTTATTGCGTGTCGCTAAAGCTGATTCTTCGCTCGGCAGGTTCACTGATATAGACTATCGCGAGATAATGGCCCAGGACCGAGCGACCACCGTATCACTCTCGGTTAATGGTTGCATCTGGATGGAGGCTCACGGGATCGGCACACTGTTCTTCCGGCTATTGTTGGCTCGGAGGCGCTCGCTCAAGTAGCTCCTCAATTGGCGCCATTAGACTGAGTGGACATCCGGTTTAGTCCTCTCAACAAGGAAAACCCCCACCAGTACTGGGAACTTAAACCAAGTCCCCAACAAGGAAGTCATCTACGCTCATGACTCAGTTACAGACCCGTTTCCACGGGAAAAATAAAGTATATTGTCTGCTATTAACCTTCCCATTTCCACCGTGATCATTAGACAACTCCTCCTGAGCACGCATATCACTAGAACTGCTACATTCGCCTGGAAAGGCGGTAGATGCAGCAAATTATCAACCAATGTGCGCAGAAACCACTAGCGAACGTTTTCAAAGTTTTCTGTCTTGACAGAACAAGTAGATTATTTACTTTTTACATTCCAAAAGCCAAGTACTCACACTTCATGTTCATCTTCATCCCAGTTTTATTGTACTTCTCTTTCAGCTTCCTTTACGTGTAGAGGGAACACCAGAGTCTAACCGCATCACCAGATGGAAGAGCAAGCTACCACCTGATATCCCTGTAACGGATGAGCTAGTTCCAGCAAACGACTTGCCCTACCCTATTTGGAGATCGCTCAATCGTCTTAGGGTGGACATTCTCTATGCAAGACCAACATGCGAAAATGGGGAATTCTTCCAGCCGATGGAGATAAATCCTGCGAGTGCGGAACAATACAAGACCCGGCCCACGTGCTAATTTGCCCTCAACTTGAACAACCCTGCACAATACAGGACCTGATCGAGGGAACCAACAAGGCCATAGGAGTTGCTACCTTCTGGAAATGCTGACTGGACACGGAAATGAATGATGGTATAGCTCAGATCATCTTCATATTCTGATAGTACAATCTGGTCTGCACAATGCAGACTAAATATCTTGCAATCTTGTAGTGACTGTGTTTTTCCGAATTACGACGCAAAGTTCTTTCGGACGTCCATGTACGAGTACAGTTTGTAGACACATGGTTGACGAAATATGGAAGTTTGGGTATGGCTGTGAGTCATGCTCGGATAAAAAGAATGATAAGGCGACCGCTCACGATAAGCGGGAAATCCGAGCTCGAGACCCCGTTCGGTACAAATTTTCATTGCCATGATTCGATTATATAGCTAATTGTTGTCCATATTTACAATTGCGAGTAAATTAATTGTAAATATCTTTTTGTCCTCTACTTTCACTCCATAAGCTGGCATTTACTACGCCAAATGTGCAGGATTGCTCTTAGATACAGTTTAAAGAGGGTCGGTGACAGCCCACATCCCTGCCGTAGACCCCTTCTCACCTCAAATTCATCTGTCCAACTATTCCAAATCTACTATCGCTGTGTTATTTTCATAAACACTGAAGAGTCAAAGAAATTGTTTCACCTGCCTAATATTGTGCAGGGCCCCCACAAAATGTTTGCCCACTCTTGCTCTTCGGTGCCCGAGGGCGCTCGGCTGCCCGCAGGCAAGCACTCCATCTAGAGCAACCTAGACAAAGACTTGAGATGTTAACGTGGGCAACAATTGAAGCCCCCAAATTATTTAAGTTCAGTTTTTTGGTGGAAATCATTGTGAGGACCCGTGCTAGTGACATTGAGAATCCATAGCTGTTGCAGCGTAGTTTTGCGGCAAGTGTGTAGGCCTTGCCATGAGGAAGGCAGTAAGCCCACATTTCAAAAATAGTCTTCTCGTGAGAAAATTTTATACTTTTCGCTGTTGTCAGACTTGCAATAGCAGTCTTTTTAGTATACCTGGTAATCCATCGAGAGCCGTGGGACACTAGATGGACATGAAGTACACTATTAGCCATTAAAATTGCTACACCAAGTAGAAATGCAGATGACAAAACGGGTATTCATTGGACAAATTTATCATACTAGAACCGACATGTGATTGCATTTTCACGCAATTTGGGTGCATAGATCCTGAGAAATCAGTACCCAGAAGAACCACCTCTGGCGGTAATAGCGGGCTTCATACACCAAGGCATTGAGTCAAACAGAGCTCGGATTGCGTGTTCAGGTACAGCTGCCCACGCAGTTTCAACGCGATACCACAGTTCATCAAGAGTAGTGACTGGCGTATTGTGACGAGCCAGTTGCTCGGCCACCATTTGATCAGACGTTTTCAATTGAGGAGAGATCTGGAGAATGTGCTGGCCAGGGCAGCAGTCGAACATTTTTCTGTATCCAGAAAGGCCCGTACAGGACCTGCAACATACAATCGTGTATTATCCTGCTGAGATGAAGGGTTTCTCAGGGATCGAATGAAGGGTAGAGCAACAGGTCGTAACACATATGAAATGTAACGTCCACTGTTCAATTTGCCGTCAATGCGAACAAGAGGTGACCGAGACATGTAACTAATGGCACCCTATATCATCACGACGGGTGATACGCCAGTATGGCGATGACGAATACACGCTTTCAATGTGCATTCACCACGATGTCGCCAAACACGGATGCTACCATTATGATGCTGTAAACAGAAACTGGATTCATCCGAAAAAAAAATGACTTTGCGCCATTTGTGCACCCAGGTTCATCGTTGAGTGTACCATCTCAGGCGCTCCTGTCTGTGATGCAGCGTCAAGGGTAACCGCAGTCATGGTCTCCGAGCTAATAGTCCATGCTGCTGAAAACGTCGTCGAACTGTTCGTGCAGATGGTTTTTGTCTTGCAAATGTCCCCAGGGATCGAGACGTTGCTGCACGATCCGTTACAGCCATGCGGATCAGATGCCTGTCATCTCGACTGGTAGTGATACGAGGCCGTTGGGATCCAGCACGGCGTTCCGTATTACCTTCCTGAACCCATCGATTCCATATTCTGCTAACAGTCATTGGATCTCAACCAACACGAGCAGCAATGAAGCGATACGATAAACCGCAATCGCGAAGGTCTACAATCCGACCTTTACCAAAGTTGGAAACGTGATGGTACGCATTTCTCCTCCTTACACGAGGCATCACAACAACGTTTCACCAGGCAACTACGGTCAACTGCTGTTTGTGTATGAGAAATCGGTTGAAAATTTTCCTCATGACAGCCCGTTGTAGGTGTCGCCACCGGCGCCAACCTTGTGTGAATGCTCTGAAAAGCTATTCATTTGCATATCACAGCATCTTCTTCCTGTCGGTTAAATTTCGCATCTGTAGCACGGCATCTTCGTGGTGTAGCAATATTAATGGCCAGTAGTGTAGCTTTTGGTGTCGCTGCCAAAGTGGTTTAATCATTTTGTGAAATTACAGGCTCCACACTGCGGCCTTGATGGGCCATTCAGTGCGCAACGGCCGCCATGTCATCCTCTACGATGTGGCATTCGAATGTGGTATGGAGGGGCGTGGGTTCAGTACACCGCTGTCCCGAGAGTTGTCAGCTTCCCAGACCTCGGTGCCGCTACTTCTCACTCAAGTAGCGCTACAGTTGGTCTCACGGGCATGAGTGCACTCCTTCCAGCCTTCCCACCAGGGAATTCCAGATGGATTGTGAACCCCATCCTCAGCAGACCATTAATTAAGTAGGCTGAACGTAACAGCTGCTAAGTAGAGGCTTGTCATTGTCATGTCAGGCAGCCATCTATTTGTAGCTACGCTTCTCAAGAAACCTCTGTCATTACAAAGTCTCGCTACAAGCGTCAGGACAAAGGAACTCGACGGGCACAAACTGTATTGAGACTTTTGGAGGCAAAAGAAAAAAAATCTACATTTTCTCTCAGGCTTCATTCTCCTTCTTCTTCTTCTTTTACTTAGCGTTGCACCGTCTAGGACAGGACAGGATCCACTGTAGTCAAGATTTGGGAAATTCATTTTATTTACACTCCTGGAAATGGAAAAAAGAACACATTGACACCGGTGTGTCAGACCCATCATACTTGCTCCGGACACTGCGAGAGGGCTATACAAGCAATGATCACACGCACGGCACAGCGGACACACCAGGAACCGCGGTGTTGGCCATCGAATGGCGCTAGCTGCGCAGCATTTGTGCACCGCCGCCATCAGTGTCAGCCAGTTTGCCGTGGCATACGGAGCTCCATCGCAGTCTTTAACACTGGTAGCATGCCGCGACAGTGTGGACGTGAACCGTATGTGCAGTTGACGGACTTTGAGCGAGGGCGTATAGTGGGCATGCGGGAGGCCGGGTGGACGTACCGCTGAATTGCTCAACACGTGGAGCGTGAGGTCTCCACAGTACATCGATGTTGTTGCCAGTGGTCGGCGGAAGGTGCACGTGCCCGTCGACCTGGGACAACACCGCAGCGACGCACGGATGCACACCAAGACCGTAGGATCCTACGCAGTGCCATAGGGGACCGCACCGCCACTTCCCAGCAAATTAGGGACACTGTTGCTCCTGGGGTATCGGCGAGGACCATTCGCAACCGTCTCCATGAAGCTGGGCTACGGTCCCGCACACCGTTAGGCCGTCTTCCGCTCACGCCCCAACAATGTGCAGCCCGCCTCCAGTGGTGTCGCGACAGGCGTGAATGGAGGGACGAATGGAGACGTGTCGTCTTCAGCGATGAGAGTCGCTTCTGCCTTGGTGCTAATGATGGTCGTATGCGTGTTTGGCGCCGAGCAGGTGAGCGCCACAATCAGGACTGCATACGACTGAGGCACACAGGACCAACACCTGGCATCATGGTGTGGGGAGCGATCTCCTACACTGGCCGTACACCTCTGGTGATCGTCGAGGGGACACTGAATAGTGCACGGTACATCCAAACCGTCATCGAACCCATCGTTCTACCATTCCTAGACCGGCAAGGGAACTTGCTGTTCCAACAGGACAATGCACGTCCGCATGTATCTCGTGCCACCCAACGTGCTCTAGAAGGTGTAAGTTAACTACCCTGGCCAGCAAGATCTCCGGATCTGTCCCCCATTGAGCATGTTTGGGACTGGATGAAGCGTCGTCTCACGCGGTCTGCACGTCCAGCACGAACGCTGGTCCAACTGAGGCGCCAGGTGGAAATGGCATGGCAAGCCGTTCCACAGGACTACATCCAGCATCTCTACGATCGTCTCCATGGGAGAATAGCAGCCTGAATTGCTGCAAAAGGTGTATATACACTGTACTAGTGCCGACATTGTGCATGCTCTGTTGCCTGTGTCTATGTGCCTGTGGTTCTGTCAGTGTGATCATGTGATGTATTTGACTCCAGGAATGTGTCAATAAAGTTTCCCCTTCCTGGCACAATGAATTCACGGTGTTCTTATTTCAATTTCCAGGAGTGTAGTTTTGCGGCCGGATGCCCTGCCTGACGACGCAGTCGTCAGTCATCAGAAGCTGGGAAATCGTGTGCGCCCCCTGTTGTTTTGCCTGTGATCGTATTTTAAATGTTTATGGATCGTATTTTCTGAGGCTGAAATTGTGGACCAGTCCAACATTTGCGCAAATAGGCCTGGGAAACCTATTTAGCCGAATACGCCATGTGTTAACAAATACTCCACGAGCTTGGGAAACCATTTTGGCCAAATAGATAATGTTTTCCCAGGCTCGTGGAGTATTTGTTAACACATGGCGTATTCGGCTAAAAAGGTTTCCCAGGCTCATTTGCGCAAATATTGCCATGAATTTTGGCCAAATAGATAATGTTGCGAACTATCAGTTTAATGAGTCACAGCTGCAAAATACTAACGCGAATTCTTTACAGACGAATGGAAAAACTGGTAGATGCGGACCTCGGGGTGGATCAGTTGGGATTCCGTAGAAATGTTGGAACACGTGAGGCAATACTGACCTTACGACTTATCTTAGAAAATAGATTAAGGAAAGGCAAACCTACGTTTCTAGCATTTGTAGAGTTAGAGAAAGCTTTTGACAATGTTGACTGGAATACTCTCTTTCAAATTCTAAAGGTGACAGAGGTAAAATACAGGGAGCGAAAGGCTATTTACAATTTGTACAGAAACCAGATGGCAGTTATAAGAGTCGAGGGATATGAAAGGGAAGCAGCGGTTGGGAAGGGAGTGAGACATGGTTGTACCCTGTCCCCGATGTTATTCAATCTGTATATTGAGCAAGCAGTAAAACAAAAGAAAAAATTGGAGTAGGTATTAAAATCCATGGAGAAGAAATAAAAACTTTGAGGTTCGCTGATGACATTGTAATTATGTCAGAGACAGCAAAGGACTTGGAAGAGCAGTTGAATGGAATGGATAGCGTCTTGAAAGGAGGATATGAGATGAACATCAACAAAAGCAAAACGAGGATAATGGGAAGTAGTCAAATTAAATCGGGTGATGATGAGGGAATTCGATTAGGAAATTAGACACTTAAAGTAGTAAAGGAGTTTTGCTGTTTAGGAAGTAAAATAACCGATGATGGTCGAAGTAGAGAGGATATAAAATGTAGACTGGCAATGGCAAGGAAAGCGTTTCTGAACAAGAGAAATTTGTTAACATCGAACATAGATTTATGTATCAGGAAATCGTTTCTGAAAGTATTTGTTTGGAGTGTAGCCATGTATGGAAGTGAAACATGGACGATAACTAGTTTGGACAAGAAGAGAATAGAAGCTTTCGAAATGTGGTGCTACAGAAGAATACTGAAGATAAGGTGGATAGATCACGTAACTAATGAGGAGGTATTGAATAGGATTGGGGAGAAGAGAAGTTTGTGACACAACTTGACTAGAAGAAGGGATCGGTTGGTAGGACATGTTTTGAGGCATCAAGGGATCACAAATTTAGCATTGGAGGGCAGCGTGGAGGGTAAAAATCGTAGAGGGAGACCAAGAGATGAATACACTAAGCAGATTCAGAAGGATGTAGGTTGCAGTAGGTACTGGGAGATGAAGAAGCTTGCACAGGATAGAGTACCATGGAGAGCTGCATCAAACCAGTCTCAGGACTGAAGACAACAACAACAACAACAACAGATAATGTTGCCATAAATACGACACGAAATTGTGGCAAGATCCTCTCAGTTCACCAGAGGACAGGTGTCACTAAACTGTACTAACGCCTTATGATCATCTTCACGTACACGGTCAGTAGTAGATAAAGCAAGAATCGGATTAACTCTGGGCATTGTATTGAAGTCCGCTCGTAGTTACTTTGTGGGTGGGAGGAAGGAGCTCTTTTCAGTAAAGCACTAGATTCTCTGTTTTTCCTTTTCTGTGATTAGTTTTCTGTTTCTCTGATTAAATTTCAGTGAGCCTATGAGTTACTAAGGGTATTACTTAGCAAAGCTTTGGCAACTGCCTAAAACTACGAATTATTGGGCATTATTTATTAGTGTAACTTCGAAAATAAATTTAATTGAAGAGCTTCACTCTCAATTCGTATTGATGCGTCCTTAATACTAAATAGCATTTCCTTTCTTTAAAGTATTTTAAGGTATTTTTTGCAATGGGTGCCTTCCAATGAGTTCTGTTACATTTGTGTGTGGCAGATATAAGTGCACGCAAGAGTTTATCATTTAATTCGATCCATTGTTGTACATTTTCCGCCGTTGGTATGCCTGTAGTTTGAAGATCCTTTGAATACATGCTGAGAGTCTTCGCGAAATCTACAATCATGAAGGCCTCACGTATCGTTGTTTGTGAATTACCCGCATCTCATAGGATCAACATTTCATAAGCCGGTGACCTAATTATTTACAGTTATCTGTGCAAGGAGTGTCAATATTAAAGGCAGCCGAAAGCGATTAACTTTATTTAGATAACTACGTAAAGGGGTGGTACGTCACAATCCTTAATTGAATAACTAATGGATGCTCCTAATTATGAAAGGAACACGAAGTGAAGCATTCTTGTTATTCAGCTGAAGAAAAAAAAGATATGCTTTCTTTAACCATTTACAGCCGACTTCTGTAGAAAAGTAGAACAGATTGGAATTTTCTGCAAGCAGGCCGACGTCTCGAATGATCTTCCTCAGAAGCACCGGCTGTTTATTCCCAGTGGTAACATGTCGATCGGCGCTGCCAAGCTGTGTGGAAAGCACTGTCAGGTACCCAACGGGGATAAAACAAACGCTGCAGTTGTGAAAAACCTGCACGGAGATGCTTATGTGAACTAAAATACCAGCTGAATTTCAGGTACGGGTTTCTTATATAAAATCTGGGTTTTACAGCAGACTTCCAACAGCGAAGAGTGGGAATACGTTCGGCCGTACGTTCTGCTAAATCTTACTTTTTGGTTTAGGAAACATTCTAAATAAAATTACTATGGGCCTTGAAATGAAGAAGCAATGCCGTCAACGAATGCACTTTGTAGATTATAATGTCGATAGACCATGACGAAAACAGACCGGGTTAACAACTGGAGGCGTACAAATATTATCAAAATGTAGCTGAAAGCAGAAAATAAGAAGAAAGTAACATTATACGAAAAGTGTAATCCGTGCGACAAAATTACTGTCACACATGGTTCCGGATCAAGAGCAGTTTCAATAAAACTGAAAACGGAGTGCTAAACGGTAATCACTCTCTCTGCCCCCCCCCCCCCCCCCCCTCCAGTTTTCCCATTGCGATTTAAGTTTTCGTCTTTCGAAATTATTTTACGATGGGACACTAGAGTGATCCACAGTTACATTCTGGAGGGGGACACAGTTTGCTGCTGTCCGTTCCCTTCCTCCCCCCGACACCCCCCCCCCCCCCCCCCCGTCGGTTCATCGCGCCATCATCACTTTTTAACTTGGTATACAGGGTGTTCCAGGAGAAATTGTCAATATTCTTGGAAAAGACAGAAACGATCATTCAAAGCAAAAAGGTCTAGTAAACAAGGACTCGAAAACCCATACCTTTAGAGCTACAAGTACTTCTTCATTTTCTATACTTTGAAACAAATTTCGTCTACTGCAAGGTCTTTGCTTTCCAAAATTTGGGAGGAGCTAGTGTGGACTCAAACATAAAGAAAGGCAGATAAACATGAGTTCTAATATGCATACCTTAAGAGCTTTGAGCACTTATTCGGCAGAAAAGGCGTGTTTAACAGTAACGAAGATGAAGACATTTTTTACAGGTTTCGATCCATACTACCAACTCTAAAAATAGGGAAAGCAAAGAGCTTTCTGTCGACAAGATTTATTTCACAGTCTCAAAGATGGAAAAGAGCTCATACGATACGGATTTTCGAGCACATGTATACTAGAAGTTTTGACTTCGAATGTTATTTTCTGTCATATCCCAGAATACTGACCATTCTACCTGGGAAATCATGTATATTCCTACGGTTTTAATAATAATTTTAAAATGTATATAGCATTTAAAAACAATAATAATAATTTGTGTACATCAGTATTTAATTCAACGTTTTTGCTTAATGTCCAAGAAATTTCAGTACACGGAGAAATGGCATTCTAAATTCGTCCGAAATTTGGAAAATACATGTGTAATGCAACAGATTTATGAACAATGATAGTAATAAACTCTCACCATTTTGACAGCGTCATACAATATAAAATCTGATTGTGAACGCACCATTAGCAGTATTTTACTGAATACTACGATTGTGAACACAGTTCTGCAGAATATGTATAAGGGGCGAGCAAAAAGTTTCGGTCTGAGGGCGTTGCTGCAGCGTATGTACAACATAGAGAGACACAGATGCGGTTATATAAGCACCAATCGGTAGCCAAGGCATTAGAGTGGCATTCAAGCCTTTCCGACGTCATCGCGGTAAATACGCTAACGTGAACTATGACGATGTTATCACCAAATGCGTCCAAACAGGACCAACGTGCTGTTACTCGTTTCTTGGCTACCGAAGGACAAACACCGATAGACATCCACCGGGGAATGAAGAATGTGTATGGGACAACATGTCTCTCAAAAACCACCGTTGGGCGAAACGTTCGGGAAAACTGCGGAAAGGGATGCTGCTGTTTCTTGATAACACAAGTTCTCGTAACGCAGAAGTTACGTCAAGTCAATTGGGAGGCGTTCGAGCACCTGCCCTACCATCCCGATCTCTCCCCTGCGATTATCACGCCTTCGGTCCCTAAAAAATGCCTTGAAGGGTACACGACTTATGTTGGACGAGGATGTGCAACTATCAGTCACGGACTTCTTCACGCAGCGCAATACGGTGTTTTACCAAACAAGTATCTTCAAAATGATGAGTCGGCGGGATGCCTCAATGCTGACGGTGATTTTGCCTGATTCGCGTACCATTTTGGACTGTACGGCCTACGAACGGAAACTTTTTGGTTGCCCCTCTTATATGCGAGGGTTTAGTCGAGAGAAATACTGTTTCACACAGTCGTTTCCGTTTATTTTCACCAAATTATTTCTATTCATTACTTCTCTTTCAGAGAGTAGGGTCTTTCGCTATCTGTCTTCCCTTTCTCAGCTTCTTATGGTTTGGCACCGTCTCGCAGTTGTTGTTGACAGCAATCACGGTCAGCCTGTGAACGGGAACTTTTACCAGGCTGGTGAGCAGGCTTTCACTCGATCAACTGAAAAATGTCTTGGGTTAAACGTAGCTTGTAATTTCTAGAATTCATTGCTGTGCTCAGATTTCGTCTTTTTGATAATTTATTCTCTGCAGGTTTGTTATTAAATTGGAAATCGGTGCATGAGAAATAAATAAATAGATAGATAGATAAACGCTTCTGCTAAAACTTTTTTCTTTGGGGTGGGGTCACGACCCCTACATGTCTACCCCTCCCACCACCTCACTCCGCTTGGACTAGAGTCCGGGTATCACTCCACTCAGGTCTTCAGTATATTCATAATTTAGTTACTGGTGTGTTGTTAGTACATGGCTAATAAACACTTAAGTTATCAAGCACGTATCGCAGGCAAGTATAGTGCGTGTAGTGTGGCTATTCAGATAAGGTCTAAAAATTTGAGCGCAGTTATGTCAGGTTTCCAAGATATCTTCTTTACTTGAGATACCTCTCTAAATTCGTCACATTGTGTCCGTTTGAAAAGACCCTGCAAAGTCCGAGAGGTGGCACCATCGGCGGGTATTGAGGTCATGTTTAGTTAGTAGCATCTTTGGAAAGAACGCACACCAAGTTTCAGCCACATTTGTCTCTTTCTTTGTGTTTGGCATTCGTGTGAATCAAGGAAGTCGAGTGATTGTCAAAAAAGGGCGAAAAAGAATTTCGTGTGGTGATTAAACTTTACGTTATGAAAGGCAAAACGCCTCAGGAGACTAAAGAGAAGCTAGATAAACATTACGGTGACTCTGCACCTTCGATTAGAACGGTTTATAATGGTTTCAAAACTTTCGGAGTGGCCATATGGGCACAAGTGATGCGAACGTTCTAGACGCCCTGTGGAGATTACGACTCCAGAAGTCATTGAAAAAATCCATGATATGGTGATGGATGACAGAAGAGTTAAGGTGCGTGATACTGCTAGTGCTTTGGGCATCTCGAATGAACAGATACATAATATTTTGCACAAACATTTGGACATGAGAAAGCTATCCGCAAGATGGGTTCCGCGATTTATCACGCTTGACCAATAACGGAATCGCGTGAAGTGTTGCAAGATTGGTTTGCAGCTGTTCAGGAAGAATCCGCAGGACTTTAAGCGACGTTTCGTCACTGTGGATGAAACATACTTTTATGAATATCAAGAGCTCAGATGGAAACCCAGTTCTAAGCAAAGAAGGGAAAGCAGAAAGGTGGAAGGAGCATATAGAGGGTCTATACAAGGGCGATGTACTTGAGGACAATATTACGGAAATGGAAGAGGATGTAGATGAAGATGAAATGGGAAATATGATACTGCGTGAAGAGTTTGACAGAGTCGAAACAAGACCCCCGGAGTAGACAACATTCCATTGGAACTACTGACGGCCTTGGGAGGGCTAGTCCTGACAAAACTCTACCATCTGGTGAGCAAGATGTATGAGACAGGCGAAGTACCCTCAAACTTCAAGAAGAATATAATAATTCCAATCCCAAAGAAAGCAGGTGTTGACAGACGTGAAAATTACCGAAAAATCAGTTTATAAGCCACAGCTGCAAAATACTAACACGAATTCCTTGCAGACGAATGGAAAAACTGGTAGAAGCCGACCTCGGGGAAGATCAGTTTGGATTCCGTAGAAATACTGGAACACGTGAGGCAATACTGACCTTACGACTTATCTTAGAAAATTGATTAAGGAAAGGCAAACCTACGTTTCTAGCATTTGTAGACTTAGAGAAAGCTTTTGACAATGTTGACTGGAATACTCTCTTTCAAATTTTAAAGGTGGCAGGGGTAAAATACAGGGAGCGAAAGGCTATTTACAATTTGTACAGAAACCAGATGGCAGTTATAAGAGTCGAGGGATATGAAAGGGAAGCAGCGGTTGGGAAGGGAGTGAGACATGGTTGTACCCTGTCCCCGATGTTATTCAATCTGTATATTGAGCAAGCAGTAAAACAAAAGAAAAAATTGGAGTAGGTATTAAAATCCATGGAGAAGAAATAAAAACTTTGAGGTTCGCTGATGACATTGTAATTATGTCAGAGACAGCAAAGGACTTGGAAGAGCAGTTGAATGGAATGGATAGCGTCTTGAAAGGAGGATATAAGATGAACATAAACAAAAACAAAACGAGGATAATGGAATGTAGTCGAATTAAGCCGGGTGATGCTGAGGGAATTAGATTAGGAAATGAGACACTTAAAGTAGTAAAGGAGTTTTGCTATTTGGGAAGCAAAATAACTGATGATGGTCGAAGTAGAGAGGATATAAAATTTAGATTGGCAATGGCAAGGAAAGCATTTCTGAAGAAGAGAAACTTGTTAACATCGAGTATAGATTTAAGTGTCAGGAAGTCATTTCTGAAAGTATTTGTATGGAGTGTAGCCATGTATGTAAGTGAAACATGGACGATAAATAGTTTGGACAAGAAGAGAATAGAAGCTTTCGAAATGTGGTGCTACAGAAGAATGCTGGAGATAAGTTGGGTAGATCATATAACTAATGAGGAAGTATTGAATAGGATTGGGGAGAAGAGAAGTTTGTGGCACAACTTGACCAGAAGAAGGGATCGGTTGGTAGGACATGTTCTGAGGCATCAAGGGATCACCAATTTAGTATTGGAGGGCAGCGTAGAGGGTAAAAATCTTAGAGGGAGACCAAGAGATGAATACACTAAGCAGATTCAGAAGGATGTAGGTTGCAGTAGGTACTGGGAGATGAAGAAGCTTGCACAGGATAGAGCACCATGGAGAGCTGCATCAAACCAGTCTCAGGACTGAAAACCACAACAACAACAACATATCTTTAACTGCCCTATTCATTCCCTCCATCACAACATTAAAAAGCGCAGGAGTTAGAATACTTCCTTGCTTAATGGTGTTCTAATTCTACAATTGTGGCCTCTGTACATTGTCTTTATAAGATTAATGAATCCATCTTCTATATCTATTTTCTTCAGTTCTTCCCAGAGCCTTTCCCTGTCAACTGAGTCATATGTCTTTTCTATGTCTATAAAAACCATTAACACCCTTTTGTTATACTCCCAACTTTTTTTGACGGATAGAAAATATCAGGTCGGTAGTGCTCCTTCCTTTCCTAAACCCATGCTGTTCTTCACTCAGCTCCTTTTCTATCTTTTCACTTATTCGATTTAGTAATTTCTTTCAAAACTCTTGGCTGTATGACTCATGAGGGTTATTCGTCTGTAATTTTAACAAAGTCTTTTATTGCCTTTCTTGAAGATGGGAATAATGTCTCCTGTTCTCCAGTCGTCAGGTATTTTACTATTTCTTCACGCTTGATAGTACTCTATACAGCCACTGCATTCCCACTGGACCTGCTGCTCTTATCATGTCTACTGATAGTTCATCAGGTCCCGGGGCTTTCCCCCCATTCATCTTCTTCACAGCTTTTTCCATTTCTTCCCGTGTAATTTGTCCTAATTCTGCTTCCCAACTTCTCTCAATTTCTCCATTATTTGTTGTTTCCTCATGTAACTGTTCCTCAGCGTTTAACAGATTCTTAAAATGTTGTTTCCAGAGATCTTTCATATTCCCTGGATCTTCAATAATGGTACCGTCCTCTGTTTCCATCTTTACTAGTACTTCAGAAGCCTTCCTTTTATTTTTCATCATTTTATAGAACATTTTCTTACTGCTCTTCACAGTTTCTTCAAGTTTTTTGTAAACTCTTCCCATGCCTTTTTCTTTGCTGTTTCCACGAAAAGTGAAAAATACAAAGCAAAATTCCATTTGAGACACATATGGACTCAACCAAATGAACACTGACAGAAGTTTTGTCTAAATATACAAATGCTGTAAATGTAGGTTTGTCTGTTTTCATCCCATATTCTGAACTAAGGTAGGAAGGATAAACAGAAGGTTACCGGCATCTTTCGCGGAAATCAGACTGCAGTTATAAAAGTCGAAGAGATATGAAAGAAACACGGAAGTTGTAAACACAGTGAGACAAGGTTGCAGCCTATCCCCTACGTTATTCAAATAGAATACTGAGCAAGCGATGAGGGAATCAACAAGGAATTTGGAAAAGAAATTTAAATTCAGAGAGAAGAAATGAAAAGTGTAGGGTTTGCTGATGGAATTGTAGTTCTGTCAGACGCAAAGGACTTGGAAAATAATTTGAATTGAACATATTTGGTCCTGAGAAGAGAGTACAAGATAAACATCAACAAAAGTAAGAGTGGGGTAATGGCATGCAGTTGAATTACATGTGAATCTGAAGGAATTCGATTAGGAAATGAGAAAGTTTAAGCAGTAGTGGCGTTTTGCTATTTGGGCAGGAAAATAACTTAAGATGGCTGAAGCACGCAGACATAAAATTCATACTGTCGATAGCAAGAAAGGCTTTTCTGAAAAAAAAAAAAACAGATTTCAAACATGAATTTAAGTGTTTAAACGTCTCTTCTGAAGGCGTTCGCTTGATGTAAATCTGGAGCGAAACCCTATACTGAAGCGAAATGTAGACGACAAAAAGTTCAAAAAGTTCATACAGTAAGAGAACAGTGGTTCTGAAATGTGATTCTACGTAAGAATGCTGGAAATCAGGTGTCTGTCTTATGAAAAGGTACTGAATCGGAACTGGCGCAACTTGACTTAAAGAATAAATAGGTTGACATAAAACATCAAGGAATGATTAATTTGGCAATGGGGCTAAAGCTAAAAATTGTAATGGTACACCCATACTTGACTACACTATGTAGATTGTAAATGTTATGGAGATATGAAGAGATTTCTCAGGGTAGACTACCGTGCGCAGCATCATCAAACCAGTCTTTGGACGGAAGACTAAAATACAGCAAAGAACTCAGTCTAAAATTTGAGTTTGATATCATCCACGCAATCATCTATACAATGCCAGTTGAATGTTTGAAAACATAAATAACATGTTTCTAATTCTGTTACTATAGAAGAGTATTCCAGCTTTCTATTGTACGCAGGAGTCCAGTGTGTTTTTTAACTACTCAAGGAAAGAGTTGTGTTGTGATTGGCTTCAGTGCTTGCAGTACAAAAACGTCGTTGATTAAGTGCTAGTTTAAACGTTAGGTGAATGTAAATGTTGCATTACAGACACGTTAAGATGATCCGAGCTGCATTTCAAGCAAAAGATTCTTTTTCTATCCGACTGGAGTATTCACTGTTTCATCTTCCTCGGCGGTCTTTAAGTTACTGCAGTAATTGCCGGAAAAGGAAACGTGCTTAGAACAAGCACTTTTTTTGGGTGTTGATGTTACACGGGGAATTATCTTGTCAGCACGAAAGAAATTCGGCCTAAGGAAAAATCCTCGACCATGGCGTATTCATTCCTCTGGAATCGTGCCGGTCACTCGATTACATTTCTGGGAACAGAATTAGTCGGTGAAGTGCGTAAAGAGCACTGGACCGCCCCCAGCTCTATGCTCGAATTGATTCCGTAGAGAAAACGAAATGTGAGTCGCTTTACGCTTCATTGACGAGGCTCATCTGGTGCCAGCCAAGTAATTGGAGCCAGGTGGAGTGGAGCCGGCAAACAACCGGGGACTTACCGCCGATTATTGGCGGTCGCTGGTGGAATGCACTGCCGGACCGCGTACGAGCGTCTCCAAATCAACCGAGTGTTTACTTATTTTCAATTAAAAAAACTTTACATTTTCTCACGTGGTTTCCATCCACCAGAGCTTCGGCTATTGCCAGTCTAACAAAGACAGCTTTGGCTTTAGATGGCCGTTCACTGCATGCGCTGTCATAGTCCAGTCATCGACAAAGGACCGTTTCGTAGTCATTAACTGTACTACTTTCCCTGGGAGCAGACAGACCTACAATATGTCGCTCGAAAATTATTCCTTTGTGCGCGCTAATCAGCAGGGACAGATATAGTATGAATTTCTGCTGTTCTCTAGAGAACCTCAAATTTAATCCAATCTAATGTTTGTACTTTACGTGACCATGATGGTACAGTGGTGTATCTAATCTGTCATTCGTTGCAGAAACGTCTAGATTGTGCTGAACCCGTGTCCTTTTGCAGGTATTTATGATCATAATATGCAAAATGACGTTAAACTTAATTCCATTATTGGTCAGTTCGACATCAAATAAAAATATAGACTGTAGTACCTACTATAATCGTAGCTATGTAGTTTCTAACAAACATTTATTTGTGGCAGTGGGGAGTTCCTTCGGCTTGATCCTAATAAATTCAGTTTATCCTAACCTTTCATAGACCTGTGAGGTACGATCAGATGTCTAACTACATTGCATGTATGAATTTGATACCTGCTTCAGCACTGTGTCGTTATATTCCCCATATTAGTGTATTTTTTCGTCACTTTTGGATGGAACTCTTTCGTAATCTAAGAAACTACAAATTATGTGTATTATGCCGTAATTAATATCTTGTTAGTAAGTTATTGCTTCAAAAACTCTCACTAAGCGGAAGCTACGTCCAATAGCGTAACTCTGGAAGAGTGCAGACCTAGGCAGTGAATAAATGGAAAGGAAAAGCGAAGACCGTGTGAGAAATGGAGAAGGGAAATGCTTTGGTGAAATAAATTGTATCAGGGATTAAAACTTTTTGACAGCCAAAAGTAAGTTTGTAAAGACAGGTTTCTGTAAATCCATTTGAACACAAAAAATTGCTGGAGAGGAGAGACACAATTGACGAAACAGCAGAATAATTAGTAATTTAGCCTTCATCCAATACACGTTCGCTCACCAGAAGCAGAACCTGAGTTCTGGCATATCCATCTACGTTGATATTAAGCCAGTCTACCTGTTATACTCTTCCAGATTCGCATTCGGGAGGACGACGGTTCAATCCCGCGTCCGGCCATCCTGATTTAGGTTTTCTCTGATTTCCCTAAATCGCTTCAGGAAAATGCCGGGATGGTTCCTTTGACAGGACACGGCTGACTTCCTTCCCCATATTTCCTTAGTCCGATGAGACCGATGTCCTCGCTGTTTGGTGTCTTCCCCCAAATCAATCCAATCTAACGACGGATAATGCAGTGGCCGACGGTCTTAACGACCGAGAAAAGAGGCGTTTGCGTAGATTTGTAAGTGCTACCAAACAAGCAGCACTGCTTGAAATAGCATCAGAAATCCACGTGGGACATACGATGAACGTATCCTTTAGGACAGCGCGGCGACTTTGGGTGTTAATGGGCTGCGCCATTAGGCTGCCGATGGGAGCGACTTGCTAACAACAAATCGCCTGCAGTGCCTTCCCTCAGCTCGTGACCACATTGGTTTGACCCTGGACGATTGCAAAACCGTGGCCTGGTCAACTGGGTCCCGATTCCAGCTAGTAATAGCTGATGGTAGGGTTCGAGTGTGGCGCAAACCCCAAGAAGCCTTGAACCCAAGTTGTCGACAAGGCACTGTACAACTTGATGGGACTGCACAATAGTGTGGGCTGTGTTTACTTGGAATGAACGGAGTCCTCTGGTCCAACTGAATCGATCATTGGCTAGAAATGGTTGTGTTCGGCTACTTGGTGACCATTTGCAGCCATTCGTGGACCTTATGTTGCCAAACAGCGATGGAATTTTTATGGATGACAATGCGCCATGTCGCCGGGCCACTCACATCGCCCGACATGAATCCCGTCGAAAATTTCTGGCAATAATCGAGATGTCAGTGCGTGCACAAAATCCTGCAGTTGCAAGACTCTCACAATTATGGGTGGTTATAGAGACAGCTTGGCTCAATTTTTGATGCAGGGCGCTGTAAACGACTTGTTGAGTTCAAATGGTTCAAATGGCTCTGAGCACTAAGGGACTTAACATCTGAGGTCATCAGTCCCGTAGCAGTAGCGCCGTTCAGGACTGAAGCGCCTGGAACCGCTCGTTCACAGCGGCCGGCTACTTGTTGAGTACATACTACGTCTATTTTGTGCGCTATTCCGGGTAAAATGAGGTCCGACACGAGTTTAGAAGGTACCCCATAACTTTTGTAATCTCATTGCAAGTGGAGCTTAAGTAACAAGAGCCGGCCGTGGTGGACGAGCGGTTATAGGCGCTACGGTCACAGGTTCGAATCCTACCGCGGGCATGGCTGTGTGTGACGTCTTTAGGTTAGTTAGGTTTAAGTATTTCTAAGTTCTAGGGAACTGATGACCTCAGCAGTTAAGTCCCATAATGCTCAGAGCCATTTGAACCATTTGAAGCAACAAGATTTGCTAGTTTTAGCGGTTTTGCCTTGGCGATGTAAGAAAGTGACGTACGAAGAAACGCGATATGCTGGTTAGATACTGGTTAGTTAAATGAAAAAGGTGCTATAATATTAAGTTACTCTGAGCTCAAGATTCAGCCACCAGATTATTTCTGGATAAGTAAAGAAACATATTTGAACTTCTTATCACTCTCAACACCTGCAATTAAAAAGGGAGATGCAATCATAATATAAACTATAACACCACAAAAAAGACTGATAGAAATATCGCGATTTCTCGAGTACTGAAGGGATTGTGAAGAGTGTAAGCACGCATCTATGATGCGCGAATGATGTGTACATCTCTGCTTTCGATTTTTCTCACTTGTAATTGAGTCTCGAAGAATTTGTCGTTTCAATAAAGACAAGTTTGTTTACGAAAGGGCGCATTGCTTTTTAGTTTGTTCAAGTGTTGCACTGTCCGTTTAGAAAGTCCCAAGCCTGACCTTTCCCGTGACGTATAAGCACCGCAGTCTGATTAACGACGACAAACACCAAATGTGTACTTGATCAGTCAGTTCTGAGCAGGCAGTGTTAAATAGTGGACGTGCGGCCGTCCGGTGTCAGTGTTGTAGTGTCCCAAATTGAAGTGTCCCAAATCTCCAAATCCATGACGTATGACGGACCGCTCTTTTTTCGAAAATATCAAGCTTGTTGTTATCAGTACGAAACTAACGCAAAACGATAAAGTGAAAAAATTTACTTGAAAGGTCAACTCTTTGACGACGTAACCGACATTAAAACCAATGTGACACGTGAACTGAACATCATCGCACAAGACTTTTCTCACAGTTTCACATGTTTGTATGAATATTCTATGAACTCAAATTGGCAGAGCGTAAGTCGAACACTTCAAGCATTAAAATCACCACCTTCACTTTTTTCAATTTTTTGTTAATCCATTTGGGAAACATTTTGGATGGGTGAGGTAATAAACATCTCTCTTTGTCTTGCCGTGGCAGGATTTCGATTTAATGCTTGCTTTTGTATCCTGAAATAATCTTGTTCAACAGTTTACCATTTATTTTTTCAAGTCGCTCGGCGTAAGGCTATTATGAAGATGGCCTCACAGCTGATATTTGCTTGTGCAAGACTGGATATCGTCGGTATGCTCGAGCGTATATAGACGAGAGATGGAAAAATCGACCGGTCGAAACCGATACCGGTATTTTAGTTCTGAATAAGCGGTATTTTCCAGTATTTGTTTGGACTCGGTCATAACAGGTTTTTGTATTTTTTACTAATAACCCAGTAAAAAAACTAAATACCAGTTAACCATAGCAGTACTCCTAACATATTTTTTTATTTTTTAGAAAAACCCTTTTTTTAAAAAAGTGTAATTTATATGCGTAAAATTTGCATTGGAGTGAAACACTGCGTTGTTACAGAAACTAGTTAAAGCGAGAAGTGCTATTTTAATGAAGTGCCAATAGAAACGAGCAATGGACACCTGGCATAACAGTTGTTACAGCACTGCAGAGACAATAATGTCCCTGTCACCGTGCGTCGTGCATTAAGGTACACGGTACGTGCAGTGTGCAAGACTTGCACACACCTGGTAGCTTCTAGGTGTTATCGCAGGTCATCCTTTGCCTTGCAGAATGACACCAACCCTAGTCTGGAAATATTTCTCGAACTAAAGTGACACGGAAGTACAATGCTTCCTTTGCTTTAAAAAGTTTAAGATTTGTCTGCCAATTCCATCGAATAATAAAAGAGGAAGAAATTTATGGTAACAGTAATAAATTATAAACTTCACAAGAATACATTAATAGTTTGCGATGAAAACAGAAAGTCGTTGATTTGCCGCCTGTGTCTACGTAATATGCCTTTATGTGCATGCAGCCCCTATAAACGGAGAAATTAAACGATAAATAGAATTGGTCAGCTTCAGCTTCCAGCCTTTATAGCTGACTAATCGTAATGTTCCGATTACAACATAATTTTTGAGAAGAATTTCAAGAAACTAAAATTATTAGCAGAATACTGGCGATTTCTATATGTTCACAACCACTTTTCACTTTTCCAGAAAAGCAGCGAATTGTGTACGGATTAGATTTTCTTTTATTTGCGCACTTATTATAATATTTTTATTCTACGCGTCATGAAACTGAGTCAAAAATGTTCAATGTTTGTTTTATTTCTAGACTTATTACACAAAATAATAGGAGTAGTAGACCGAATATCTGCTAATTCAGAAACCGATTATTTTGAGCGATTTAACAGCCACATGAAATTTGCGTGGAAAAAAGACCCATTAACCGAAAACCGGTCGTATTAGCGATAACCGCCATCCCTTATATGTACTTCGTTAAGCTAGCAGAAGCTTGTATGTTGAAAAGCGTTCAAGCATCTAGTAGCCTGTGCAGTCCTCAAATACATTGTTCAAATGGCTCTAAGCACTATGGGACTTAACATCTGAGGTCATCAGTCCCTTAGACTTAGAACCACTTAAAGCTAACGACTTCAAACACATCCATACCCGAGACAGTTTATCCATGAAACTGCACTTGGTTACTAATGTCCCAGGGACTATACCATTTCTTATAATGTCTTATGTGATGTTTCTTTTTTTCCATTATCATTTCTTAGTTGCTTCAAGCCATTAATCTTGACCTTATCTGAAACAGTCTTTTAGTGAGTTGTTTTTATTGAAACTGTTCAAATGGTTCAAATGGCTCTGAGCACTATGGGACTTAACATCTGAGGTTATCAGCGCCATAGAACTTAGAACTACTTAAACCTAACTAACCTAAGGACAGCATACACATCCATGCCCGAGGCAAGATTCGAACCTGAGATCGTAGCAGCCTCGTGGTTCCCGACTGAAGCGCCTAAAAGCGCTCAACCACAGCGGCAGGCGGGCAGTCTTCATGCTGGTGTAAAATTGCACAAGCGAAGGTCAAGCACGCTCGCCCGAAGTGCTTGATCATGTATGCCTGTCAGTCTTGCATTTACGTCTGTCACAAGCTTAGCTCTGCTGATAATGTGAGAAGATTTCATTTGTGAAGCTAACGGACCCAGCGACGTCGGTTTACAGTTCTGCACGCTGTGTCCTTTGTTTCCTCTGCATGCAGATTTGTCGAAGCACAACAAATTCAGGTGTCGGTGCAGTAGCACGCCCGATATTCCGCTCCGCTGCCTCTCGCACCTGTCCCAGCAAAGGCGAGTGCTTAACGAGCAGGTAATGAGCGTGGACGCGCCGCTACGGGCAGGTGGCGCTGGCCGCTGGCCGCCGAGCGCTGGGGGCAAGCAATCAGGCGGCCACACTGAGGGCGCGGGCATTCTCCGGCGTGATGGAGTTGGCCGGCCGGCCACCCTTGTTCCGCCCTCTCTGCTTCTTCTCCGGCTGCCGCTGCCGCCGCCGCGAGCGGAATTTACTTTAATCTTGTCGTCTTTCAAAAACACGCCGCGACCGCGGCGCCTCCGCCCCCGGCACTGTCATCCCGCCACCCTCGCTCCTTCCCCTACCTGCACTCTCCCGTCCCCTTCCCCCACCCCCATGCCGCTTCTCCCCCCACTGGCCACCCTGGACGACACCGCCAACTCCGCTCGCTTTTCCCATTCTCTATATGTCTGTTTTCAGCTGCGACTATAAGAAAGACTGTCCGCTGCAGAAGGCGCAGGACGGGACACAGCAAACGAGACGTTATTTCTTCCAGTTTTTTTTTTGTCACCCCCCTCCGCCTTTTCCGTTCCGTATCCCTGTCTTCTCCCTCGTGCGGTATATCTGCTTCTTGCTTCCCTGAGCTGTCTCAGCAATTTTCAATTTTCCTCGTCCTTTTTTTTACTCGTCCCACACCCAACCGCCCCACCTCCTTCCAGAGCCTCCTTCATCCTCCTCCTCTTCCGCCGCCCAGCCGCCGTTCCCTCCTGCCTCGCCGCCCCCTCCCCCCCCCCTCCCCCACCCCAACCCGTAAGCTTTGTCCGCGGGGAGAATTAAAAACTCCGGACATGCCTCGACGTCGTTTTCTCAATACGGGAGCGACCCTCAGGCTCCGTTGCCCACCGCGGCAGTGGCTGACTGCGGTGGAATCCGGCGGGACGTCAAAAGACAGGCACATAACACGCGACGCGACAGCACAGAGTGGTCGGTGGCGGGGGGTAGCGGTGAGCACTAGAGGAAGAGGGGCGAGGGTGGCGATGGAGTGAGAGAGACGGAGCGCGCGACATGCGCGGTGCGTGGGCGGGCCTGCGGCCGCCAATACTCTGCGGCGATCAAATATTGTGTGTGCTCTCCATCGAACCATCAATCACCTTGATTAAAGCTCGTAGCCGCGCCGAGGTAACGCGTCCCGCCCACCCCTGGCCGTGACGGCATCGCTCGCTGAGCACCGACACACACACACACACACACACACACAAGCACACGCACGTGGAACAGGTCCCGTACGCTCTCTCGACAACAGCGTCACGTACGGTCAATTCACAAGTGCAATTGTCCGATAGGCGTACGGCACGGAATTCGGTGCCTGATCCCGCGCTGTGTGTGTGCTCCTCGAATACACTCCTATTCAGATGGAACGTTCCCACATTTTCTGCCGCACTGACTACACTGAGGTGGCAGAAGTCAAGGGGTGGCGGTATGCACATAGTATACAGATGGCGGCATTATCCCGAACACAAGGCCTGTGCATTGGCGGAGCTGTCATTTGTACTCGGGTGATTCATGTGAGGCCTGCCGGAGTGGCCGTGTGGTTCGAGGCGCTACAGTCTGGAACCGAGCGACCGCTATGGTCGCAGTTTCGAATCCTACCTCGGGCATGGATGTGTGTGATGTACTTAGGTTAGTTAGGTTTAATTAGTTCTTAGTTCTAGGCGACTGTTGACCTCAGAAATTAAGTCGCACAGTGCTCAGAGCCATTTGAACCATTTGATTCATGTGAGAAAGAATCCGACCTGAATATGGCCGCATGATGGGAATTGTTCGAACGCGGAATGGTAGTTGGAGTTAAAAGTATGGGACATTCAATTTTGGAAATCGTTAAAGAACTCAGTATTCCGAGATCCACAGTGTCAACAGTGTGCGGAGATTACCATATTCAAGGCATTACCTTTCACCACGGACAAAGCAGTGGCCAACGGCCTTCACTTAACGACGAAGGTCATGGGCGATTGCGTAGTGTTGTCAATACTAATAGACAAGTAACACCGCGTCAAATAACTGCAGAAATCGATCTAGGACGTGCGAAGAAGGTATCCGTTAGGACACTGTGGCGAAATTGGGCGTCAATGGGTTATGGCAGCAGACGAAAAATGGTTCAAATGGCTCTGAGCACTATGGGACTTAAGATCTCAGGTCATCAGTCCCGTAGAACTTAGAACTACTTAAACCTAACTAACCTAAGGACATCACACTCATCCATGACAGAGGCAGGATTCGAACCTGCGACGGTAGCAGTCGCGCGGTTCCGCACTGAAGCGCCTAGAACCGCTTGGCCACCGCGGCCAACTGGCAGCAGACAACCGACGTGAGTACCTTTGCTGACAGCGAGACATCGTCTGCAGCGCTTCTCGTGGGCTCCTGACCGTATCACTCGGACCCTGGAGGACTAGAAAACCGTGGCCTGGTCCGATGAGTACCGGTGTCAATTAGCAGTTGATGGTAGGTCAGACTGTAACGTAGACCCGACGAAGACATCGGTCCAAGTTATGCAAGCTGGTGGTGCCTCCACAATGCTGTGGGCTGTGTTTACATCTGCATCTACATCTACATACATACTCCGCAATCCACCATACGGTGCGTGACGGAGGGTGCCTCGTACCACAACTAGCATCTTCTCTCCCTGTTCCACTCCCAAACAGAACAAGGGGAAAATGACTGCCTATGTGCCTCTGTACGAGCCCTAATCTCTCTTATCTTTTGTGGTCTTTCCGAGAAATGTAAGTTGGCGGCAGTAAAATTGTACTGCAGTCAGCTTCAAATGATGGTTCTCTAAACTTCGTCAGTAGCGAGAAAAGAACGCCTCCTTTCCTCTAGAGACTCCCACCAGAGTTCCTGAAGCATTTACGTAACACTCGCGTGATGATCAAACCTACCAGTAACAAATCTAGCACCCCGCCTCTGAATTGCTTCTAAACTCCTGGAAATTGAAATAAGAACACCGTGAATTCATTGTCCCAGGAAGGGGAAACTTTATTGACACATTCCTGGGGTCAGATACATCACACGATCACACTGACAGAACCACAGGCACATAGACACAGGCAACAGAGCATGCACAATGTCGGCACTAGTACAGTGTATATCCACCTTTCGCAGCAATGCAGGATGATATTCTCCCATGGAGACGATCGTAGAGATGCTGGATGTAGTCCTGTGGAACGGCTTGCCATGCCATTTCCACCTGGCGCCTCAGTTGGACCAGCGTTCGTGCTGGACGTGCAGACCGCGTGAGACGACGCTTCATCCAGTCCCAAACATGCTCAATGGGGGACAGATCCGGAGATCTTGCTGGCCAGGGTAGTTGACTTACACCTTCTAGAGCACGTTGGGTGGCACGGGATACATGCGGACGTGCATTGTCCTGTTGGAACAGCAAGTTCCCTTGCCGGTCTAGGAATGGTAGAACGATGGGTTCGATGACGGTTTGGATGTACCGTGCACTATTCAGTGTCCCCTCGACGATCACCAGAGGTGTACGGCCAGTCTAGGAGATCGCTCCCCACACCATGATGCCGGGTGTTGGCCCTGTGTGCTTCGGTCGTATGCAGTCCTGATTGTGGCGCTCACCTGCACGGCGCCAAACACGCATACGACCATCATTGGCACCAAGGCAGAAGCGACTCTCATCGCTGAAGACGACACGTCTCCATTCGTCCCTCCATTCACGCCTGTCGCGACACCACTGGAGGCGGGCTGCACGATGTTGGGGCGTGAGCGGAAGACGGCCTAACGGTGTGCGGGACCGTAGCCCAGCTTCATGGAGACGGTTGCGAATGGTCCTCGCCGATGCCCCAGGAGCAACAGTGTCCCTAATTTGCTGGGAAGTGGCGGTGCGGTCCCCTACGGCACTGCGTAGGATCCTACGGTCTTGGCGTGCATCCGTGCGTCGCTGCGGTGTTGTCCCAGGTCGACGGGCACGTGCACCTACCGCCGACCACTGGCGACAACATCGATGTACTGTGGAGACCTCACGCCCCACGTGTTGAGCAATTCGGCGGTACGTCCACCCGGCCTCCCGCATGCCCACTATACGCCCTCGCTCAAAGCCCGTCAACTGCACATACGGTTCACGTCCACGGTGTCGCGGCATGCTACCAGTGTTAAAGACTGCGATGGAGCTCCGTATGCCACGGCAAACTAGCTGACACTGACGGCGGCGGTGCACAAATGCTGCGCAGCTAGCGCCATTCGACGGCCAACACCGCGGTTCCTGGTGTGTCCGCTGTGCCGTGCGTGTGATCATTGCTTGTACAGCCCTCTCGCAGTGTCCGGAGCAAGTATGGTGGGTCTGACACACCGGTGTCAATGTGTTCTTTTTTCCATTTCCAGGAGTGTATGTCCTCCCTCAATCCGACCTGATAGGGATCTCAAACGCTCGAACAGTACTCAAGAATAGGTCGTATTAGTGTTTTATAAGCGGTCTCCTTTACAGATGAACCACATCTTCCCAAAATTCTACCAATGAACCGAAGACGACTATCCGTCTTCCCCACAACTGCCATTACATGCCTGTCCCACTTCATATCGCTCTGCAATGTTACGCCCAAATATTTAATCGACGTGACTGTGTCAAGCGCTACACTACTAATGGAGTATTCAAACATTACAGGATTATTTTTCCTATTCATCTGCATTAATTTCCATTTATCTATATATCTAGAGTTAGCTGCTATTCTTTACACCAATCACAAAACCTGTCCAAGTCATCTTGTATCCTCCTACAGTCATTCAACGACGACACCTCCCGTACACCACAGCATCATCAGCAAAAAGCAGCACATTGCTATGCACCCTATCCAAAAGATCATTTATGTAGATAGAAAACAACAGCGGACCTACCACACTTCTCTGGGGCACTCCAGATGATACCCTCACCTCCGATGAACACTCACCATCGAGGACAACGTACTGGGTTCTATTACTTAAGAAGTCTTCCAGCCACTCACATACTTGGGAACCAATCCCATGTGCTCGTATCTTAGTTAGGAGTCTGCAGTGGGGCACCGAGTCAAACGCTTTCCGGAAGTCAAGGAATATGGCATCCGTGTGATACCCTTCATCCATGGATCCGTGGTTCGCAAGATATCATGTGAAAAAAGGGCGAGTTGCGTTTCGCAGGAGCGATGCTTCCTAAAGCCGTGCTGATACATGGGCAGCAACTTCTCTGTCTCAAGGAAATTCATTATATTCGAACTGAGAATATGTTCGAGAATCCTGCAACAAACCGATGTTAAGGATATTGGTCTGTAATTTTGAGGATCCGTCGTTCTACCCTTCTTATATACAGGCGTCAACAATGCATTTTTCCAGTCGCTCGGGACTTTACGTTGGACAAGAGATTCGCGATAAATGTAAGCTAAGTAAGGAACCAATACAGTAGAGTACTCTCTGTAAAACCGAATTGGAATCCCATCGGGACCTGGCAATTTATTTATTTTCATCCCATTCAGCTGCTTCACAACCCCTGGGATGTGTATTACTATGTGCTCCATACGGGAGTCTGTACGAGACTCAAACGGCGGTATGTTTGTACGATCCTCCTGCGTGAAAGATTTCTTAAATGCTAAATTTAAAATTTCAGCTTTCGTTTTGCCGTCTTCCGTTGCCAGGCCAGACTGATCAGTGAGTGACTGGATGGAAGCCTTCGACCCGCTTACCGATTTTACGTTGAATGAACTGGGTCCTCTGGTCCAGGTGGGCTGCTCATAGACTTGGAGACCATTTTCAGCCATTTATGGACTTCATGTTCCGAAACAACGATGGAATTTTTATGGATGACAATGCGTCATGTCTCTGAGCCGCAATTGTTCGAAATTAGTTTGAAAAACTGTCTGGGCAGTAAGAGTGAACGATTTGGCCACCCAGCTCGCACTTTATGAATCCCAAAGAATATTTATGGGACATCATCGAGACGTCAGTTGGTGCACAAACACCTGAAAAGGCAACACTTTCTCAATGAAGTACGGCTATAGAGGAGCATGGCTCAGAGGACTTCCAGCGACTTGTTGAGTCCACGCTACGTCGAGTTGCTGCACTACACCGGGCAAAAGGAGGTCCGACAGGATATTAGGAGATACCACATGACTTTTGTCACATCAGTGTTGTAAGTAGGCTGTTTAGGTTTTTATGTTGGTAACGCCACGTAGCGCTCTGTATGAAAATCACTGGCTGTGCTGTGTGCTTTGTGTGGCTTGTTTGCATTGTTGGAGTATTTGCTATTGTAGTGTTGGGCAGTTGGATGTGAACAGCACGTAGCGTGCGGAGTTGGAGATGAGCCGCCGCCAGCAGTGGTGGATGTGAGAGAAATGGCAGAATTTTGAGAGCGGACGAACTGGACGTGTTCCCATCAGAAAGAGTAAACTTGTAATATTGACTATCATATACTGTCAAAATCTTTCATTTGCTAACTATGCATATCAGTAGTTAGTGCATTCAGTAGTTAGAATATTTTATTTAGCTGGCAGTATTGGCGCTCGCTGTATTGCAGTAGTTCGAGTAAAGAAGATTTTTGTGAGGTAAGATTATTGTTAGTCAGGGCCATTCTTTTGTAGGGATTATTGAAAGTCAGATTGCGTTGCGCTAAAAGTATTGTGTGTCAGTTTATTGATGATCAGAATAAGTAAAGATAGAAATGTCTGAGCACGTTCAGTTTTGCTCAGCTGTTCGAAAATCAAATAACGCAAGGGGTTTACCAGCTCAGTAATTCACTAATTTTTGTAAGGGGATGTTTCAGTGTATAACGGGTGCTTCATTTTGGCTCCAGGGCGTTAATAATGAAGCTGAGCTCTCGCTGCATATCATTTTCGAAAATCAAGAAATATGAGGCTTAACTCCTCTGAGGATAACGTACAAGAGGCAAGTAAAGCTGTCCTCATCCCATAGGTTGGTTTGAACGCGGCGCAAGAGAGGTGTCATGTATCATGGTGTAGTTTAATGTCAAATCTCCGAGTCTGCGTTCCTAGAACATTCAGCCAATACAGGGTGTGAACTGTATCTGTTTACAACGTACCACAGCGGGATAGGAGAAGATGAGGCAATCAGAGTGATATAGAGCATTCTATCACGCTGGAACACAGATTCAAACTGGCCTACAAAGCCACAAAAAAACTACAGCGCTTGCGTGCCACGTGATGTTTTGGCTAAAATCGTTCTCCAGTGTTATGAACACCTTGTTTTTGCACATAAGAAATGTGTAATTGACGTTTGTATAAATTTTACCTCAAAATATCGTGAATTTTAACAGCATAAACTTAACAAATTGTTCTGACCAGGCGAAATTACTTTTGCCCAGCACGCAACGGTGGTTTCTTTGATTCCGTTAGAAGAAGGCTCATTATACTAGAACACATGAAATATTGTTTCATTTTATTATGTAACTGAATAAAAGAGTTAGTTATCTTTGACTCACTACTCTTCCACAGGAGTACTGGATAATTTACAACTGTCCTGGCGTAGGAAAGCATCAATAGATGCACATACTTGTATTAACAAACTGTTCTCTAGAGGTACAATGTTCGACATTAACATCTGATACTTTAACTATTCGTTGGTCTCAGACCACTTTCGTATCTGAGCTCTCGAACTGGGCCTACGCTCCTGGATGCCCAACTCTATACTGACCTCAGTGTGAGGACACTGCTGTCACTGAGAGGGGAGGCGTGGTCTTCAGGAGCCCCTCCTATATGTCATTACGGACTGCAGTGAGCCTTCGTTAATGCCTATGTGTTGGCAACTTGATCTCTGTACAATACCACACAATTAAATCTTAGTATTCGTCTGACGTTTTTACTACGAAACTAAAATGCTTGTAAAGGTTTACATTGGGTCGAACTATGAACGTAGTTAGTTTTAGCACAAAGTTTACAAAATTCTTCTTTTTTCATTACGCTGCGCGGGGTAGCCACGCAGTCTGAGGTGTTCTTTCACGGTTCGGTGCACCCCCCCCCCCCCCGTCCTAGGTTCGAGTCCACCCTCGGCACTCTCTCTCTCTCTCTCTCTCTCTCTCTCTCTCTCTGTGTGTGTGTGTGTGTGTGTGTGTGTGTGTGTATGTTGTCCTTAGGATAAGTTAAACTAAGTTAGATTAAGCCGGGTGTAAGCTTAGGGATCTATGACCTACCAGTTTGGTCCCATAAGATCTGACCATAAATTTCCGTATTTTTTTCTTTCGCTACCTTTATGGGAAAGTTTAAATTAATAATGTTAACGAAGTAGCAGACTAAAAGAGAGAGAAGATATGGGAAATCTCTCGCCCTGTTCCTGCATTGTAGTGTAGGACTCTTTGAAGTTATTCCTGGCTTGACAAACAGCCAGAGTGCTACGTCAGATAGCTCATCTCGACTTCACTTACGTCACTTTCATATGTTGTAAACACCCTGTAAATTGCTCCCTTCTACCTATATCTCACGAAAAGACAATGAAGGTGAAATTAGACATAAATTTTAGCTCACACGAAGATTACCAACAATTTCTCTACCCTATCGATTAACTAAGTCGACAATGCAGCTACATTTCTTTATTGATAACACTGAAATGTTAATTACAGTGAGTTAGTCAATACGCTTATGAAAATATTAGTCCCCGAAATGATAACAATGACAAAGAAAATTTAATTAAAATGTTATTTCTGTGGTCAACCCAAGACAACAGGGAAATTGCAACGATCAGCCAGAACAGTATGAACGTATAGACCGTATGTCCACGTTTAGCACGGATAACAGCGGCGACGCTTCGTGGCACGGAAGCTGTAAGGTCATGGTAAATCGGTAGAGGGAGTTGGCACCACACCTGCGCACGGAAGTCACATAACTCCCTTAAATTCCGGGCAGGGGAGGTGATGAGCTGTGACACCACGTTCCGTTCGATCGGATTCAGATCTGTTGAGTTGGGGCGAGCACGTCAAAAGGAACTCGACAGTGTGCTCCTCTAACATCTCCACTTGTGACATAGCGGATTATCTTGTCGAAAAATTCCACTGCCGTTGGGAAACATGATTGTCACGAATGGGAGCACGTGGTCTACTGCCAGTGTACGGTACTCCTTGGCCGTCATGGCGCCTTCCAAGAGCTCCACTAGACACACTGATTCCCACATGAATGTTCCCCAGATGATACTGGAGTTGCCGCCTGCTAGTCCCCGTTCCGCAGTGCAAGTGTCAAGGAACTGTTCCCTTGGGAGCCGACAGATTCGTACCCTCTCGTCCGCATTATGAAGAAGCTATATGGATTCATCAGACCGTGCCACGCTCTGCCACTGCACCAACGTCCAATGCCGCTGCGCACGAGCCCATTTCAGTCGTAGTTGTTAATGTGGTGTTCAAATTGGCACATCCATGGGTAGACGGCTGCGGAGAGCCATCGTTAAGTGTGTGCGATGCACTGTGTGTTCAGATACACTTGTACCCTGTCCAGCATTAAAGTCTGATGTCACTTCTTGCACATTTCGCCGCCTGTCCTGTTTTACCTGTCTGCCCAGCTTACGACGTCCGACATCTGTAATGAGGGGTGGCCGCCAAACCCAAAGACGTATGGACGTGGTTCCTCCTTTGTTTCGCCACATACTGACACTCACCACTGCAGTCCTCGAACACGCGACAAGCCTTGCAGTTTGAGAAATGCTCGTACCGAGGCTCCGGGGAATCACAATCTCCTCCTCTCCGTGCGAACAGGTCTTGGAAGGCCCAACGGTATTGACCGGCCGCCGAGTCATCCTCAGCCCACAGGCGTCACTGGATGCGGATATGGAGGGGCATGTGCTCAGCGCACCACTCTCCCGGCCGTATGTCAGTTTACGAGACCAGGCCGCTACTTTCCAGTCAAGTGCTAGCCCAGCCCGACAGCGCTTAACTTCGGTGATCTGATGGGAAACGCTGGCCCATCACAATCTGCCCTCGGTAGATTGAACGCCTTCTTCATTCTACACACAGACAGGACACTCATTGACACTACGTGCACTGTGCGTGCGTCTGTCTAGCCGTCATTCCTCTCCACTAACACTGCTATCACCTGGACGGGTTCATACCTATAGTAGGTCGGTGATCATAATGTTCTGGCCGATCACTGTACAAAGAATTATTCCAAAATTCAGGAAATAACAATGTACTTAAGAAAATGTCTAATTAAAATTTAGCAAAAACGGGTACATCAATTTCAGAGCACCACTGAATCAAAAGTATCGACATTCAGTTTGTGCATAATTATCCAGTTACGAAGAATAGTTACAATTAAGACAAGACAATAATTAGGTACACAGCTTCCTTTTGGCAGGAGCCCGGGTATTTCCAGTCAGAGTAGTGCTGACACAAAAAATGGTTCAAATGGCTCTGAGCACTATGGGACTTAACATATGAGGTCATCAGTCCCCTAAAACTTAGAACTACTTAAACCTAACTAACCTAAGGAAATCACACACATCCATGCCCGAGGCAGGATTCGAAACTGCGACCGTAGCAGTCGCGCAGTTCAAGACTGAAGCGCCTAGAACCGCCCGGCCACCGCGGCCGGCGTGCTGACACATACCGTGGGTCTTGGTACTGTCTCCTCAGTCCACCTGTAAATACAGATGTAAGATGTAACACGTATAAGTACAGCTATTTTTACTGGTAATTGAGGACGGTGTTCTGAACAACATTACATTAGTATTTGCGTCGTTTTCAAAGTAATAAATATAGCTGTTACAAGTAGTATGTTTTTAGGTTGGTTAGTACCTCCAAATACATGTGCCAAGAGCTATCCATTAATGCTTATTTTCCCCTGGGGAGTAGGTCAAGTGTTGATGCGTGGACGCAAAACGGAGTATACTGACAGGCATAATCAACTTATTGGTGTAGTCATGACCGACTTTAAACACTTGGTCGCAAAGTTTGTGGCGTGGTCGTGGGAAAACAGTTCTACACAGAGCACAAATAATCAACTGACTGGGATCTGTGTACGTATTGAGATGCCAAATATAAAAATACTTGCACTTGTACCCATTACACCCTGTAAACAGAAAGATCACAGGCTATCCTGGAACAACTGCGTGTTAACAACAGAAAGCAGAACTTTTTGCCGTGGGCAGAAACTTTTGTACAAGTTTAACAGGCCGACTGCAAATCAACCGCGTGCCGTCCTGCGAGGCTACAGTTATAAAACAGTTTTAGAAAAAAATTAAAATATCTGTGCTTTCATACATTACTCAAGGACATCATACAAATGTCCGTTCAAAATGTACGCTTTGCGATGTCTGTTACTATACACAACCACAGAACAGAACGTCTAGCCAAATCCGTTAACAAAGACACACGGTCTGTAAGTGGTAACTAAAAAATGCCACTACGTCTATACATAGACACAGTACCTGTTTTAGTCAGAAGCATACATGGATTCATTCCACGCCTCAAACTTGAGTTCATACACTCTCAACAACGACTGTTGCAGGTTGAAGCTACACCGCCTCCAGTGTCCACACTATTGCAGTGTGTGCAAGGCGACCCCTGAACAAAGATCATGGAGAGCTTGTGAAAAAACTCTTTCCGAGCGATCAAGCGACCGCCTTTCCTCGTGGCTTTGACCAGCGTCCGACTGACGACTTCCTTTCCGTTTTTTTCTCTTATGCCAGAAAAACGGTGTAGTATTTACCTTTGGGCATTACGTTCTGTGGGTCAGGATAAGGGACATCACAGGCTTGAGGGGGTTCTGCTTGTTGCGTAGCTATTTTTTAAAACAGTGCTTCTGAGACAGCGCAGATACCTGTCTTGAAGCCGGCTACTGTGGCCGTGCGGTTCTAGGCGCTTCAGTCCGGAACCACGAGACTGCTACGGTCGCAGGTTCGAATCCTGCCTCGGGCATGGATGTATGTGATGTCCTTAGGTTAGTTAGGTTTAAGTAGTTCTCAGTTCTAGGGGACTGATGACCTCAGATGTCAAGTCCCATAGTGCTCAGAGCCAACCCGTCTTGAAGAGCTATGAGCCTTTTATAGAGATCTTAACTATCATCCATAGTGCCGCATTGTCATAAGAGCTCGTTGCCTGATCTTCTTTACTTCTCGTAGCTGTCTTGGGGTCGCTCTTGAAGCTTTTCAGTACCTCTGGCTTATCAGCAGCTCTTTGCAGGCAAAGCGCCGGAATGTTGGAAGATTCAGCGAAGGCCTTTGTTCTCAGTGGTCTGGTTCAAAATGGCTCTGAGCACTATGGGACTCAACTGCTGTGGTCATCAGTCCCCTAGAACTTAGAACTACTTAAACCTAACTAACCTAAGGACATCACACACATCCATGCCCGAGGCAGGATTTGAACCTGCGACCGTAGCAGTCCCACGGTTCCGGACTGCGCGCCTAGAACCGCGAGACCACCGTGGCCGGCTGAGTGGTCTGGAGTTCGTGCAGATGCCTCCGTGCTGCAGTGCCCACCACTGCAGAAGAGTAGTCCATCACAAGACGCATGAAGAACCTGATTAGGTTAAGATCACTTTCAGTGGACAATTCAGAATTTACGTTCGGTAGGGGGCACGGGCCACCGAGGCGCTGCGATGTTTTCCGTTTGATGTCTTTGGTGTGGTGTGTCTATGTCAGTTTGCTGTCCGAGATAACGGCGAGGTACTTCGCAGTCGTAGTACTACTTCTTCCCTTTTCTCACTGCCGCCAGATAAATATATCCCCAAGTAGAGAGGGGAAAAGCACAGACCACTAGGAACTGTAGCCAACCTATTTCTTAGATCTACTAATATCAGTCTAGGCAATAGTACAACGTCAACGAGCTTCCATGCTAACATTGCGAAGGGAACAGGTATTTGTTATCGGTTATGTCGCTGTTGTCCATTTTTCACAGTGATACATAAAGCCGCACGTCTTCAATGGGCCGAACAACGCTGGAACTAGACAAGATATCACTGACTGGAGGCGTGCGCTGTTGTGTGACCTGGCCTGACAGATCGCGAGTTTACCTCTTTTTAAATGATTCAAGGTGTCGAGAGCACCGAGGGCTCAATGAGGCGTTTAGGGGGGGAATGATTATCGTAATAAAATAAGATTAATCAGAGGTCTCACTGAAAAACCTTGCTGTTCATTCTTCGAGAGCAGAACGGTCGAGAAATAGTCCGAAAGTAGTTCTGGAAAACCTCTGCCAAACAGTTAAGTGCGAGTAACGCGTCTTGTGTGCAGCATGTAGTTCAAGCCAGCGTTGTGTCTGTAAAACTTTGGGTATGTTTTTCATATTGTCAATTGGGCCGTCTCATTCATGTTACTATGAACACAACCAGTTACTTGATTTCAAAATACTCGGAAGCCAAATGTCACCATTTCTTCTACATATTCATGATGAGTAAACTACCGCCACTCCTATCTTCCTGTCTTCCAAGATGACAGTAGCCGTGTTGCTGGTTTGGCGAACATCCAGGCACCCTATCGACCCCCTTATCCCACAGGAAATGTCTGGCACTGCTTGGAACAGCATCCGTACAATATGGTAGCTCAACGTGACCTAATCATCGAAGAGGGGCTTCACCTGGAAATAGTATACCTGAAGATTTTCTTCTTCATAGCCATTGTTACACGTGATAGGTCCTTCAGTTGACTAACTTTGTTCAGTGTGCTTTCTTCAACCTTATGACGTCATTTTCTGATAAAAATCGGAGAATGTCAAATAATGGCATGCTAGTCTCTTTACCTTTACTTTAGTGCATATTAAAAGGAAAGACGATTTGGGAAGTGAGAAATTCTGTTTTTTGATTGTTGTTTTGCATTTTCTCTGCAGCATAAACTCAGTGTGTAGGAAAAGTGTCTACCGCTCTTTTGCGATAGAAACCCTTAGATATTCCAGACGTCACCGATTCAGACATTTACAAACTATCTGAGTATCTAAGAATATAAAATATTTGGATGCGCTCGACTTTTTCTGTTTTGAAACATCCAGTCTGTGACCATATATAGTCTCTAGTGTTGTTTTCGACGAAAGAGGACCATGTAAGCTAGAAAATTTCGAAGAATTCATTAGGTTTATTTCGTGAAGCGTTTTGGAATTGTGGAGCCACTGTCTCTCTCGCTCTCTCTCTCTCTCTCTCTCTCTCTCTCTCTCTCTCTCTCTCTCTCGTTCCCGACACACGCACACACACACACACACACACACACACACATCTCCTTTTACTGGCGCCACACTTCATCAATAACAATGAGGACTTTCATCGGTGGTGAAATGGTTCAAATAGCTCTGAGCACTGTGGCACTTAACATCTGTGGGCATCAGTCCCCTAGAACTTAGAACTACTTAAACCTAACTAACCTAAGGACATCACACACATCCATGCCCCAGGCAGGATTCGAATCTGCGTCCGTAGCGGTCACGCGGTCCCAGACTGAAGCGCCTAGAACCGCACGGCCACACCGGCCGGCCTCGATGGCGAACTCCAGCCTTATTTTTACTCTCCTTAAAGCGCAGTAAGCTCTTGTAACCTGACAGTTAGTGCAGCAGCATGTAAACTGTCATTTTCAACCATCACTAACCGTAGAATAAGGTGGATAGATTTTTGTGTAGCGCTAACTGTAAAAGATGCAGTTACAGAGCCACATATTTAACGAATAGATTATTCATGCATCTGGGAACTACCAGAGGTGTTTTTATAGAAATCTTGAAGTCGATGTGCCTAAAGAGCGATAGTTACAGTACTTACACTACGCTGAAGCCAGCAGTAAAGATAGTGGCGTCCATAAGACGTTTATCTTTCACTTGATGGAGACATTTACTCGACCAAAACGTCACGAATAGCTGAGAATCTGATGGCAACAGTTCTAGCGGGAATGTTTACCAGCTCTTATATATATAATCTGCTTGGTTGATGAAGATAGCATCCAAACATGTTGTTGTTCGACAAGTCACGAAGTAGGAAGGTCCAGTAAACACATTTTCTCGTCTTTCTCCTTGAGGCTGTAATGTAGTTTATTGATTTTCGCTCTTCATCAGATTTTCGCATTCTTAATTGCCTCTTATGCTTACCAAAAGTAGCATCTCCGGACGGCGCTCAGAATTAGGAGTAATAGTACATGTTAGGAGTGACGTAAAGAGGAATGTATGTCACTCCTAATATGTATTGCTACTCCTAATTCTGAGCGCCATCTATGTACTGTATGGGATATAATTTGGATTGCTTGCTTTTGAATATTCGTGTTGTGGTTACGTAAGGTCAAAATAATGAGATAAGCCAGTCAAAATACTTATTCAAAATAGCATGAAAACTGTACTCGGCTCAGTTATCGCGGCAGTACACCGGCCATCAAACAATCAAGGAATTTTTTTATTTCTATCCATATCTAACAGCGACTGATCTCCTTGCAAACGATTAAGAAAGGTAGCTCATTAATTAAGTTGTGGAGAGAGTTTGATCCACATACATACAAGTAATTTTTGGTCTACTAGTGTGAAGTGTGATGGTCGCAGTAGCGTTCTATTGTATACTGGAATGACTTGGCTAATGAAGTCGGCTGAAAGGCAATATTTTTCGTTAGTACACGCTCTTATCTGTCAAGGCGCATTCTTCCATTCTATTTCAAGGCGTCGGCAATTCGCCTCTTCCGGTCTCAGAGGATGTTTCTTTTTATTAATTTGAAACCCCCGTTCTTTCCCAAGGTTGCTTTCAGAGAGCTGCCACCCGCTCCTCTCTTAGCGCCGTTGCTTGTCTCTGACCTGCCTACCCAGTCAAGGGATCTTATTGAATGTTGCCATCCACAACAGCTGTAATCCAGTTTCTATTATTATTTTTACGAGATTGTCACGCCTCTCCTTTCTCTGTTACTGGTTGTAAAGGATGGTTATAATTATAAATTGCAGCTACTCATTAAAGTCCAGTGTGGGCTGTCATGGTATGGCAGATATGGTAAAGCGTTAATGCAGAACCGATTTACACTGGAAATAAAAGTGTTTCATCTGTGGTCACAAGGTGCAAATCAGGCTCTGCACACTGTTTGTGTGACGGTATAGCTCGCAAACTGTCATTTGACAGGTCGTAAGGTGAATGAACAGTACGGCTGCTGAGAAGAGGGGCCGTGCGACGTCAGTGAAACTGTTTTATGTCAACGGCCGCAAGTACGGTGTTGCTTTCAGAGAGTATCGCCGACTGAAAGATCTGAGAAAAGGGCTAATGTTAAATGGTTTAAAGAAATGAAATTGGAAAACACCGGTGATCTTGGAGTGGCATTTGGAAGAGGAAGGAGTCACATCCCGGTGGACGTTAGTGATGAGGTTGCTGTTGCTGTAACTGACATGTAGCGTGTGCCCCGAGTAGTGCTGGTGATCGTACAGTATCACAAGAATTGTCCTTTCCGTGGTCGCGTCCTATTTTTCAGCGGCACCCGTACAAGATCCAGACGATGCAGCAACTAACCTCATGATCCGCAGCAGCGTTCTGAGTTTGCTCATCGTTTCTGACACGGTTCAAAGTTGATGACATGAGGCTAGGCAATATTCTTTGAAGTGACGAGCCACAATTTTCCACTACAGAATGCAGTGAGTACATAGAACTGCTGTATTTGTGGTATTGTTAAACCAAATGTTGTGCACGCAGAGCCATTGCACTCGCCGTTTGTGACTGCGTGGTGGTGGATTAACGAGCACCTTTACTCTCCGTTCTTCTTTGAAGAGAGTACACCGAGAGGACCTGTCTGGTGTACCTTGACGTTTGCACGTTATCGAGAGCTCTTTGTACAGTATGTGATTCCTGCTTCGGAAGAGCGCAACTGTGTGGAAATCACTGTTTACATGGAAGATGGAGCAACACCTTATGCCGGTCGCCCAGTGAAAGATCAGCTTAATACATGCTTCCATGAACCTGTTATCGCCAGAGGTTTTCGAGATGCTTGGCTGATAGATGGCTGATGCGAACGGCTGTGACTCTTGACTCTGGGGATATCTACAAAAAGGCGGGTACCAGGGACTGTTTCGGTCTCTACCTGATCTGAAAGCTAGTGCACAGGAACACGTTGCTCAGATTCCACCGGAACTGCTGCAAGCAACTGTTGATCGCGTCGTTTTATTCTTTTGCTTGTGCCTTTTTACAACGGTCACTTAGGGTCAGCATGGTTAATCGGATTTGGCAAGGTTAGTTTACGGGATGGCTGGAAGCTCTTCCTGCCGCCACCCCGTCCCCTCCAGGACGTAATTAGTGTACCCCAACTGTCTGCATCTAGTGTAATCCATGGAAGAGTGCGAACGTGTTCAGATGTCTGCGAGCAGTGTAACTAAGGCAGAGCTTGGGGACCAGCCCGGTATTCACCTAATGTAATGTGGAAAACCGCCTAAAAACCCCATACAGGCAGGCCGGCACACCAGCCTTCGTCGTTAATCCACCGGGCGGATTCGATCTGGGACCGGCGCACCTACTCGAGTCCAGGAAGCAGAGCATTAGCGCTCTCGCGCTAAAATCAAACACTCTCACTTGTTTGATCTTTTTTGCCCACGTCCCATTCCTAATGCATTAAATATGGAAACATTTATATACGCCTTTCTTGCATTCACATCGCCAGATTAACACATCGTGCTCAAAATTGGAACAGTTTTCGGTTCCGCATTAACGCTATAGCATATCTACCAAGTTTCGCTGCCACACCATAATTAAAGCCCACACTGAGTTTTTGGGTGCGGCTGTACTTTAATTATAGCCACCCGGTAGTTGTAGCAGTATCTATTTCGATGTTGATCTTGTGTCAACTACTGGTAACTATTTCTAAACACAGAGAAGTATGGTTGATATGAGCTTAGTATGTATCGAAAGACTGGTCAGATTGCATTTAACAATATATTTCTCGTATCATTACATCCAGTTTTAGGAAAAGCCTTTTACTGTGTAAAACTGTCTTACGTCTTAGAGCCTATATATTTAGTGAAAGAACGACAGTAATTCGTTGTTACTTTTGTATCCAGGTCATTAATACAGTAACCATGCCCAATTTTTACGTCGTTGTAGTAGTTGATCAGGTTGCAGGACATCCCTTCTCGTATGTGACGTGGCATATGAATCTGTACGTTTCGTTTGCATCTTAGAAGTAGAAGAGCAGGAGGGGTATTTGTGACTGCACAGATAATCGTCGTACCTTTCAACTGGAAGGGTCGAAGAAGCAGTATTCGGAAGCACATTATATTCGCACATACAAGCTTTCGGAGCCTGTATGTAAATGTAGATGCAGATGGATAGTACAACGTTCTTCCACCTGTTTCCAACTTTGTATCCCTATTTATTATGCAAATTGTTCCTCAATTACGCTCAATAGGTAGAGTGCGCCCCATTCTAGTGTATCCAGTTCCAGTCTTCCTATCAAGAAAAAAGTCCCGGAATGGGATGGGAAATCAAACTTGTGTCCTACATTTATGGCACACAGGCCCACTGATCGCTCTTCTACGGAAGCGGATATTTATGTAAAACTTCAGTTACTATAGAGAGAGAAAGGGCCTATCATTTGCACTACAGTTATGGGCATTTGAGACAATGTTACAGATATTGCACGAGAGATAACGTTATTTGAAAACCTATGAGAAAACAGCAGGGCCTCAATACACACGCATCTTCTATGAAATACCTTGCAGAGATCACCGTGCTGCCAGGGCCATATCTGAAAATCAATAAAAAACAATACTGACATAACACACTGCAGTATTGTAAGATTAGAAGTCTTTCACTGGAAATTACATTCTCTGGATTTCATTCGAATGTTGCAGAAACCGAACAGTTGTAATACAAAATCCTGAGGAAAGTGTACAGGTACATGCGAGAAACTTGAATTTATGAATGGTGGGCTCCATGTGGTTCCCAAGTTGTGCAGCGACCGAAAACCATAAAATTACCAGCCATCATCGGTGCTTTCAACGAATATGTGCCCTGAGTAGTAACACTGTCTTAAGCTGAGGTCAAACATAAAGCGTTCGTTGAACGCACCGATCATGGCTGTTATTCGGTTGAAATCGATTTGCAAAAGTAAATAAAGAAAACATGATTTTGCGACAGGTTGCTGCTTATTTGGTAATTTTAACTTGAATTTAGATTACTGACAGAATAGAGACGTCTACGATAGAGTTGTACCGCTCGTAGGAGGCTTATGAACTCTATGAACATAATTACAGTTTCAACAGCCGGCTGCTGTAGCCGAACGGTTCTAGGCGCTTCAGTCCGGAACCGCGCTGCTGCTACGGCCGTAGGTTCGAATCCTGCCTCGGCCATGGCTGTGAGTGATGTCCTTAGGTTACTCAAGTTTAAGCGATTCTAAGTATAGGGGACAGATGCCCTCAGATGTTAAGTCCCATAGTGCTTGGAGCCATTTGAAGCATTTGAATAGTTTCAACAAAACCAACTCACTAAAAAACTGTTTCAAACAAATTAGAATTATATTAATACCTTCAGCTGCTGCCGGCGTTGATGTATATCAACGGGGACAGGTGAAAATGCGTGTCCTGACCGGGACTCGAACACGGGACCTCCTGCTTACATGGCAAACGTTCTAGCCATCTGAGCCACCGAGGGCATAGAGGATAGCGCGACTGCAGGGACTATCTCACGCACGCCTCCCGCGAGACCCACATTCTCACCTTGTATGCCCACACACTACATTCGTAGTGTCCCACCACATCACACTCATTACTCGTGGAAGACATTCTCACCAAGTCCTGCAAGAGTTCGGGGAATATGTGTGCATCTCCACAGAAGAAGAAGGTCATCGTCGGTATTGCCAGAACTATATACTTATATGTATATGTCCGAAACAGCAGACACCATACCCATATAAGTATATGTTTCAAATAAGGTCAAGATTAAGGGCTTGAAGGAACTAAGAAATGTTAATAAAAATGAACATCACATAAGACATTATAACAAATGGTATAATCCCTGGGACATTAGTAACCAAGCACAGTTTCACGAATAAACTATAACAGATACAAGGGAGTTCAGTAAGTAATGCAAGTTTTTTTTTCTTTTTCCTAGTAGCAGATTGGTTTTATTCAGGAGTCCAATACACTATCATATCGTTCCCCACCCTTTTGGCTACAAATCTCCGTTCAGTGCGACGGCCTTACGTCTCCTCACTGGGAGGGCCTGTATACCGTTTGGTACCACTCTACTGGTCGATGTCAGATCCAACATCTTGCTGCATTAATAATCTCTCCATCCACGTACAGCTTCTCGAGGTGTGCATCCTTCATTGGGCCAAACAGATGGAAGTCGGAAGATATGAAATGAGGGCTGCACGGTGGATGAAGAAGAAGACTCTAATGAAGTTTTGTGAGCTCCTCTCGGATGCGCAAACTTGTGTGAGGCCTTGCGTTGCCATACAGAAGGAGAAGCTCGTTTGCATTTTTGCGTTGACGAACACGGTAAAGTCGTTTCTTCAGATTCGTGAAGCTACTTCAATACGTTCAGAACTGATCGTTGCACCATGAGGTTTGACCAAAAATTGTCACGATTAGCCTGGTAACGGAGAAACAATTCTTCACAGATGATCATTGGTAGCTCTTTATGCTCTTTTGTTAGGCGGTGAGGAACGCAGCGGGCACACACGTTTGAGTACCACAACTGGTGGAAGAGTGTGTCAGCATTACCAACTGAGACATGCAGCTGTGCAGTAAGGTGTTTGACTGTGATCCATCGATCACCTCGATTGGATGTGTCGGCACATTCCAACATTGCAGAAGTCACAGCTAGCATACGGGAGATCGGACAGGTTTGTGCAAGCTTGTTGCAATGATGACAGACGCTTCTCCCAACGACTTACCGTGCTTTTGTTCGCCGCCAGGTATCCGTAGACTTTCTGCAACCACCTATGCATATCTGCGATGTCCTGTTTTTTCATCAAAAGAAACTCAGTGACAGCTCTGTGCATGGAACGCACCTCCGTTATGGACGTTATTTTGAGGCTAACATACAGCGGCGCCACCAATCGGAACTTTATGAAATTACAGGGTGGGCCATTGATAATGACCAGGTCAAATATCTCACGAAATAAGCATCAAACTAAAAAAACTACAAACAACGAAACTCGTCTAGCTTGAAGGGGGAAACCAGATGGCACTATGGTTGGGCCGCTAGATGGCGCTGCCATAGGTCAAACGGATATCAACTGCGTTTTTTAAATAGGAACCCACATTTTTATTACATATGGGTGTAGTACGTAAAGAAATATGAGTATTTTAGTTGGACCACTTTTTTTGCTTTGTGATAGATGGCGCTGTAATAGTCAAAAACGTATAAGTACGTGGTATCAAGTAACATTCCGCCAGTGGTGCAATGTATGCTGGTTTCCTACGTAATGTTCTATCGATGTTACTACAAGATATATCACTGCATGACAGAATGGCGATGTACTTCCAACATGATGGATGCCAGGCACATAGCTCGCGTGCGGTTGAAGCGGTATTGAATAGCATATTTCATGACAGGTGGACTGGTCGTCGAAGCACCATACCATGGCCCTCAGGTTCACCGGATCTGACATCCCCGGATTTCTTTCTGTGGGGAAAGTTGAAGGATATTTGCTATCGTGATCCACCGAAACGTCTGACAACAAGCGTCAGCGCATTGTCAATGCATGTGCGTACATTACGGAAGGCGAACTACTCGCTGTCGAGAGGAACGTCATTACACGTATTACCAAATACATCATTTTGAGCATTTATTGCATTAATGTGGTATTTACAGGTAATCACCCTGTAACACCATGCGTTCTCAGAAATGATAAGTTCACAAAGGTACATGTATCACATTGGAACAACCGAAATAAAATGTTCAAACGTACCTACGTTCTGTATTTTAATTTAAAAAAACTTACCTGTTACCAACTGTTCGTCTAAAATTGTGAGCCATATGTTTCTGACTATTACAGCGCTATCTATCACAAAGAGAAAAAAGTGGTCCAACTAAAACATTCATATTTCTTTATGTACTACACGAATATGTAAAAAAAAATGGGGTTTCCTATTTAAGAAACGCAGTTGATATGCGTTTGACATATGGCAGCGCCATCTAGAGGGCCACCAACAGCGCCATCTGGTTTCCCCCTTCAAGCTAGACAAGTTTCGTTCTATGTAGTTTTTTCATTTCACGCTTATTTCGGGAGATATTTGGCCCGGTCACGATCAATGGACCACCCTGTATAGAGTCTGAAGCGGGAATATTCCCCGATGTCCCATAGCAAATTATGAATTTATAACCGAAATTGTCGAAGAACAGTGGGTTGCAGTATTCATTCAACGCCAATAAAATGTAAAAAGAGACTTTAAATGAAAGTGAAGACAATTTCTGCTTTTCGTATCGTCCATCGACCACGATATTTAATTCGTAATTTTCCTTTTCCTTGTTCTGGGCTGTATCCCAGCATTCCCGCATTCGTTTCTTGCACTGTTCCGTGCTCGTTTAGTCCACATTTTTCGCCAGTTTTCAGTTTTGGCTTTTCTTGAAGATCAAGGTGCTCTTTGAGTTTATTTCGAGAGAAATGCTTTTATAGATATCCTCCAGTGGTATTCCCTCTTCTTACAGGACTTTTTGAATTTCAATAGGCCTCGCCTCTCCGGCGTTTTTGAGAAAGTGACGGAAGATCCGATTGTTCAACTTACAGGACTCATCATAAGGCAATATGGACAAAGGAAACTACCCTCCTCCTATGAATGATGTCTGTGGTGTTTTCTACATTTGTTTAAAATTCGTGGTTGTTTTCTCCCATTAGAGCAACTAGCAAAAGCAAGTAGGCAACTTAAACGGACAGCAGTAAGTAGTGAGTACAGCCGACAATAACTGTCGTTAAATTTAATTTTCTTAGTTGGTGAAATACGTCATCTCCAAAGCGAGTGATATTTTTAGTTTTTCCTACAAGTGCTTTATCTTCTTTTTTTTTAAATTTATGCACTAAGTGACTTCTCACAACTCTCGCAGTGTCTTCAAAGAAAGCACGCAATTACGATTGTATTCCAGCCGCATCTCCCCGGTCGTAACCGAAAATGTTTAATTCATCGAGGATTCGCAAACTGCCTGATAAGATTTCTGAGCCCTCCGCGGCTCCCTCCAGCAGCCAGCCACCACAATAAATAAAGAGTTGCGGAAGAAGAATCGCGAAGACGAATCGAGTTTCCCAAGTCACATCAGGCGGCGCGGCGGGAGGGTGGAGAAGTGACTTCGATGTTATCGAGTTTAAAAACCTGTCACAGATCGCAATTTATGGCAAGCCGCGAAGCGCGGGCGCGGGCGCTGCCGTATAGATTTCCATTTCGCACTCGAGGGGCGTGCAACCGAGCATTAGACGACCGGCTCTCTATTAAAATTCGTTTCCTCAGCCGGAGAGTTGGCGCCGTATATCTCGCGGTGATGGGTGTTTGCCCAGCAGAGAAAGCGCGGGGGTGCGCAGCGCCGACCAACCTGCGAGACCAAAATAAAGTTTGCCTGAGATTTAGCGGTCCTACGCCGCGCCTCGCCGCGCCGCGGTTTAAATATATCGCAGTCAGCGCGGTGGATGCTCCACCCGCCTGAGCATAGCTAGCGCACGGACGTCTCCGCTCGTCGCTATGAAGTCGCCCATCTGATCGTTCCGGCAACTATCCTCCAGGCCGAGTCTACGCGAAGGATCTCTGAAATTTCATCGTGATACACGATATAAACCTCTTTATACGATAAAAAGGGATGATAAATCATGATGCCAGGCTAGGGAAGGCAATTATCACTGAAATAACCAATTTTCCCTTAATATCGTTATTTTACATGCCAGTTTAACGTGACTTTTAAAACCGCTCGAAATAACCGGTTTCTGAAATAATCGATTTTAGTTTTTTATTCCTGTAATAAACAAAGAAATCTAACAAAAATTGAAAATTTTCGACTTTCTGTTTCTAGATACAGAGAATAAAATATTAAATTTAACCGGCAAATAACGGAAAACTAGCTGCTTTCCTCGAAAAATGTTTGCCCAAAAATTATGTTATAATCGGGTTTCATACCATTAGTTGGGCTGTACCGATATTCAGTGCTAAAGCATGAAAACCGAGGTTGATGAACTCTGTTTTTCGTGTTAATTTGGCCCCATTCAGAGGCTACAAGCAGATAAAGGCATATTATGTCGACAGTGATAGAAAATCAACTATTTTCTTTTTTTATTAAATACTATAAATGAATGGTGAAGTTTTTAACTTATTACTGTTACAATTTCCTTCTTCTGTTATTGTTTCATCCAAATGGAACATAGATCTAGTACTTCATTGCTACGTTACTTTGTAAAAATACTTCCAGACCAGGGCTGATGCCATTGTGCAATAGAATGGTTGTCTGGTGACGACATCAGGAAACTACAGTACAGGCAAGGAGGGGCACGTCTTGCACATTGTACGTACTCGTGCACCTTAAGCCACAGCACAGGGTAACAGGGACACTACAGTCTCACCAATGGTGTATCAGCTCTTACGAAATGTGTTTGTTGCTCGTTTCTGTCGGTATTTTTATTAAAATAGCACTGATCGCTTTTCCCAATTTCTTCAACAATGCAATATTTAAAACCAATGCCAATTTTATGAATAAAAATTACCCCTTTTTTAAAATAAAAGATTTATTTGAAAACGAAATATCTGAACACTCCTACCATGGCTAATTGATATTTCGGTAATTTTTCTCGGTTATTAGTAAAAAATAAAAAACACCTGCTAGGACCGAGACCACACAAATAACAAAAAATATCTGTTTTTCAGAACTAAAATAACGGTACTGGTGTCAACGGGTCGGTTTTTCCCATCTCTAGGCCAGACTACGCTCCAGATTCATGGACATTGGTGTACAAGAGACAGTTAAGGAGTTGTGATTGTCACTCGAAAAAAAAATCAACCCGCGACCTTGATGGAGTTAGTTAGACATACTCGTCCTACAGCGCAGGACATTTTTCTAACTGTGGATAATTTGGCAGAGACCTTGGTAGTAATAATTTGCCTTCTGGATGTTGATGAGACATTCCAAAACGAAAACCACTATGTCCTCATTCTGAATAATTCCGACCACAAAATGATTTCTTCAGCCGAGAAAAGAAGAAGCCACTTGAGGGTGACAAAAAGCTTGAAAGCCCACAAAAGCAACATATCTGACTGTACTGTGCAGAATGGGCTGGGACATTATCGTGGAGCAGAAACACTCCTTTGGAAACGTTCTCAGGACAAATTGCGATCGTATGCTCCTGCGACAGTTTGCACTTCACGAGCGTAATCCATCTAGCACCACACAACTCATCGTATTGGAGACGGAACACCGAACGAGCGAAGTATCGGAGCCTTCTAACAGACCATCTTCCACGGATGCCAGAAGACGTTCCTCTGCTGACTCGGAGGAACCTGCGGTACCAACATGATAGCTATCCATCCCATAGTGCACGAAGCACTATAGCATGTGTTCACAAACTGTTTCCAAATCGTTGAACAGGACGCAGAGGACCTAAACCTTGGCCAACCCGTTCCCTGGATTTGACGCTTGCAGACATTATTCCGTGGGGAAAGCTGTAAGATGCTGTCTGCAAGAACTTATCAACTACACCCGATTACAGGCAACAACATATTACTGCAGCCTGTTAGGAGATCTCCGTTGAAAAGCTCGCATATGCGTAGCAGTCGTTTCACACTTCAGTGGTCATTTTGAACACAGTCTATGATGGGCATTTGATTCGATACTGGTCAAAATCCACATAACATGTGTATGCACTTGTGTTGTTCTCTAATGTGTTTTACCGCAGGTATTGAACAAGTGTCGGTGTGGGAACTTTACAAAATACGATATCTCGTAAAAGAACCGACCGAAAATCCTCCAATAAACACCACTCATACTTTAATTTGTCCTACATTTAGCTTTTTAATGTCAATAGGCATTGGTCCATTTAAAAAAAGTGTATGTTTGCACAATAAATACATTTTCTAAGCATTATTACTATCTATTGATTGGTTAACAATGCGAGCCCCTAACTAACCGTACATTCTGTGAAAAACCTCACATCAATAGCCCTTTCCGCAATATTTGTGGTGCACGTTTTATGTGATTCAGTCCGTGTAATCACACTATTTATTTTTATCCATATTACCAAACGCATAAAACGATAAACCAGTATCAGTTGCAGTTGCAGGTTGCCTACCTGACTGTCTCCAGGAGGAAAAAATTTTATTTTCATTATTTCATACAATTATTGATTAAATTTAGAAGTTTAAAATGTTGTCACAAGCTACTCATTAAGAGGTACGATCATACATTGAAGTTTTAACACATTAAGTCAAGTATTAAAGTTAGACAGTGTGTCTTGAGGCAGCGTAACTCATGGGGTGTAAATTCCGTAGTATATAATCATCCAGTACGGTATTTGAGAATAAAACAAAAAACTGTTAGTCCAGATCGCAAATGATGTTCATTCTTAACTGGTTTCAGTCGTTCGTAAACCATCTTCAGACCAGCAACGTCCAGATTGCAGTCAATGGGGGCCGGCCACTGTGGCCAAGTGTTTCTAGACGATTCAGTCCGGAACGGCACGACCGCTGCGGTCGCAGGTTCGAATCCTTCCCCGGGCATGGATGTCTGTGATGTCCTTAGGTTAGTTAGGTTTAAGTAGTACTAAGTTCTATGGGACCGTTGACCTCAAATGTTAAGTCCCATATTCTCAGAGCCATTTGAACCATTTTTTGAGTCAATGGGCATAACCGTTGTAAGGGCATGAAGTACCTCTAATCAATCGCATTTGAGAGTGAGACCACTTAGCGACTTCCAACAAAATTTGCACAAATTGCAAACATTTTCGAAATCTTTGCCACTTACCACCAATTTTGGTTTTGAGGTTTTCTTTAATCTGTGGCTGAATAACCCGAAACTAATAAAACCAACATAATTAGGATTTTGATTCGTCAACCATTAAGGCTTTACATGCTTAACATCAACTGTTTAACACATTAGCTTATTTGTAAAGAAACCAGACGTTTGAAGCATTTTCATACTTTAGAGTTTCAGTATTTAAATAAACAGGAGCGCGTGTGCGGGGGGTGCTACTAGTTACTACAATTTCGTGTTAATTTAGTGTATATGGTTATCATTACTGCTATTATTTCATAAGTCCACCCACTGTATGTATCTCACGCGTTTGTGAGATGTTAAAGAGCATCCCCACTTTGGTGAAACGGGCTACAGGCCGTATCTGGAGACAACATTTAAGTCTGAACTGGAACAATGTGTCATTTCTCCACTGACTGTCGAAGAGAAATCCGTGACATGCACATGCTACCGTTCGAGAGATTCGAGTTAACATGTATTGCGTGAAGATGATGCGCGTCGTTAGAATCAAATTCTTTAGGGGCACACGGCAATGAAACAATTACAACAAGTGCAGTGATTCTTAAATCGCTTCCGATTGATCGTGCCATCATTATCCGCTTCCATGTCTGCATCGTCAAGAAATCATATACCATTACAAGTCACCATGCAAAAGGGAAAATAGCTTCCACAGGTTTTGGCAAATTAGTCATTCGCAACCAAATATAGGGTTACGTAATTCACAGCGAAAACTGACACACTCCAATTGATGGACGAATCCTTTGAGAAGACCTGTAGTGTCTGAGATATGAGTGACTAATGGTTGTTCAGATCGACTGTAGTCCATCTCCGTTATGAGAAGAGTGCAGACATCGCTGCGACGTAGCAGCCCCGCCACCGCTGCCTCACTGCCACGGCCGACTCAGTAAGCCTCTGAAACACATGCAGTGCCACATGTGGCCGTAACGTGGCGCCACTCCAGGCGAGAGTGGGGCCTCCGACAGATCGGTCTCCTGCTGCGTTATTGGCTGGACAGTAACGCGACCCAGAGGCGGGTCAGATGAACACGCGGCCAGAATCACTCGGAAAGCTAACTCATCCACGAACAGGGCACTATTCTATCGTCCCTGGATCCACTCACGGTGGGAAACACTGCTTACCTCGTGTCACACGACGCCTGTGTGCGAGACAAATGCATTTGACTGGTCGCCTAGCATATAGAGCAACCTCTCGAAGAATACGATACTCAGTCCGTCGGTCACTCGTCTCTGTAACCGAGGTCGTTCGATTCGGAGTTATCCTGTTTGAACACTACCGATGACCAACTTATCATTGCAAGAATTTCTCTGGCACTCAGAGACAGTGATATCAAATTTCATATCACCAGACGTCGTGCCAATATTCTGATATGAATTCCAAATCACTCAATTCTCTCTTTCTGTCGTTACTGATGGAGAATCGTCCGTCGGATAGGCATGTTAAGCCCTGTGATTCCTTTGGCTCCATTCACGAGGTGTGGGAGAGCTACAGAGGTTGTGTTTCATCATCAACAACACAAGCGCGACACTACCCTACCCTATGCTTGCATTCATCACAGTCACATACACACAAAGCAGCTGCAGTCAAAGCTGCCCAGCCAGAAGGGCTTACACCTGGCTATTTGCCATTGAGTAAGTATCCGATGTATCTTGAAGATTTCTTAATTTATCGACATGAGTATGTTTTGACGATTAATGTAACATTGTCATTTGTGGAGACAGATAACAGCATCATTTTGGGAGTGTAGGAACGTTGTCATTATTGTTAAGTAATTACATTCATCACCAAATAAAGGAAAGCCAGTGTAATATGGTAATGTCATAGTTGTGTTTGTAAGCGGTAACAAGTGTCATATTACAAGACTTAATATATTACGAAATAAATTAACTGATTTTTTTGTGACAGGGGCTGATCTTCCAGGCATCGAGTGTACCTAACAAAATGGTGACTTCCACGACTGTGTATCAGTCAGTGACATCGCTATTGTCTGAAAATACAATAACTATTGTGGAAGGAAGGGGAGACAAAGGGAGAGGGAGGGCGGGGGTATCTCACCGTGCTGTCCCAGGACAAGAACCACACATTGTATGTTGCAACACCATACAGCGAGACGTCCAGATTGATGTACACACCGGTACCTATAATACCCAGTAGCTCGTCCTCTTGCACTGATGCATGCCTGGATTCGCCGTGGCGTACTATCCACAAGCCGTGTACCTCCTTCCTTGTGGAATGTCTGGAACTGATCGGCTGTCGGACCCCCTCCGTCTAATAGGTGCTGCTCATGCATGGTTGTTCACATCTTTGGGCGGGTTTAGTGACGTCTCTCAAGAGTCAAAGGGACTTTGTCTGTGATACAATATCCACAGTCAACGTCTATCTTCAGGAGTTCTGGGAACCGGGGTGATGCAAATCTTTTTTTGATGTGTATTTTCAATAAGCACTGTTTCGCAGCTTTAAACAAGTAATGAAAGTCATGTATACAACGTCAACAAGTGCAAAGATGTACGATTTTATTTTGCTACCAGTTTCGTAAGGAAAAAAGATTTCGGAAATACCTTTTCTGTACAGAATTATTTGCTGTAATGTTAAATGAGCCTCCAAAATTTTCATATATGACAATAATATTTGTAATGAACGAATAGCTAAAATTAGGTAATAAATGTCATCCATGTAGCTAAACGGCTAACCCGGTTCGATAGTGTGCAGATCTGTTTTCAGCTTGCCTAACTAACGGCTTCAAAGAGCAACAAATTTTATTATTCTGTGTTTCGTATATGTATTGTCTAAATGTAAAAAATTATAATGCTGTCATAATCTAATCGTTACGGGGTATCGCCTTATGTTAAAAGTATAACAACACGGTAAGACAAGCATTACAGCTTGGAACTGTATATGTTTTCAGGCTTTCAGGGAGTGTATCTCGTCCCGCGTCACTTATCTAGGGAATATGTATCCAGTATTTGATAATGAGACAACTTAGAAACTTTCAGCAACCGACTTCGAGTAATCTTTAAACACAATTTCAAACATTTTCTAAAAATATTCTCGCTTACATGCTTGAAAGTGAAATATTTGCCACATTAACTCAATTGGAAAGTAGTCAGACGTTTGAAGCTATTTTGGATACGGGAGACAGATTCTTTAAAGAGCAGAGTGTTTACTGGTTATTTACAAATTGTATTTTCATGGTCGACACTCAACAGCTCTCGTCTCAAACCATGACATGTAACTTATCGGTAGAATTTTCGGTGCAGGTTTCGTCTTTTATACTAACGCAGGTATTGATGACAGCCACTCTGTTCAATATTTGTTGCACATAAATATTATGTATGCAATCATTCGAGATCCTCTTTATGGTCCCTGACTCGTATTCGGGAAGAAAGCAGTCCAGCCATCCAGATTTAGGTTTCCCTGGTTTCCTTGAATGAGTTAAGGCCATTTTTGGGATTATTTGCTCTAAACGATCAGTGTCCTTGCCTTGTGTACCCTAATTCGAGCTTGTGGTTGATCCCTAATGTTCTCTACGTCGATGGGACCGTGTACTCTTTGGGACGTCGTATAACGGCTGGCAGCCACAGACACATATTTGCTTCGAAGATATCGGCTGCTCCTATTGATTGCTTATTGCTGCACAGCGACTGGGGAGCACTTTGAAAATATTATAACATTACAAGTACTGTGATAGTCGGGAATTTTTAATTTCTGCATGGAGTGGAACCACTCGTACTATTCCAAGTGGTACGAAATGGATTCGCAGCTGTTTGCAACACATGAAGTTTTGTACCAGGCCAGGACTCGAACCCGGATTTCTCGCTTAACGCAAGCAATCACCTTAATCACTTTGGCTATCCGATTTCTCCTCCAGAACCGATCCAAGCTTCCGTATGTCACGGAGTCCACAACCCTAAGCTCGCACATTTCGGTTTCCCCTACATGCATGCATGTCTGAAGGTCATTGTATTTAGAAGATAAACACATTTTATAAACTCAGATAATGTAACTGTCAGTAAAGTATTCATGCCTCGACATGCTAAAATGACTCCCCGAGCGAGTATCGCGAAAAGTGTGAGAGTAGAAGTTGCGGATTTCGTAACGTATGGAAGTTTGGATCGGTCCTGGAGGCGTGCTTATATAGCTGAAGTGGTTAAGAACACCGCTCGCAATAAGCGGAAAATCCGGTTTCCAGGACCGGCCCGGTACAAATTTTCATGTGTCACTAACAGTTGACGGCAATCCGGATTCGCAAAATGCTAAACCATTTAGTAATATGTAGCACAGCTGTTCCCGTCAGAACAGTGTCTGTTTCTTCAGACACACATGCATGTCTGAAGGACATAGTAATGTGGAGACACGGACATGGCATAAACGCAGATATTGTAACAATCAATAATATTCCTAGTGGTCCTAGCCGCGCACTCAATTCCTGTAACTTTCTCACAAGGAGTTTGTTTTGACGTAAAAATATGATTGCAGTAATCCAATAAAAAACATCTTTGGTTTCCCTAAGAGAGTGTGTAGGACGAAGTATGAATCAAGCTTGTGTAGAATATGGGATGAGAATGAATAGGGCAAAAAAAAAAAAACGAAGACTGTGGTGACTGGCACGCGAAGAAGACACAAATATTAAGATATCACAAGTTATTGTTAGCCAAGTAAGAGTATTTAAGTATCTTGAAACTACAATTACTGAAGACTTGAACTGCCATCAGGAAGCGAAATGTCGCATAGCGATAGCTAATCAGCCAGGCAGCAGAAAGAGGAGATTATTAGGTGGCAAACTGGCTTAAGTCTGAAGGAAAGATTCGCCTTGTGCTTTGTCTCGAGTGTGGCATTCTATGGGACATAAACGTGGATACTGAGACGAGAGGATGGAAAAAGCCTAAAAACGTTTGATGTGTGGACATGGAACAGAATGTAGAGGATTATTTCGATGGAAAGTGTGAGCAGTGAAATAATGTTGGAAAGGGTTCGTGAGGGAAGCAGACTGCTGCATCTTATAAGAGTAAGGGACAAGAATGGGATAGGTCATATCTGAGACTGGAGTGTTTGCTAACCAACGAATTGCAGAGACTAGTTTGTGGGGGGAGATTGAGGGAAAGGATGAGATAGAAGATGATAGAATACTCTACGACATTGGCCCCTTACTTAGCTTGCATTTATCGCGAATCTCTCGCCCATGGCAAAGACCCAACACTGGAAAAGAGCTCAGGTGTTCCCGTGTATAAGAAGGGCAAAAGAACGACCTGAAAATTAGAGACCAATATCCCTAACATCGATTTGCTACTGAATCCTTGAACGTATGCTCAGTTCGAATAAATTTTCTTGAGGCCGAAAAGCTCATGTCCACGACTGACTACGGTCATCGCTTCTCATTTTGTCACATGATATACTGCGGACAATGGATGAAGGGTGAGAGGCAGATTCCATATTTCCGGATTTCCGGAAGCGTTTGACAAGGTGTCACATTGCAGGCTGTTAAAGGAAGTACGAGCACGTGGAACAGGTAGACAGATAGTTATAGAACCCAATGTGTTGTCAGCTAATGTTCATCAGAGACAAGGGTATCGTCGGGAGTGCTCCTTGGATGTGAGATAGGACTGATATCCTGTGTGCATAAATGATTCGGCGGACATAGTTTGCTAATGATGCTGCGATATACAGTAAGGTGTCGAAGTTGAGTGACTGTATTTGTATTGAATTGTATGTTAACCAAGGAGCTAGAAACGACGAAGAGGCTCCGTCCCCACCGCAGCCTCAGTGGTCAACAATCCCACGACGACTACCGCAGTCCACTTCACCCCTGCGCCGCCCCACGCCGAACCCTGGCTTACTGTGCGGTTCAGCCCCTGGTGGACCCCTAGGGAACGTCTCACACCATACGAGTGTAACCCCTATGTTTACGTGATAGAATAATGATGGTGGCGCAGGCGTACGTGGAGAAGTTGTTTGCACAGCAATTGCCGACGTAGTGTAACTGAGGCGGAATGAGAGGAAACAGCCCGCATTTGCCGAGGCAGATGGAAAACCGCCTAAAAACCATCCACAGACTAGCCGGCTCACCGGACCTCGACACAAATTCGCCGGGCGGATTCGTGCCGGGCACCAGGCGCTCCTTCCCGCCCGGAAAGTCGTGCGTTAGGCCGAACGGCCAACCGAGCGGGCTTGAGTGACCGTAGGAGGATACATGATGATTCAGGCTAAATTTCTACTTGGTGTGGTGTAAAAAAATGTAAGTTAATGCAGATGAATAGGAAAAACAAACCCGTAATGTTTGGATACAGCATCAGTAGTTTCCTGCAAGACATAGTCATGTCGTTGAAATACACTCCAGGAAATGGAAAAAAGAACACATTGACACCGGTGTGTCAGACCCACTATACTTGCTCCGGACACTGCGAGAGGGCTGTACAAGCAATGATCACACGCACGGCACAGCGGACACACCAGGAACCGCGGTGTTGGCCGTCGAATGGCGCTAGCTGCGTAGCATTTGTCCACCGCCGCCGTCAGTGTCAGCCAGTTTGCCGTGGCATACGGAGCTCCATCGCAGTCTTTTAACGCTGGTAGCATGCCGCGACAGCGTGGACGTGAACCGTATGTGCAGTTGACGGACTTTGAGCGAGGGCGTATAGTGGGCATACGGGAGCCGGGTGGACGTACCGCCGAATTGCTCAACACGTGGGGCGTGAGGTCTCCACAGTACATCGATGTTGTCGCCAGTGGTCGGCGGAAGGTGCACGTGCCCGTCGACCTGCGACCGGACCGCAGCGACGCACGGATGCACGCCAAGAGCGTAGGATCCTACGCAGTGCCGTAGGGGACCGCACCGCCACTTCGCAGCAAATTAGGGACTCTGTTGCTCCTGGGGTATCGGCGAGGACCATTCGCAACCGTCTCCATGAAGCTGGGCTACGGTCCCGCACACCGTTAGGCCGTCTTCCGCTCACGCCCCAACATCGTGCAGCCCGCCTCCAGTGGTGTCGTGACAGGCGTGAATGGAGGGACGAATGGAGACGTGTCGTCTTCAGCGATGAGAGTCGCTTCTGCCTTGGTGCCAATGATGGTCGTATGCGTGTTTGGCGCCGTGCAGATGAGCGCCACAATCAGGACTGCATACGACCGAGGCACACAGGGCCAACAACCGGCATCATGGTGTGGGGAGCGATCTCTTACACTGGACGTACACCTCTGGTGATCGTCGAGGGGACACTGAATAGTGCACGGTACATCCAAACCGTCGTCGAACCCATCGTTCTACCATTCCTAGACCGGCAAGGGAACTTGCTGTTCCAACAGGACAATGCACGTCCGCATGTATCCCGTGCCACCCAACGTGCTCTAGAAGGTGTAAGTCAACTACCCTGGCCAGCAAGATCTCCGGATCTGTCCCCCATTGAGCATGTTTGGGACTGGATGAAGCGTCGTCTCACGCGGTCTGCACGTCCAGCACGAACGCTGGTCCAACTGAGGCGCCAGGTGGAAATGGCATGGCAAGCCGTTCCACAGGACTACATCCAGCATCTCTACGATCGTCTCCATGGGAGAATAGCAGCCTGCATTGCTGCGAAAGGTGGATATACACTGTAGTAGTGCCGACATTGTGCATGCTCTGTTGCCTGTGTCTATGTGCCTGTGGTTCTGTCAGTGTGATCATGTGATGTATCTGACCCCAGGAATGTGTCAATAAAGTTTCCCCTTCTTGGGACACTGAATTCACGCTGTTCTTATTTCATTTTCCAGGAGTGTATGTGGGTGTAACGTTGTAAATCGATATGAAATGGAACAAGCACGGAGGATTGTGGGAGGAAAGACGAATGGTCGACTCCGTTTTATTCAGAGAATTCTAGGAAAGCGTGATTGTTCTATAAAGGAGACCGTATATGGGACGCTAGTGCGATTGTTTGGGGTCCGTGTCAGGTCGAGTTAAAGGAAGACATAGAAGCATTTCAAAGACAGGCTGCTATATTTTTTACTGTTGCGTTCTAAGAACATGAAACTCGAATGGCAATCCCTGGAGGGAAGATGACGCACTTCTAGAAGATGAATACCATTGAGAAAACTGAGAGAACAGGCATCTGAAGCTGACTGCAGAACGATTCTGTTGGCTCCGACATACATTAGGCGTATGGACTGCGAAGATAAGACACGAGAAATTAGGACTCATACGGAAGCATGCAGGTAGTCGTTTCTCCCTCGTTCTGTTTGCAGGTGCAACAGGAAAGGAAACGCAAAATCTTGTAAATGGCTGCACGTTCAGAGGCCGTGAATAGTTACAATTGGAAGAAAATTAGCCCTCGGTCACTATTTTTAAGAAATTAACCTGGTTTCGACACTGCTAGGAGTGTCTTCCTCAGAACGAACTCTTCCGTTTCGCAACCTGCTTCACGCAAGTAACGAGCACGCCTTAGTGGCTCGCCATTACAGTTTTCTTTATCTTAAATGTCTTTGTGACTAATGCCCTTTTGGTATATTTATTATTTTATAAATGACATATAAGTACTGCCAGTCTTTCACGACGATTGCGTACTTTTACCCTATCATACATTTTTAGACATAATTCTGTGACCATGTTGTAGAATATAGACCATTCTTTGTTTTAAATTCTGAGGAAGACACTCCTAGCAGTGTCGAAACCAGGTTAATTTGTTAAAAATAAAGGAAAGGAAACGACTAGTGTTGATATGGGGCATCCTCCCCATGCGCTGCAAGACGGATCGAGGAGTATCGATGTAGATGTAGATGTAGATGAGAGACGACATAAAAGGAAGCGGCAATTACGGCGTACTGAAGAGGACGACAGAAGACGCGACCGTGTGAAAACCTGCTTTGGGCACAACACTAGGGATGAATGATGAATGACGGATCTATCGACAGAACTTTCCTTACTCGATGTACCTCCGGACTTGGATGCAGACGGTGAGTGTTGAGATGTTGGTGCAAGAGATTGGAGTTGGAAGAGGAGACGGTGACAATGAGGAGCGGTGCGCCTCCCCCCGCGGCCGCGACACAGTGGTACACACCGGCCGTGGCAGGCGGCCAGCGGCATTTAGCTTTACATATGAAGTCGGCTCCCCCTCCAGGCCGCGCTGGCTCGTTCGATGCGGTGTCTTTCTTTGTCTGGCGCGGCGCAGCCGCCTCTAAACGATACGAGAAGCACGCGGGAAGATGGGTCGCATCGGAATGCGACGGCCGGCCCACAAATAGCGTGGCGGGCTTATATCAGCGAGTGATGTAAAATTAGAACAAAGCGGCCGGCCGCTCTGGAGCGGGGCTGCTCATTAGCCCGTCAGGCGGCGCGCCGGCCGCGGCAACAAACACAGGAAGCGCCAACCGGAAGTCGCCGGCCAATGGCAGACCTCATCTGCGACTCTAGCGCGCTAGCTGCTCCCTTACTGGCCGCAGAACTGTCCCGAATACAGTGCGGATATTACATCCTACAGCATGGCGAAACCCTCATATTACAGACGATACCTCAAGCTTCCCCCTTCCCCCACCCGCCTCTCACGAATCGTGGTCCGTGGCTCAGCTAGTTGCGAATAGCTGCACCCGTGTCCGAAGATTTCCTGTGAACAGGCAACACTGATATACGGTTAGTTACGAGAAAAAAATTGTTTCAGACAGCTGTTAAAAGCTCTCGATTTTATACTACGCCCGATTTCGAGACTTCTACACTGAAGAGCCAAAGAAATTGGTATACCTGCCAAATATCGTGTAGGGCCTTCGCGAGCGCGCGGAAGTGCCGCAACACGACGTGGCATAAACTCGCCTAATGTCTGAAGTAGTGCTGGAGGGAAGTGACACCATGAATCATGCAGGGCTCTCCATAAACCCGTGAGAGTACGACGGGGTGGAGATCTCTTCTGAACAGCACATTGGGAGGCATACCAGGTATGCTCAATAATGAAACTTCCTGGCAGATTAAAACTGTGTGCCGGACCGAGACTCGAACTCGGGACCTTTGCCTTTCGCGGGCAAGTGCTCTACCTTTCTTTTTTAATCTCCTTTTCTTCTATTTTGTTAGTTGGATATGTTCGGGGCGGATATCTCATGACACTCGTTCAGATTGTTCCTTTGTCCGTTCACTCAGTTTTTATTATTATTATTATTATTATAGACGGTATCTAACCCTCTGACCGAACACGCTGAGCTACCGTGCCGGCAACCATCTGAGCTACCCAAGCACGACTCACACCCCGTCCTCACAGCTCTACTTCTGCCAGTACCTCGTCTCCTACCTTCCAACCTTTACAGAAGCTTGGGTAGCTCAGAAGGTAGAGCACTGGCCCGTGAAAGACAGAGGTCCCCAGTTCGAGGCTCGGTACGGCACACAGTTTTAATCTGCCACGAAGTTTCATATCAGCGTACACTCCACTGCAGAGTGAAAATCTCATTCTGGAATCATCCACTAGGCTGTGGCTAAGCCAGTCTCCGCAATATCAGCGCATACTCCACTGCAGAGTGAAATCTCATCCATGCTCAATAATGTTTGTGTCTCGGGAGTTTGGTGGCCAGCGGAATGTTTAAATACAGAGGAATGTTTCTGGGACCATTCCGTAGCAATTCTGGACGTGTGGAGTAACGCACAGTCGCGCTGGAACTGCTCAAATCCATCGGAATGCACAAGGGACATGAATGGATGCAAGTGATCAGACAGGATGCTGACGTACGTGTCACCTGTGAGAGTCGTATCTAGACGTATCAGTGGTCTCCTATTACTCCAGATGCACACGCCACACTTCATTACAGACCCTTCAACAGCTTGAACAATCCCCCGCTGACATGCAGAGTCCATGGATTCATGAGGTTGTCTCCAAACCAGTACACGTCCATCTGCTCGATACAATTTGAAACGAGACTCGTCCGATCAGACAACATGTTTCCAGTCGTCAACAGTCAAATGGCTCTGGTTCAAATGGCTCTGAGCACAATGCGACTTCTGAGGTCATCAGTCCCCTAGAACTTAGAACTAATTAAACCTAATTAACCTAAGGACATCACACACATCCATTCCCAGGGCTGGATTCGAACCTGAGACCGTAGCGGTCGCTCGACTCCAGACTGTAGCGCCTAGAACCGCACGGTCACTCCTGCCGGCTGTCAACAGTCCAATTTCGGTGTTGACGGGCGTAAAACTTTGTCGTGCAGTCATCAAGGGTTAACCACTGGGTATTTGGCTCCGAAAGGCCATATCGATGATGTTTCGTGGAAAGGTACGCACTATGACACATGGTGATAGCCCAGCATTGAAATCTGCAGCAATTTGCGGAAGGATTGCATTTCAGTCGTTGGTCCCGTTCTTGCAGGATCTATTTCCGGCCGCAGCGACGTCGGTGATTTGATGTTTTACCGGATTCACGGTACACTCGAAAAATGATCGTTCGGGAAAATTCCCACTTCATCGCTACCTCGGAGATGCTGTGTCCCATCGCTCGTGCGCTGATTATAACACACGTTCAGACTCACTTAAATCTTGATAACCAGCACTGTAGCAGCAGTAACCGATCTAACAACTGCACCAGAAACTTCTTGTCTTATATGCTATGCGTTGCCGACCACAGCGCCGTATTCTGCTTATTTACATATGTCTGTATTTGAATACGCACGCCTACACCAGTTGCTCTGGCGCTTCAGTATAGATTCATCGTTGGGTGTCCCTGATAACATATAAACAGAATCATATATTCTGACATGAGTGCGACGTGGGTCGATGACGATGGAGCACAAACTCGAGTGGGAGATGGATGGGGAAGGAAATCGGACATCCTGTTAAAAGCCTAGAGCGATTTTGGGGAATCACCCAAAAAAAAGATCCACCATCTTCTCGGATACGAGTTCAGTCTCACCACTGCATCTTCTCTCTCAGTATTTGCCAACATGGGCACTGCGGCATCGCTGAAAGGCATGGAGCTCCATTGTATGATTCACTGGTCTTAGCATCCTCCTGATTGTGGTTTTAAAATCGTCCCAAATTTGGATCTCCAGGCTGAGCCTATTAAGGAGGATGCAATCATCAGTAAATTATAAATTTGATTTTTACAGGTCGGAGCCTGGAATGTTGGATCCCTTAATATGGTAGGTCAATAAGAGAACTTAAAAAAAATGAGCCTACGTCACTGTGGGCCGGGAGTCGTCCATTCGGGGAAGTTCGACCGCCAAGGGCAAGTACTTATTGCATTTGACGCCACATTGGGCGACTTGCGCGTCGGAGAATGGGATGAAATGATGATGAGGACAACACAACAAGCAGTCCCTGAGAGGAGAAAATCTCCTGCCCCAGCCGGGAATCGACCCCGGGTGCCTTGGCTTGGCATTCCGCCACGCTGACCACTTTTCTTTTCATATTGTTCGGTATCGTTGGTTGCGTTTGGTCTGGTCGGACGTCAGAGGACATCCGTTGAAGTTGATCGTTGTTTGCTTTACTCAGTTTTATTTTTATTACAGAGGGCTAGCGCCTCTCTGATCGGACACGCTGAGCTACCGTGCCGGCATCCACTCAGCTAACGGTGGCGGACAGAAAACTTGAAATGAGAAGTGGATACACTGAAGTTGGATGTAGTGAGTGTTAGTGAAGAGCGGTATAGGGATGAACAAGATTTAGACAGAAAATAAAAAGAGCTGTTGCAGTATTACTTATAATAATGAACAAGAAAATGGGAACACTGATGAGCTACTACGCACAGCCGAGCGAACGGATTATCATAACCATGATAGATACTAAAGAATCCCAGTGTAGTTGCACTTTCCTTTTTTTATTTCAGAAACCACGACCACTTTCGGTTCCCAAGGCCATCATCTGGTGGTGTGCACTGAGGTGACAAATGTCAAGGGATCCTCCTAATATCGTATCAGACTTACTTTGTTCAGCGTAGTTCAGCAACTCGGTGTGGCCCGTGGTAAGTCGCTGGCAGTCCCCTGCAGAATATTGAGCCATGCTGCCTCTATAGCGGTCCATAATTACCAGTGTTGCCGGCACAGGATTTTGTGCACTAACTGATCTCTCGATTATGTCCCATAAATGTTCGATGCTATTCATGTCGAGATGTCTGAATAGCCAAATCATTCGCTCGAATTGTCCAGAATGTTCTTCAGACCAATTGTGAACAACTTTGGGGCGGAGACATGGCGCATTTTCATCGATAAAATGAACGGGTGCAAATGGTCTACAAGTAATCTAACTATTGCCAGGCAAAGATCGGTTTAGTTGTACCGGAGCACCCAGTCCATTCCATGTAAAGACAGCGCACACCATTATGGAGCCATCACCATCTTGCACAGTTCATTGTCGGCAAGTTGGACCCACAACTTTGTGGAGTGTGCCAAACACTCAGAGCCTACCATCAGATCTTACCAATCGAAATCGGGGCTCGCCTGACAGTCGCCTAGGGTCCAACCGATATGGCCACGAGCGCATGAGAGGCTCTGCACGCGATGTCGTTCTGTTAGCATAGGCACTCGCGACGATCACATGTTGCCGTAGCCCCTTAATGCCATATTTCACCGCACTGTCCCAACGGATACCTTCGTCGTACGTCCCACACTGATTCCTGCAGAATCATTTCGAGCAGTGTTGCTTGTTTTTTAGCACTGACAACTCTACGCAAACGCTTCTGCTCTCGGTTGTTAAGTGAAGTCCGTCGGCTACTGCATTGTCTGTGGTAAGAGGTAATACCTGAAGTTTGACATTTTCGGCACTCTCTTGACACTGTGGAGCTCAGAATATTGAATTCTCTAACGATTTTCGAAGTGGAATATCCCATTCGTCTAGTTCCAATCACCATTCCGCGTTCCAGATCTGTTAGCTCCCGCTGTGCGGCCACAATCACGTCGGAAAACCTTTTCACGTGAATCACCTGAGTATAAATGACACCTCTGCCAATGCTCTGCGCGTTTATACCTTGTGTACACGATACTGCCGCCGTCTGTAAATGGTTCAAATGGCTCTGAGCACTATGCGACTTAACTTCTGAAGTCATCAGTCGCCTAGAACTTAGAACTAATTAAACCTAAGGACATCACACACATCCATGCCCGAGGCAGGTTTCGAACCTGCGATCGGAGCGGTCGCTCGGCTCCAGACTGTAGCGCCTAGAACCGCACGCTCACTCCTGCCGGCCGACGTCTGTATATGTGAATATCGCTACCCCATTACTTTCGTCATTTCAGTGTACACACACACAATACTGGGTGATTTAACCGTTCCTACCCATGGATTTTATGCAACCCGTAGCTCCATATAGCACGAGTAAGATTTTCATATATTCTCTTTCGCTATGTGCAATCTGTTGTTCTTACAGAAAAAATAAACAGGACTGTTTTGTAGAAAAAGTAATTCAGGTAATTTTTGCACTGCGATACGTTTTCGCAAGAGCCTGTAGTTTTCGAACTATTAAAGAGAAAATGTATCTCAGTACAAAATTTAAAAACATTATATTTCTAAAAAAAACAATCCTGTTCATTGTTTTTAATACGAATAATGGTTTGCGCGTACCGAGTGAGAGAATATGAGAATCTTACATGGGGTATTTCAAGGTGTTGCGGGTTGCATAGGTAGGGACAGCTGATTCACCTTACATATAGGCTGTATCGGGTATATGTACAAATATTTTTATATGTGGTAACTTAATATGTACACCCATTAGTGTGTTGGTTTTTTCCTCTGCATCAAACCGTCTTCCCACAAACACGTCGCATAATTTACTATCTGTTATTTTCTACGCAGTCGTAACTGCACCAGTAAGTGGACTACACCTGTAAGTACACACTAACCGTTTTGCGTTCATGCGTTCATACTTCAACAACCGACCTGCTGCCATGGTAAAATAAGCATTAATGGCTTGCTCTTGCTACAAGTACAAGTACTTGGAGGTACTGCCCGACATAAAAACATACCACTTGCAATAGATGTAATTATTCGTCTGTATATGGCGTAAATACTTATTTAATGTTGTTCAGTACACAGTCCTCAGTCATCTATAGAAATATCTGCACTTATACGCTTTACACCCTGTATATATGGCGGACCTGAAAGCGCCAGAAGGTTTAAGCAACAGGTTCAATTTGCCAGTCATCATCCCACTCATTCGACGAGTGGGCAACGCTGCCCCGGTGCCACCATTGCATCAACACATTCCTCCACGTACTACCTCAAGGAGCCCCAGATTGGTGTACAACGTGAGAGGCGACTGGCTCTGGATTCGCAAAGGGAACAGTTCTGGCGTGCCTCCAAAGTGATTTAGGTAAACCACTAAAACGTAAGTCTGAATTTTCAAACAACGCTCCTCCCGAATACAAGCCCCTTTTTTCTTAACTCCTCCTCCGCCGAGTGATTGGAAGCCAAGTTAATTACACTGAAGTTCAGAGTGTAGCAGCCGGCCAGTGTGGCTGTGCGGTTCTAAGCGCTTCAGTTTGGAACCGCGTGACCGCTACGGTCGCACGTTCGAATCCTGCCTCGGGCATGGATGTGTGTGATGTCCTTAGATTGGTTAGGTTTAAGTAGTTCTAAGTTCTAGGGGACTGATGGCCTCAGAAGTTGAGTCCCATAGTTCTCAGAGCCATTTGAACCATTTTTTTTAGAGTGTAGCAGAGAAAACTACGTTTTCCAATCGAGTAGTCGTTAGACGTTTAGGGGCCGCGATACTTACCCTCCGTCAGATTACAGCGCATGTACCGCCGTTTTAGTAACTCTCTTGTTCTATCTCTTCTCCTTGCCCTTATAGCTTATGATGTAGAACAATTACCTGTCTCCCTTAACTGAAACTCTGCTCCTGGAACACCATCTGCATCTATCCCTACCACATCCAAAATACCTCCAGTACCCACACAACAAAGGAGTGTCACGAGAACGTTACTGTTCTCGAAATATAGATAAATGATCTGACAAATAACGTTTGTTGTGGTCACGAGTCACTCTGTTACATTTCTATACAAAGAGGTTATGGAGTTAGAAAATTGTGACGATATGCAGTTTGGTCGTGTTGAAGCGTTACGAATGTTAAACGTTGTTTAACTATACCTTGTCTGTGATGATCAGGTACATTTAGCTACATTTTTTCTGTGACTGGTTACCGTATTATGTAATTATTAAATAATTTTTCAACACGGAAGAAAGTATGCTTGATACTGGTTCATCTCGGGGCAATTACATCTGTAGACAAGTTAGATATTAGAATATCATAATATCAAAGTATTATTACGGGAAATATGAATCATTATCATAAGTCCAGAACTGTGAACGGAGAGGATTGTGAAAGTGAGTCACTATGGTTTTTTGAATGAAAATGACCATGACAACGGAAACACTGAACCATTACCCAAACCTAAAGGCAAAATAAACTGATGAGGCGGCTGTAGGAATGAGTTTTTTTACTTGAAAGAAGGGTCTTCTCACTCTTCATAGCGACAACCTGCTAATGTATTGGTCTCCTCTTCTATCATAAACCAATCTATTAGAAGTAAGTGTATTTCAGACTAGCTACTAATTTCCAAGAAAACTGTAATGGTTGTGGAAACATTCGCAACACCACAAATCAACCAGTGGAAAGAAGTAACTTCAGAAGAGCTGCTAGTGGTGTTGGCCGTGATTCTGGATAATAGCAGAGTGAAAACGAACACGTTACAAGGTTACGCGGCGGCAGATATCGTGTTCCTTACCGGAAACCAGTGTGAACAAAACTAATTTTAATTAGAGCTGCAAAATACTAGCAACCAGTTTTAATCCACAGAATTTTCTTTCATGACTGAATGAACACTATTTTGAATAAATTTTGTGTTATATGCTTTGATTTGTTAGAAACGTATAATGACTCTTGGGAACACCAATGATGGTGAATGTAAAAATGTTAAGGAACAATCTATGTACGATTCGATGTACTTTATGATTTAAAATACCGATATAATTTTTACTTGAGCCTGATTGCCTGAGCACGATGATAGCTTGATAGCTTGGACTTATTTGCAAGTTTTAGATTTGTGTCTTTCTGGAAACCCTCCTTCTCATATTGTCAGACAGAGGTTTGATTTTTTTTTTTTTTTTTTTGTTACAATCCACACTGATCAGTGAACTGAGCTAAATACAACCTCGGACGATGACCTCAGGTCCGAAGCTAGTACTGGTGCGATAACATCATTTCATAAAAATTTGTGGCTTGTTGCAGTGTTTCCTTCAGTGGAATTTACGAGAAAAGCTGCGGTGTCATCAAATAAAAATTGAAAAAATAATAAAAGACAGCAAGAAGTCTGATGAACAATTTTATTCGACTACACGCTGTAAACCAAGTATCTGACTGTTGGAAGAAACATAAAGTGTGAAGGAATGGCCTTCGATCAGTTATCGTTGATTCACGGTGCTTTCTGTCTGGTTTTAGAGCGGTCTGTCGCTTGCTTGGTGATTGAGAAACATTTGAAGGCCACTGGTAGCAAGCGTTCGGCTGGTACACCTTACGTGGAAATGGTATTGCTGAGAGAGCCGTTCGATATGCTCATCAACTTCTGACCTCAACGATATGTGGTATAATTTTTCTGTTAGCCTTTAATTTCTCTTAATAACTGCAATATAGCTCTTGTTTTTATATCTTACACCATCAGAAATGACAACATGGCAGTTATGTGCAGTATCTGAAATCTGTTATAAACAGGTCTCCCTTGCGCTACCTCTTTTTAATATAAGCTTAAGAAGGAAGATACTATTTAAGTCGGCTTTTTTTGTTACACATTTACGACGGTGTGCATCATCTTTTATTTCATATGTAAATACATGAAAAGTGCAAATAGTGCTGCGAAGAGGTATAACAGCAAACACCAGAGACAATATATTTATGCAGATGCCGCTCGGTGCAACACTGCCGCTGACTTCTTAATTGTTCTTAGTTTTTATGTAAGTGCTAAGCGTAATGAGCGACTCTGGCTTTAAGTGTACATGAAGGTAGACGTGTTCTACACTGGAGTATTTCTTGTTGATTGTCGTGCGCCATGTTAGGCATGTGAAAGAAATTTCGTATTTGAAGTGAAATGGCTAAATGAGCCCGTGATCTACCTGCACGGCGTAGATTTTGTTTCTGTGTATGTGTCGTGCTGAAGAATTTCACGGGGCGAAAAATGGCTGTGAGCACTATGGGACTTAACATCTGGGGTCATGATTCCCCTAGAACTTAGAACTCCTTATTACTAACTAACTTAAGGACAGCACACAATCCACACACGAGGCAGGATTCGAACCTGCGACTGTAACGGTTGCGAGATTCCAGACAGAAGCGCCTAGGACCGCTCGGCCACAGTGGCCGGCTCAGGGGGCGCAGCAACTTCCTGAGATCAACTTAAGAGTTGAAAGAAGTTCGTCAGTTAAGTGGAAACCGTGTGTTTAGTGTGAGAGAACAGGAGTTATATCTATACAGACAGATTATATAGCTCAATAATTCTTTCGATCGGCCTTAAAGATCGATAACTGCATCTTTATATTAGTTCAGAATTTTAAATTTGGACGTTCTTTGTAATTATCCGTGACTCATGGCAATGATTACTATCACTTGAAAGGCAGATTCGTACTCAACAACTACTTTAAATATCAAATCTGCCTAGCGGGGCCCTGGCTGCAGTGATATACTCTGTTATGAGTGACAAAGGTAGAGGTATGTGATGAACAGATTTGTATATAACTGATTTAATTTTGACATGCCGATGCGTCAGTCTCCTAGTCTGTGGCGTACTTGCCAGTTCATGAGAAATAATACTCTTATTGCTATTTTAAGACATATGGACGACTGGAGTGGCCGAGCGGTTCAAGGCGCTTCAGTCTGGAACCGCGCGACCGCTACGGTCGCAG